>NC_041214.2:27517219-27532838 GCF_002837175.3 Physeter macrocephalus
TTGCGGAGCACAGGCTCCGGACGCGCAGGCTCAGCGGCCATGGCTCACGGGCCCAGCCGCTCCGCGGCATGTGGAATCTTCCCGGACCGGGGCCCCGAACCCGCGTCCCCTGCATCGGCAGGCGGACTCTCAACCACTGCGCCACCAAGGAAGCCCCATCCCTATTCTTTTGTCTGTTTTTTCTTTTTTCTTTTGCCCTTCCCAGGTACGTGGGGGAGTTTCTTGCCTTCTGTGAGGTCTGAGGTCTTCTGCCAGCATTCAGTTAGGTGTTCTGTAGGAGTTGTTCCACATGTACATGTATTTCTGATGTATTTGTGGGAAGGTGATCTCCATGTCTTACTCTTCCGCTATCTTCAGAAATTCTCCATTTTAAGGATTTTTAAAACAAAACTTCAAAAGGTCAAACCATGAAAAAAATAATCGATGACTCTGATCACATCAAAATTGAAGATTTCTGCTGTTTCATGACATACACGATGAACAAAGTTGTAGCCCTGGAGCTCCAGCCTGAGTGCGGCCTGAGCAGGTAGGAAGCAGTACCGCAGATGCTCAGTGTATCTGGCAGGACCACTTCCTGAGCAGACGTGAGCCACTGTTGGGGGGTGGAACCCAGTATAGACTGAGAAGGAATTTGAGAGGATGGGTGGGGGGAAGGGTGGGTGCCTTTCCTGAAGAGCTATAGGGAAAGACCCAGAACAGTACCAGTTTGTGACTATTCTGGGCCCTGAATATTTACCTCCAAGTCTGATGTAACCTGGGACATCCGGTTTACATCAGATTGTGGTAGGCAGAATAACGGCCCCCCAAGTCCATGTCCTAATCCCAGGAACCGGTGAACATTTTATGTTACATGTCAAAGGGGGATTAAGGTTGCTAGTCAGCTGGCTTGAAGATAGGGAGATGATCCTGAACCATCAGGTGGATCCAATATGATCCCAAGAGTCCTTCAAAGTCGAAGAGGAGGCAGAATCGAACCAGAGAGATGACGGTGTGAGAAGGACTCAGCCTAACGTTATTGGCTTTGGATACGGAAGAAGGGGCCATGAGCCAAGGAATGTGGGCAGCTGCATGAAGCCGGAAAAGGCAAGGAAATGAACTTTCCCCTAGAGCCACCGGAAAGCACACAGCCCTGCTCACGCCTTAGATTTCTGATCTCCGGAATTGTAAGTTAATAGGTAAAATTGTGTTGTGTATGCTACTAATTTGTTACAGCAGCAACAGGAAACCAGTGCGCCCGTGGAAAGTTAGATATTTCATAGGAAGACTTCCTGGAAGTTAGCAGAGATTTGCAGTCAGAGGGAGATATCAGGGTGAGGAGGCTGTTTTCAAAAATGGGGGCCGTGGTCATCAGGTACACTGAGGTTTAGATGAAAAGCAGGAGGAGGAACTGAGGTCACAGGGTATGTGATTTGCCTAAAAACACATCTCCATTCCTTCAAAAAATATCAACAAGGTGCTGGGGCATTAGAAGCTCTCAGCTGGGGACTGGGAGCCCAGAGAGGTGAGTAAGGCCAGCACGATGCCTGTCCTCGCTGAGCTTGCCGCCTAGCAGACTGGGGGCTTGGACCCTTGTACACCTGCCCAAGTCCAAAGATCTTCCCAATGCATGATCTTGCCTCGCAAGAAAAATAAAAGTGCCGCTCTCACGGCTGTTGCTCTGACAACATTCTCCCAGAGTGTGGTGCCAGGTCCCTAAGGCTGAGCCCACTGCCTAGACTTTGCTGCATCTGATTATCTGATTATGGTACAGGGGACGGAGAGCTCCTGCCTTGGATGAGGCCTAGGTTCCCACTCAACTCCTTCGAGTTACACGAGGCCAGACTCTTTTCCTCTCTGAGCCTCAGTTTCCTCATCTGTAAAATGGAGGCAATAACTCCCTGCCTTCCGAGCGGTTGGGATAATCAGTGATAATGAATATACAGTGTCTGACACAGAGTCAGCCTTCAATAAATGAGACCTTTAAAAAGCACTAAAGTTAATTTTCATGCTTTGTCTATTAGACTACATATAAAATCCCTTAAAAAAATCAAGCCACAGACTATGAAAATCAAATATAAAAGGTGTTATTTCACTTCCTTTACAGAAGGATGTATGGTGGAAATATTGCATTTTGGATAAGAAATGATTCTGCTGCCTTGTTACAGCATTTTAAATGAAACCTTTCAGGGATACCTGCTTAGAACTGATGCTGAAGGAAAAATATTTCGATTTTATAGGAAGGAGCTAAAGTCATTACTTTTAGGAAGCTTTATAAATGTCATTCAAACACACCATCTTCTTTTCATTTGCTATTGAAGCCTTTACTTATGCAAATCATGACAAATGTGAAGGAAAGCCAAGTTTCCCCTGGAATGCTAATATAATCACAAAGAGGGAGGAAGAATTACTTCTGAAGGAAAAATCTATATTGCAGCTCTGTGAGTCAGATGAAAATGAAGCTTCCAGAAAACCTCATTAGTTAGTGCTCTGCTCATTAAGAAATTGTGTTAAAAAGCAAAGAAACTGGAATGAGTTTCCTTCCCTTATAGGGAGCGTAAATTCATCACATAAGCACAATTTCGGGGGATTGTTATTTCTTGATTGATGGTAAAAAACACTTAACAGCTCTCAGGCATCTCATGGTACTTTGTAATTATTAATTTTATTTATTTAGACGTTCGTTCATAGATTCATTTGTTTGGTCACATTTTCACTCATGTATTCATTCAATAACCATTAAGAACCATTAAGCTATGTGCACAGTGCTGGTAAAGCATTGTGGTAGAGGAAAGATGAATTAGACGTGAATTTTGTTTTCAAGGGGTTCAAAGTTTAAGAGGGATGACAAAATATCTACCTGAGAAAGGCTGACACACTTCCGTCTCTCCACCCCCATCCTTGTCCCTAGCATCTAAAAATGACTTAAGATACATGTAAAAAAAAAATTAGTAACAGCACTGAGGGCGCCCTTCATGAGGAATTTTTAAAAAATGAGAAGGCAGATGGAATTAGATTGAACAAAAAATCCATAGTCAAAAGGACCTGCTGTCAAACACGGTAGCAACTGTGGATGTTCCGTGCTCTGGAGAGAAGAGTATCAACAAGATTGGTCTATGGGGCAACTGACGAACAGGTTACCTGGCTGGGGTCTAACAAGAGGAGCAGTCAGGCGACTTTCTCATCCCACATCCTTCCCGTGTGAGTGTCTGACCTCCATGGAGGGGGATGGGATGAACATGGGTGCCGGGCTCCAGAAGCAGAGCATGGGGATGGAGTAGAGAGCCCCCTCTGCCCCCCTCCAGGAGACTTGCTTCTGGTATAATGACCAAGAGCATAATCCTGCCCCACCCTACCTCCTGCTTCCCTTTATCACTAGAGGTAGCAACCAATCAGATTCTCTTCTGCAAACACGTGACCAGAGCCCAAGAGCGTGAAGCTAGTCAGACTGTGTTGGTCGCACAGAGCATGGGCCAGGAACCTCCAAAACCACATGCAAGCTGAATTTAGGGGAGGAGAAACGACGGGCTAGCTGAAAATGGTGCAGATTTAGAGAGAAGCAGAGATGGAAGGAGGGAGTGTCGGAGAGACAGAGGGAGGGAGTGGAGAGAGAGATATTGATTGAGAGATTGAGAGAAACTGATGACTTTCCAGTTTTTTGGGGTATCAGATGTATGTCCTGGCTGGAAGTGGTCTCATGAGACTCCCTTCTCTCTCGGCTTTTCAATAGCCGAAATGAATGGATTTATTCTCTTTACTTCTAAAGAATCTCTGATTAAGACTTAATCTACTCTGGGGGCTTCCCTGGTGGCGCAGTGGTTGCGCGTCCGCCTGTCGATGCAGGGGAACCGGGTTCGCGCCCCGGTCTGGGAGGATCCCACGTGCCGCGGAGCGGCTGGGCCCGTGAGCCACGGCCGCCGAGCCTGCGCGTCCGGAGCCTGTGCTCCGCAACGGGAGAGGCCAGGGCGGAGCCTGTGCTCCGCAACGGGAGAAAAAAAAAAAAAAAAAAGACAATCTACTCTGATTCCTAAGAACACCATCATGGCTGTACAGTAAGATAGCTCTAGGCAGTCTTTATAGTTTTCTTCCCTTTCGCCTTTGAATATCAATAAAATTATACCCATGAATGTATTTCCCCTGGGGATATAAAGAAGAATCAACCTTGTATCACAAAAAAGATAGGAATCATCTTGTCACTTCCTTTATTTGGAGTCCATCCTGGCTTACTCACTGGCTATTCCTTAACTTGCAGATAAACAACAAGTAAATTTTTTTAGTATTATTAAGTATATCCTAAATACTGCATGAGACATACTAACACTAAAAATTTATTCACTGCATGTGTATAATTATAAATTATAAATTTAAATTTATAATAAAATTTATATTACTTATAAGTTTAATTTATATTGCTTAAATCTGATACCCTATCCTTGCTTTGATTCACCACGGAGGCTAATACTTAACTCTTTTTTTTGCCCTTCTCACCCCCCAATTATTTGTTTGCCAGACCCTGAGCTCCTTGAAGGCAAGAATTACGTCTTATTTTCCTCGGAACTCTACATACTGACACAATACCTGGCACAAATGTTTTCTGAATCAAAGCGAACTGACGGTTCTCATTTGCAAAGTTGGTTGAGGCCAGGGGCCCTCTCTGTGCCCTTGAGTTAATGAGTTTTCTGGGAGTAGAGGGGGAGGTCATATGGTGGGTTCCATGACCTCACAATCAATCCTAACAGAGCTGCATCCAGAGTGGATGAAGAACATCGTCTGAGAAATAAAGTGCATGGTACCTTGCAGATGTCACTCCACTGCCCAGGACCGTTATCGTTGATGGCTCTCACTTTAAACAGATACTCGGTGTTGGGGGTCAGGTTGTGCAGCTCCAGGTTCTGCTGCATTATATCCCGAATTTGTCCACAGAGCTCTGTCCGCACGTTGTTAGGAGGGGAATTAATGAGTTCGTAGAATTCCATCTCAAAAGAGTCCACGTCTTCTGTTGGGCATGTCCAGTAAACCTAGGAAGAAATGAACATGTCAGTAGGGTACTAGCACACGCCATTCAGCTTTCTTTCCCATGAAGATCTGTGTCATGGACCCTCTGGGGTGAGTTTAAGCTGACTCATCCCCTCTAGCTGCTGAAGACTTTGAAGTAGACCTTGTGCAACAGTCCTGAAAGGCTTCGTGATGAATCCTGACGTGAGGCTTGCAATGCGTTTCAAGAACAGAAGAATGCTCCTCTGGCTTCTGTTCCTGTCAATGTGGAGGTGAACTTGTCATCCTGACACCACTAACCAAAGTGGCTACCATTTATTGAACACATATTATGCATCAGATTCTGTGTCAGACATTGCCTGCCTCATTTAGTCCTCACAGTTCCCTAGGAGGGAGATTTCATTATCCCATTTTACAGTGGAGGTTCAGAAGGCTTCCATTCAGCAATTCCAATGGAACCACAGACTACTAAAGTTGAACAGTGTATCTATTTCAACTCTATTTCATACACAAGGAAGTAGAGTCCCAAAGAGGTGAAGTGACTTATCCAAGTCATGGAGAATATATGTTCACACTCAAAGCATAAAATGTCAACTCTTGGGAAGAGGTATATTAACAAGTGTCAATTAGCAGATTGTGCCTGGCATATAAATATTTTATAATAATTGCATTTTTAAACAGATATTGCATGCTGTATTTAAATTTTATTTTACTTTATTTTATTTTATTTTTTTTTTTTTTTGCGGTACACGGGCCTCTCACTGTTGTGGCCTCTCCCGTCGCGGAGCACAGGCTCCGGACGCGCAGGCTCAGCGGCCATGGCTCACGGGCCCAGCCGCTCCGCGGCATGTGGGATCCTCCCTGACCGGGGCACGAACCCGTGTGCCCTGCATCGGCAAGCGGACTCTCAACCACTGCGCCACCAGGGAAGCCCTATTTAAATTTTAATAAATTTAAATGTTATTGTGTGTAAAGTTAATTTATAATTACTCATAAGTATATAAATTTTAAAATTTGTATGAATTTGTATAATTAGTTTATAATTTTTTAATGAATTTACACTTTTAAAACTACATTTACATGACTTGTTAATAAAAATTAACTCATCTTTTCTGATTATCAAAACATACTCATTTAAAATACATACCTGGAAAATACAGAAAAATTATAAGGAAAGAAAGAAAATAAACATCTCTTTTAATCCCACAATTCAGTTAATAATTCATTATATTTCCTTCCAATTTTGTAATATACACAAGCACACAAATATATATAATTTGGATTATATTGCTCTGATTCCTGCTTTCTTTCATTTATTACATTTTATATATGTCCCTATATCATTAAAAATTCAGCAAGGCACCATTTTAATAACTGCCCTATAAGTGATTTACTCCTTCTATAGCTGAACATTTAGGTTGTTTCTAATTTTACACTCTAATAAATAATGATGCATTGAACACTTTGGGGCATGAATCTTCATTGAATTTTTAATCACTTCCTTGGGAACGAGTTCTAGAAATAAAGTTGAGTTTTTATGAAAAAACTCTTTAGGATTTTTAGGGTACAGAGTGACAAGTATAAGGCTAACTTGAAGAATATTTCCCATGCCGAAAGAGCACTGTTAGTCAACCATCACTTGAGAGAGATGCCAGCACAGATTTCGTCTCCTGCATTACTGAGCACTATGATTCCTGTGTGAATTACATCCCATGATCCTGAAATAAGGATCAATGATATTTTCACATCAAATACCACTGTTTGGCAGTAGGTTTAGGTGTCCTATCTTGACACTCAATAACTTGACTGGATTTTTTCTGTGTAGGGTCCTTTCTTGAGCTCATCAAGGGACCATTTATAGGTGGCATAGGGTGACTGTTCTCCAAGCCCAAGTATAGAGCAGGTATCACCAGTCCTTCCCCTGCGGAGCAAGATCCTGCCCACCTCCCAAGTGGTCTGAGTTGCGTGAGATGAGACCTAATGCCATCCCTGATATAATATCACATACACTGCAGGTTTTGCCGATCTAAGATCATTTGGAAATGTAGGTTCAGCTGCTCCATTGCAGGCATCTGCTATGTGAAGGGCAGAGATACTTTTGCTGTGCCTGATGGGAGGATATGTTCTATATGCGCCATCTTGCAACATAAGGTCATTCTTGGGGTCAATTATAAATGCCAAAACATAGATTATAATGTCTCAGGAAAATAGAAAATTAAGGCTTGGTCAGTGTCTGGCTTTCATTTTCTTGTTTTTAGACCCTTGATACTAAATTGTGGTCTGCAGACCAGCAGCAATGCCAACATCTGGAAGTTTGTTAGAAGCGTAGAATCTCAGGCCCCACTGAGACCCACTGAAGAAGAATCTGCATTTTACCAAGCTCCTCAGGTGCATATTAATGTTTGAGAACCACTAGTTTAGGATTCAAGGATGCTAAAAGTCTTTGTGAGTGTTCTCAGGTCATGGAGACAAAAGATGGGCTCTGCCACATGGAAGCAGGCAGTGGGTTGGCTTGGGAGATATCCCTGTAGGACCCCAAGAGGAGGCAAGATATGCTCTGATAGAATATCTTTTTTCCTCCCTGGACTTTAATAAAACATTCTATAAACAATTCAGTTTAGGTTCAGCTGGATGTGAAAGGGATGTTAAGAGATGCGCCATTTGTTCATGTTAGGCCTAGAAGGTCAAGGAAGAGTCACGTCCCCTGAAGCTGGGTGAGGGCAGCTGTAGAGCTCTGTGAGACATCCACACACCTTCAATGCCACACTCACCTTCCCCAAAAAGCTGAATCTCGGGAGATAAGAATTGAAATTCCATTGGGGATTATCCTTCTAATCTTTCCAAATCATGAAGAGTCTGGATATTTTCTTTAGAAGAAGTAGCAGTTTAGAGGAATCACAGCTGATAGACAACGGAGCCTGCTTTTCTAATTCCAATTTCTGTGCTCCCTCTACTGCTACAGGTTTTCCTCTGGGAAATATTACCCTCTCCAAGAAGTCTCTTCAAATTACTTTGTTTCCCAAATTGTGTTCTCTTTCAATAGAGAAGCTGCCTTTGAAGTGGAGTTGGGGCTTTCAGATGTACTTCTGGCTATGAATTAAATACATTGTTTGGTTTAAAACAATCTTGGGGGCTTCCCTGGTGGCGCAGTGGTTGCGCGTCCGCCTGCTGATGCGGGGGAGCCGGGTTCGCGCCCCGGGCTGGGGGGATCCCACATGCCGCGGAGCGGCTGGGCCCGTGAGCCATGGCCGCTGGGCCTGCGCGTCCGGAGCCTGTGCTCCGCAACGGGAGAGGCCGCAGCAGAGGGAGGCCCGCATACCACCAAAAAAAAAAAAAAAAAAAAAAAGAATCCACCTGCCAATGCAGGGGACCACAACAGTGAGAGGCCCACGTACCACCAAAAAAAAAAAAAAACAATCTTGGGCTACTTAAGATTTCGGGAACTTATCCCTTGTGAATGGACTGACCACAAAGAGTCTAGAGGAACAGATTTGAGTGACCAGACCCTAGAGGTCAAACAAGTAAGTGCAACCTTTCCTGACTACCCCCTCCATTCCATAGCCCACACCCTCCTATCTTCCCTACAGGGCCCAGAGCCTTTCTTACCTTGGCAGCTCTCGGATACACCAGAGTCTGGTAGATAACAATTGGGCCTGGAGTCTTCAGGGAGCTATCATTGAACGAGTACCAGTTGTGGAAGCTGCTGCTGTTCTGCACAGGCTGGTTTTCTACCCCTGCACTCCAGTAAGTGTAGAGGCCGTCTGTGGGCTTGGCAGGTGCAGCTGACTGGGCTCGCCCATAGGCCTCCAGACCCTTCTTGGTCTTCTCACAGCCGGGGGCATTAAAGGACAATAAGGAGGAGCTTCGCTGGTATATCTGCTGGTTGCCGAAGCTGTGGGTGCTGAAAGTGACCTTCCTGGCAATCATCGTCTCTGAGTGCAGGGGATAGGGCGATGGCAGGGAGTCTCCTGAAGAACTCACCTTCTTGGGTCCTGTGGGGAAGAGTTCGTGGATGGCATTGGAGAGCTCAGCAAAGTCCAAAGGCATGCAGTTCAAGGAGTGTAGCCGGAGCTGTGGGTCTGGCCTGTAGGTGCTCTGGATGCCGTCCTCGATCTGGTCCACCAGAATCTTGGCCGACTGCAGGAACGCCACTTGGCCCGTCTCCTTCAGTGCTTCCTTGGAGTAGGCGATCAGGCCATCCATTTCGTTCACTTTCATCGTGGTGACGTACACATATTTTTCAATCTCCTTCTGCCTGGACACTTCCAGATTCTCTACCTGCTCCATGATGGTTTTCTCTTTCTCCTGGAGAATGCTGCGCAGCTTGAGGAATCCATTTCTGATCTCTTTTCGCTTTACCTCCTTGTCAGCTTTAAAGCTGTTTTTTAAAATGTTGAATTCCATGAGGTCATTATCAATTTCATATCGGACTGCAAAACAACCACGTGAGTTACTTCAGTTACATTTTTCATTTCCCCAGTTGTCAAAGCCAGTGGCAAACTGGAGCAAACTAACTTGGGCTCCAAAGATGTGGGTGAAAAGGGAGGGAAACCACTCGTTGCTGGGCTGAAAGATGCTAGCATAGGTTTATAAAATGAATGTGGCCTCTCTCCATACACCCCTCTCCTTCTCCTTGTGTAATACTTCCCTTGGGTATGACAGCCATCCTTCCCTGGCATACTTCTATCTAGTAATCCCTGCAGACTTGGGTCTAAAGTTGGGAGTTCAAGGCCACCTTTGATATTAGTTTTCACCAGACTTCACTTGTCAGCAAGTTGGACTTGAGAAGAGATGATGTCACAAAGTGATGGATTTTCCCTGTGTGAAAGCTTAAGCTTTTGCAGGGGTGGGAGAAAGAACTAAATTTCTGATGACTACTTCTAAATACTGCCTTGCCTCGTTCACCAAAACCCAGCCCTAGACAATGGTGGCAGATCAGCAAAGTTCCCCTTCACTGTGGCTGCTCTTTGACATGTTCTTTTTCTCTGCTGGGGACTTTGACTCCCTTGGGTTCAGCTGGGCTCCCTCTCTTGCTTACTCCCCACTTACTTTCCAGAAAGCATCTGCTGTTACACTTCAAGGAAAACCGAGTTTATCCTGCCGCCTCTCACGTGGCATTTGGATTTTAAGTTCACTCAGTCATTCAACAAACATGTGACGCCTGTTCCGTGTCACATGCTTTTCTAGGCTCTAGGGATACAGATATGAGTGCGAGGGGCCACTGACGTTCCAGGCACGCATAAACCCAACGATACTGCAGTGTGGAGGATGCTGGGGCAGGATGAGCATGTGGCCCAGCTCTGTCTGTGAAATGGCAACGTCACAGCTGCCATTTATAGGGTCTTCTGCATTAGGCAGTGATTTAGAGGGTCTTTATAGGGTCTTAGGCATTAGGCAGTGATTTCAAGACATGTCAACCTTCTGTGGCCTATTCTAGAGGTGAGGTCCTCCCCATGAAAGGCTGACTCTGCAGTGATTTGATGGGCTATAATCCTCTCCAAATTTTACTCGGCCGTGGGGGTGACCACGTCCTGTTTCTTAACATAGCCCTGGGTCCACAGTAAGTTGGAGCTCTGTGGGCGGCGCCACAGAGCATCACAGTCAGAGAAACCCTCGGCTCCTGGCAGACCGTGAGAACAGGACCACAGCTGTCTCCGTTACCACCGTGACTAGGATGTGTAGAGGTGCTAGAATGGTGTTTGTAGAGTGAAAGCCATTCTGTCCTGTTTTCTAACGTCTTTGGGGTGAACGTCAGCAGTGTTGCTCTCTGGCCTACTTTCTGAAGCCCCCATTTCCTCTGCTCACCTCCTCCCTCACACTGGCCCAGAAGGGATGGGGAGGCAATACAGATGGGGGCTGAACAGGAGACTTGTCAGGATGCGATTGCAGTGGTGCTGAGAAATGCTCCCTGCCCTCTCCACGTGCAAGCCCTGCTGTGACTTAGGGCCCCTGAAATTCCACGTTACGCATTAATTCCTTTGACTCTTCAATAGTTACTCAGTGTTAAAAGAAATCTGCCTAGGAAATTCCTTGCTTTATTAGGGATTAGTTAGGCTGCTTAGAGCTGAGTCTGGAGAAGTAGGATAAAAATGTCTCAGATGAGGGGGAAGAGGTAGTACCAGAAGAAGAGAAAAGAGAGAGGAGACCAGAAGAACTACTCCGCCACAGATGCTCCTTACAAATAAGGCAGCTTGCAAGAGCTGGTCTTAGAACAAAGTCAAAGCAAGGTCTCTTTCAGGCACTATATTTAAAACTAGCTACTATGTATTAAACGTTTATGTAGATCCAATCCATACATTATCATGTATCACACATATGGATCATACCTATATATTATCACACATTACATATAACTTCAGAAGAGGAAGATGTTGTTTCCATTTATAGATGAGGACACTAAGGCTCAGAGAGGTTAAATGACTGCCCAGTGTCACACAGCAAGTAACTAGAAGGACCCAGGGCCTGTCCCTAATTCTATTCGTCTAACTCCAGAGCCTATGTTCTTAATTGCTCTGGTTGCCCTTCTCAGTCCTCTGTGACACCAGAATCACCTGGGGTACTTAATAAAGAATCCAGCCAAGCTCAGGCCATGGGTCCAGCCTTAAGAAAACCCTCTAGGAACCAATGGGGGCTTCCATTGGCCTGGCAACACGGCTCCTGTAGGCTTTCTTTAATAGAGGGGCTTCCCTGGTGCTGTTCCCAAATTGAATAAGTGTCAGTTGACACACAATGTTTCTAGGCATGGAGCAATTGAGAAATCAAGGTATTCCTGAAATATTCATGCTGGTGAGAGGTCCTGGAGGACATATTTAGCAAAGTCTGTCTCTGACCCACTTCTATGTCCAATGGGACCTTCCTGTGCAGCTCAGCGGAAAGCTGCCCCCTTGTCAATCTGTTCAGATCTGTTTGTATGGACACTGAAATTTCTGACAGGGGAGAGGCTGGGTTGATCTGGAGCACACCGGTCACTGTAGGATTATGGAGAGGATTAGACATAAATCTTCTAAAAGGCCCCGGTAAAGTAGACCTCTGTTCAAGGAAGCTATTCCCAGGGGCCAAGAGCCTAAAAGGATCCCTGAGATCCTCAGGTCTAACCTGGTGGATATACACCCAGCAATTATTGGGCTCTTTGCTGAACCCTGTAAAATATCACTGTACTGGGTTCCATCACGAAAACCTGAGTCAGTTTCCCTTATAGAAACTATAACTATATTATATGTAGCCAACATAAAATAACCATGAGCAGGCATGCAGAGGAAAAGCAAGCTGTTGACTAGAACATTAATGGCTATTTCTGGGTTTTCCCATTATTATGTATTTGCTACCAGTTCATTTACTGTGCTGCTTGCAACTTCAGGGGAAATTTAAAACTGAGGTAACTCTCAGCATCGACTTAATTCTTTTCCCCTTTAAATTGGGAAGATACTGAAGAAATCCATCTTTAGGGACAAAACACCTTAGAAACGCTCACAGAACTTCAGGATACTACAGGATCAAGCTCTTCGTTCTCCAAAGGAGGAAATGAGGCCCAAGGTCATGAAAATTATAACCAAGATTATAGAATCTTTATGTACTTATTATGTGCTAGATCGTTTCTTGCATGCTTCAGTTAGAGTATCTCATTTAATCCTCACAACCACCCAATGAGGGAAGAACAGATTGTTCAGGGAAGAACAAATCTGACATCCTATTCGATCTGTTCCTTTTGCTTTAACCTTTGTGCTTTGTTAACACGTGCTTAGTCCTGCAGGCTCTGCACCTTTTGTAAAAGAATGTTGCCTATAGCCTGAAATATACAGGATAGCCTCAAGGCTCTCATCTTTAAAAGTCCATTCACATAGAGATAAAAAGTTGCAGAACAGAGAATATCATTTGTCTTGTTGGAGGTTTGCAGGAACATCGTGACCTGACCTATGTGGACAGCTGCAAGAACAAAGGATACAGACACCAAGAAGCTTGCAGCAACCAACCTGACCCCTCCCTCACCTTGCTTTTAAAAGTGCTTAGCTGAAACCCCTCCCAGAGCTTGGGGTTTTGGGGGGCAGGAGCCACCTGTCTCCTTGCCTGACCCTGCAATAAATCTTTCTCTGCTCCAAACTCCAACCTATTGTCAGTTTCTTTGGCCTCGCTGTGTGCCGGGCACACGAACTTGCATTGGGTAACACCATTATCCCCATTTCATAGATGAGAAAACCAAGGCACAGGGAGGTTAAGTGGCTGGCAGTAGTTGCCAGATGTGGATTCCAGGCCACTGGCTTGCAGCCTGGCTCAGCGTCTCCCAGGGCTTGGACTGCCCCACCAGGTGGAGGTAAGGCTCTCTCTAAACAGATCCTCCCAAATCACCTTCCCCATCAGTCGGAGCTAGTGGAGTGGTGGGGGGAAAAAAGGGGACCAGGACCTGCTTTGAACTTGGCGATGGCGCTGAAGAGTGCGGCAGCCCTCTCGGAGCAGGCATCGATGAGGCTGATGGTGTCGTGGCCATTGTGTAAGGCAGTCTTGCAGAAGCTGCAGAGCAACTCGTCGTCGTTCCGGCAGTACTCAGTGATGCGGCTGGATGGATGGTGGATGCAGATCTTCTCGTCCTGGTCCTCGGTGCTGGTGTCCACGAACACGTGGTCCTGCATGGTCACTTCCGAGTGGAAGGTCTTGAGGCACTCGTTGCACAGGTTGAGGCGGCAGGTGATGCAGCGCTTGTAGGCGATGCGCTGGCTGCGGCAGACCTGGCAGACGGTAGGCCCGCTGGAGCGGTCGAAGCGCCACTTGAGGTAGCTGTGCTGCTGCATGTAGCGCTTGGTGAGGCGTCCGCGCAGGTAGTTCTCGGGCAGCTGCATCTTGTGGCTGTAGGGCATGCAGTGCGAGCGGCTGCACACGGGGCAGATGAGGATGAAGAAGTTCTCGGTGACCTCGGAGTGTTTCTGCAGCTGCCGCAGGCACTTCTCGCACAGGCTGTGGTGGCAGGGTAGCATGAAGGAGTGCAGGCGCAGCCGGCTGCAGACGGGGCACGACAGGTGGCTGACCAGGTTGCTGTTTGCGGGCAGCATCTTCGCCTCATCCAGCTGCGTGTTGCTGCTCCCGAAGCGCAGGGCCGTCTTGGAGCTGCAAGGGGAAGCAAACGCGGGACCTCAGGAGGAGAGCTCCGTTTCTCCACCTCGGAAGGAACCGGGGTGTCACTGAGCCGCCTTGTGGTGTGATGGGGAGGGGCATGGCTGTGGCGGGGTGGGGTGGGGGATCGGGGGGGGGGGGATGGTGCCTGGGTTCTAAACCCGCCTCCACCGTCCTTTAGCTGGGCGACGCCAGGTAAGTTAATTAACCTCTCTCTGCCTCTCTCCTCGTTATAAAATTAGTACTCACCTGATAGAGTTTCTTGAGAAAATTAAAATTGAATTGAATAGCTGCATGGCCTTAGAGCGGTCCCTGGAACACAGTAAGTGCTATACAACTGCTTGTTATTTTTTGAGCAAGAGAAAAACAGTCCAGAGGGGCATGTTAGCTGGGTCTTGGGGTTCTGTTGGCCCTGGATAATATCACAGAACACCCACAGCAGACAAGACCATTCTGGGACTGTGATGGAGCAAAACAGAAACAAGACCCCTTCTTCATGTTTGAACTCAGACAAAAGCAAGAACATTGTCCAGACCACAAAAATGATCAAACATCCCCTGTCCTGGTTAAGGACAGTGACTGCTGCTTTTTCACCAGTTGCAGCATCAGGCTCAACTCTGTTCTTCCCACCTTCTAGGCAAGATTTATTAAGATACCTAATAGGAGATTTACCCCTGTGTCCTCACCTAACATGAACCTAAATCCTGTAATACCTTAGTGATGCCTTCCTACGGAGACACCTCACACCTGCTCGTGGTGTATCTCTCAGTTGTTGCACGGGGCCAGTAAATCCAGTCTCCTCTGGGCACTGACATCCTTGTTATTATTGTGTGTGAGACGGAACACAGAAGAAGATGGGCAAAGTGTTCTTCCCAGGACACCAGGAGGTTAGTTCCCTAGCCAAGCCCAGAACCCGTGTGTTCTGATCACCAGACCTCAACTATGACTTAAGGGGCTAGGTGCTAGGGGCAGGAAGCACGTGGTGAAATGTGCTGCTTTAGAGTTGCACTTTTGAGATAAGCTTCTTCACCTCTCTCATCCTCAGTAAATCAAAGCTCACAATACTACTTCCTTCATGAGGATTTGAAAGTCTCCATGAGATGATCCACGATAAGTGCTTAACTGCCTGGACATCGTAAGCATTCAATAAATGGCCACTATAATGACTCCCCTCTGTTCCTAGCCAGCTCATGTCCACAGCAGGGGAAAACAGTGGTCAAGTCTATGAAAAGTATGTGCTTGTACAGTGTGTGTGTGTGTGTGTGTGTGTGTGTGTGTTGAATCTTTGTCTAATATCTGAGGCTGATTTCATATATTGTAAGAACTATGGCTGAAGTAAGTGCATACTTGTAAAAATTCAAGTGCATGTTCTAAGAAGCTACAATCAGGGCAAAAGCAGTTTATGAAAATAAATGAATTAGCCATGGGGATGGAGGTATAAAACATACTTATTTAGACCCAGAGTCTGTCATACAGAGTGAAGTAAGTCAGAAAGAGGAAAACAAATACCGTATGCTAACACATATATATGGAATCTAAGAAAAAG
>NC_041214.2:27533327-27538798 GCF_002837175.3 Physeter macrocephalus
AGGGAGGGAGGGAGGGAGATGCAAGAGGGAGGAGATATGGGGATATATTTATACGTATAGCTGATTCACTTTGTTATACAGCAGAAACTAACACACCATTGTAAAGCAATTATACTCCAATAAAGATGTAAAAAAAAAAACACATACTGATTTTGTGACTATTCCTATCCCTTCTTCTCTGTTTGTATTAGTGATGTCTAGGGGTTGAGTTTGACATTGTGCCTGTGCTGTCTTTTGCCTTCTTGCAGTCCCCATGTGCCCCTGGATCCTTCCCCATTCTCTTGGCCAGGGACCCAGGTCTCAGAGCCCAGGCAGTCAAGGGTGATACTCAAGCATGTTGGAAGGGAGTGGCACCATGGAGACAGTGCCCGTTATGGAGACTCAGGCACCTGGAAAGCTCATCCCTTAGAGATTTGGATGCTGATGTCCAAGCCTGCCAGACTCCATGTTCTCGGCTTTGTTCCTTCTCTGCATTCCCAGCCTCTCTGCTTTCTCCTGCTCCAGCTTTGAAGGGATCATCTGGAGGGGGAGGGCAGATGTATACGTGACAGCTGGGTGGACTTCTCTAGCTTGATAAGGTGGGACTCTGAGAATCAGTGTGTAGTGTAAAGGGAGACAGCATGAGAGATGAAAGAAGGAGGGAGCGAGGAGGGTGCTGGGGAAAGAGAAAGAGGGAACAGGGAGAAGAGACAGGTGTTAATGGCCCAGGGAGTTGGGGTGAAGGTGAAAAAGGAAGTGAGGAAAAGGGATGAGTAAAGGCAAAGACAGATGAGTGAGATCAGAGTGCGGCAGGAGGAGGAAGATGCTGAGCAGGAAGCGGTGATGAGAAACAGGGGAGGCTGGGGTCCAGACACCAGGAGAGAGGCCAGGTGGAAGATAAGCCTCAGTGTACCCAGCGCCAACCCCCTGACACTTGCAATAGCATCTCTGACCATCATCAGAAAGCCTCAGGCTTGGACTTGGGCATTCAGTGGTCATGATTCCATGCCAAAACCATCACCAATCCCAGCAGCCTTGTCTTTTTGTTGAGATAACTGGCCTCTGTTCCTCTGGACAGTGGCGGCCTCCTCCCAAATTTAGGCCTGTTCCCCTTGTACTTGGGTTCCCATATATCACCTGGCGAGTCTCCTGGCTTCCCTTCTTGTTCCCTCCAGGCCATTCTGCACTTTAGCGTCACCTGGGGGCAGGAGAGTTTTTAAAAATTCTGACGCCCAGGACATACCTGAAGCCAATGAAATCAGAATGTGTCAGGGCAGGGGCCAGGCATCAGTAGTTTTTAAAGATCCCTAGGTGATTCTAATGCAAAACAAGGTTTGGGAGCTGCTGGTCTAAGCGTCTCCAAAGCACCAGTGTCATCCTTCCCCTGTTGAAATGGGCTTGGTGACTCTTCATTGCTGATGTGCAGAAAATGGGGCAGTTGAGAGGAGAGAGGGGTGTGAGAGTTACTTTCTGCACCTTAGAACTTCTGCACTTGCATCAGAACCCCTGGGTTCTCTGTTCATGCAAACACCACGCGAGGTCCATGAGCTGAGAGTAATTTTTATTAACCAGCTACAAAGTGCTGAACTGTGAGAGAGATCATATTCTTTCCCTGAATTCACTGAACCTTTGCTCACAGAATTGTCTTTCCAGCCTTGAAAGGCTTCCAACCTGCCTCTCATCTTTCTGCCTCTCCAAGTGCTGTCATCTTAGAGTGCTGAGTTTTGGTCTTTCCCCTCTAAGAAGTCTGCCTCTGCTACTCCAGACGCCCCTCGTGTGTGATATAAAGAGACCGCCTTGGTCAGGGCAGGAAGAGGCTATGCAGTGCCTGACACAGAGGGTTAATGCCCTAAGTGAGAAATTGAGACCCTCAGTGCCGTGAATTCTGGGTAGGAACAAAGAGAGGCTGGCAGGAGTTCATGGCCACCTGGGGTACTTACACAGGCCATAGGGGTCGAAAGCGGCCTGTGGAAGTTACTGCTTTTCCAGTGAGTGTTGCAGATATCAAGGGTTCAGAGGAGGAAGAGCAATTTATATTTTTATATCACATAACAGATTTCAAAGCAATATTAACCCCCTGAACCATTGCAGGTACCATACTCTCCATTTTGCAGGACAGCATTTTAATTTAAGCACACAGACTCTGGGTTCAAATTCTGACTGCATCTTACTAGTTGTGTGATCTTGGGCCACTCAACCTCTCAAATGCTCAGTTTCTTCACTGGCGTGATGGGCATGAGGTAGGGGTTACCTGGGGTCACGCACGTGGTTCCCGGCAAGTTGCTTACGCACTAAGTATTAGCTATTAGTATTTTGTAGAGGTGAGAGTGGTGGGGTTCAGGAGAGCTCAGCACTCACTCACACAGCTGGGGGAGCTTGGATTTGGAACTCAGGTCTATACTGATTAGTGACTGTTTAGGACACGTACACTTAATTGCTACCAAGTGTTGTTTTTTTTTGCAGTTGAGGTAAATTTTATTGCTACATTTTGAAACACAAAAAATATTTAAAATAATAACACCATTGAAAATATATTTTTACTGTTACATTAAGTGCAAAACAGACTTTATAGTATTTTTTAGCTCTTTTTTCTTCTAGTTTTGAGATATAATTGACATATAGCACTGTATAAGTTTAAGGTGTACAACATAATGATTTGATTTACAAATACCACGCAGTGATTATCACAGTAAGTTAATGAACATCCATCATCTCGTACAGATACAAAATTAAAGAAATAGAAAAAAATAAAAAATTAAAAAAATTTTTCTTGCGCTAAGAACTCAGGATTTATTCTCTTAACTTTCATACGTAACTGACAGCAGCGTTCACTATATATATCCTGTTGTACGTTACATCCCTAGTAACCTGTCTATCATAACTGGAAGTCTGTACCTTTGGGCTGCCCTCATCCAATGCCCCACCCCTAGCCCCTGCCTCTGGTAATCACACATCTGATCTTTTCCTATGAGTCTGTTTGTTTTTGAAGAGCAATTGACCTACAACACTATGTTAGTTCCTGTTACACAACATAGTCAGTTGCTATTTCTATACATTTCAAAATGATCATCACGATGTCTAGTTACCAACTCTCACCATACAATGACTATGTAAGATATTTGTACCAAGACATATTGTAACTAGAGTTAATTGCTTCCAAGTTCTTGGCCTCCCTTTTTCAGATAAAGAGGTGGAATTGGGGCGGGGCTGCTGACCTGCCCTGTCCCCACAGCTGGCAGGGCCCCCCCAGTTTTCCTGAGCCCCGGAGGCCCGCGTCGGGTGCGCGGCACTTACGAGGTACGGATGCTCTGGAGGCGGCCCCTGCGGAACGTGATGGTGGCATTGCGGCAGCAGCGGCTCTCGTAGTAGTGGCACTCGAGGTTGCTGCTGGCAGTGCAGCAGCACTTACAGTCGGGGTCATTGGCCCAGGAGCAGCAGCACCAGTGACAGTTGGGGCTCTCGGAGCAGGTGCAGTGACAACACTGGCAGTTGCGCCCATCCTTGTAAGGGCAGGGGAAGCAGGTGCAGTTCCGCTCCGAGGTGAAGAGGAACTTGCAGCACAGACAGGAGCATGAGCGGGGACAGCACCTCTGCCATGTACAACATGGAGAGCAGACACACATGGCAGTCTCCATGGCGCCTACATGATTGCCACCCGCTCCCTGGAGCTCCTGGCGCCTCCTCTACCAGGGTCCTGCCTTCCGCTCTTCCGTGGAGGGGGCCCTCCTCCCCCGAATGAGGCAGTTAGCTTGGAGGTTGCGAGAGGTTGGCTGTTGTGAGGCCTTCACAGGCGGTGTCCCTGCTAGGAAGCTCATGGGCTGGCATTTACATAGATCAGTTCCAGGCCATTTGCTTATGTCACAATCCCTGTCTCCCCACCACATCTCACCATACAGGATAGGAGGGAGGGTGGAATCTGGGGGGTAGTGGCAGGTGGGCTGACAGATACTCCCTGCTTCCAGAGGACCAGCTCCAGAGGAGTGTCAATGAAAAGAGCATCCTGTCCTGTATCACACTTTGGGTTATTGGGTGGATTTCAGAAGCTATTTCTCTTTGCTTGGTCCTTTTCCTGCAACTTGGGCAAGTTGACTTCAGGGTATGTCTTCATGGGCTGAAAGGCCTGGGTATGATGCATTGGAAGATACAGACTGATGTGATATTCCTCTCCTTGGGCTTTTTTTGTATTGATACAGCTCTTTATTTGAAGAACAAAGTGCAGTGTTTACAAACAATAATGCCACATATAAAGGGAATCACCATTGGAGAAAGAATTAAAGGAAAAACAGATATAGGTTCTTTTTTTTTTTTTTGCAATACGCGGGCCTCTCACTGTTGTGGCCTCTCCCGTTGCAGAGCACAGGCTCCGGACGCGCAGGCTCAGCGGCCATGGCTCACGGGCCCAAGCCGCTCCGCGGCATGTGGGATCTTCCCGGACCGGGGCACGAACCCGCGTCCCCTGCATCGGCAGGCGGACTCTCAACCACTGCGCCACCAGGGAAGCCCCAGATATATGTTCTTTAAGGCACTTCTGTCAGTAGTGACTGAGTTTGTCAGTGGCTGCATAGTCACTGCTGATTTTTATGAGGCTTCAGGCGTTAGTCACTGTGAATATTTCTTGGCATTTTTTGCAGCCTCATGGGGTTGGGCTGAGACTCAAGCTCTGTTTCCTACACCCCTGCCCTCTTCCCCAGTCCTATCTCACTGTATCCCTTTTATCAAGAGGCTGGAACTCTACATGACACTCTTTATCTCTTCTTTTAGTATATGCTCAGCATCTCTAGAAATGACCTTCTATTTTAGGAGAGAATTTTGCTTTCCACTTTATGCAGCTTGCAAAGATTGAAAGAGCAGAAATTTCATTATCATACCATATATATGATATGAACACTGTCTTATTTTTTTCCAAAAAGAAGCAGAGGTGGAAGCTGAATTTGGCTGTAGGAATTTATTGCATAATATATTATCTCTCCCTATGATTATCACCTTTATAATAAGAAAGAACATTCACTGAGTGCTAACTGTTCCAGACACACTTTGATTTTAGATTCCTACAGATGAAAATTTTGGATCATAGGCTATGTGCTTTATTTATATATTTATTTATAATTACTAAATTGCTTACTTAAATGAATATGACAGTTCATACTGACAGCAGTGGTGTATGAGAGACACTTTTTCCCCATGTGTTTTCTCAAACAGAATTTTATCAATATTCCTATCTGTTCTCTAGGCACAGAGGTTTGAGTTTCAGTTCTGAATTTATTTTCATCTTTGGTCTGTGCAAGACTTCCTCTTTTTATTTCTTTATTTCTTTATTTATTTTAACATCTTTATTGGAGTATAACTGTTTTACAATGGTGTGTTAGTTTCTGCTTTACAACAAAGTGAATCAGTTATACATGTACATATGTTCCCATATCTCTTCCCTCTTGCGTCTCCCTCCCTCCCACCCTCCCTATCCCACCCCTCTAGGTGGTCACAAAGCACCGAGC
>NC_041214.2:27539758-27541369 GCF_002837175.3 Physeter macrocephalus
CCATTTTGAGTTTATTTTTGTGTATGGTGTTAGGGAGTGTTCTAATTTCATACTTTTACATGTAGCTGTCCAGTTTTCCCAGCACCACTTATTGAAGAGGCTTGTTTTCTCCACTGTATATTCTTGCCTCCTTTATCAAAGATAAGGTGACCATATGTGTGTGGGTTTATCTCTGGGCTTTCTATCCTGTTCCATTGATCTATATTTCTGTTTTTGTGCCACTACAATACTGTCTTGATTACTGGAGCTTTGTAGTGTAGTCTGAAGTCAGGGAACCTGATTTCTCCAGCTCCATTTTTCGTTCTCAAGATTGCTTTGGCTATTCGGGGTCTTTTGTGTTTCCATACAAACTGTGAAATTTTTTGTTCTAGTTCTGTGAAAAATGCCAGTGGTAGTTTGATAGGGATTGCATTGAATCTGTAGATTGCTTTGGGTAGTAGAGTCATTTTCACAATGTTGATTCTTCCAATCCAAGAACATGGTATATTTCTCCACCTATTTGTATCATCTTTAATTTCTTTCATCAGTGTCTTATAGTTTTCTGCATACAAGTCTTTTGTCTCCTTAGGTAGGTTTATTCCTAGATATTTTATTCTTTTTGTTGCAATGGTAAATGGGAGTGTTTTCTTAATTTCACTCTCAGATTTTTCATCATTAGTGTATAAGAATGCCAGAGATTTCTGTGCATTAATTTTGTATCCTGCTACTTTACCAAATTCATTGATTAGCTCTAGTAGTTTCCTGGTAGCATCCTTAGGATTCTCTATGTATACTATCAGTAATCAAGACAGTATGGTACTGGCACAAAAACAGAAATATAGATCAATGGAACAGGATAGAAAGCCCAGAGATAAACCCACACACATATGGTCACCTTATCTTTGATAAAGGAGGGAAGGATATACAGTGGAGAAAAGACAGCCTCTTCAATAAGTGGTGCTGGGAAAACTGGACAGCTACATGTAAAAGTATGAAATTAGAACAATCCCTAACACCACACACAAGAATAAACTCAAAATGGGTTAAAGACCTAAATGTAAGGCCAGACACTATCAAACTCTTAGAGGAAAACATAGGCAGAACACTCTATGGCATAAATCACAGCAGGATCCTGTTGGACCCATCTCCTAGAGAAATGCAAATAAAAACAAAAAAAAACAAATGGGACCTAATGAAACTTAAAAGCTTTTGCACAGCAAAGGATACCATAAACAAGACCAAAAGACAACCCTCAGAATGGGAGAAAATATTTGCAAACGAAGCAACTGACAAAGGACTAATATCCAAAATTTATAAGCAACTCTTGCAGCTCAATAACAAAAAAACAAACAACCCAATCCAAAAATGGGCAGAAGAACTAAATAGACATTTCTCCAAAGAAGATATACAGATCGCCAACAAACACATGAAAGAATGCTCAACATCATTAATCATTAGAGAAATGCAAATCAAAACGACAATGAGATATCATCTCACACCGGTCAGATTGGCCATCATCAAAAACTCTAGAAACAATAAATGCTGGAGAGGGTGTGGAGAAAAGGGAACCCTCTTGCACTGCTGGTGGGAATAATGTAAATTGATACAGCCACTATGGAGAACAGTATGGAG
>NC_041214.2:27541470-27542166 GCF_002837175.3 Physeter macrocephalus
TTTTTCATTTATTTCTGATCTGATCTTTATGATATCTTTCCTTCTGCTAAATTTGGGGGTTTTTTTGTTCTTCTCTCTCTTATTGCATTAGGTGCAAAGTTAGGTTGTTTATTCGAGATGTTTCCTGTTTCTTAAGGTAGGATTGTATTACTATAAACTTCCCTCTTAGAACTGCTTTTCTGCATCCCATAGGTTTTGGGTCGTCATGTCTCCATTGTCATTTGTTTCTAAGTATTTTTTGATTTCCTCTTTGATTTCTTCAGTGATCACTTCGTTATTAAGTAGTGTATTGTTTAGCCTCCATGTGTTTGTATTTTTTACACATCTTTTCCTGTAATTGAAATCTAGTCTCATAGCGTTGTGGTCGGAAAAGGTACTTGATACGATTTCAATCTTCTTAAATTTACCAAGCCTAGATTTGTGACCCAATATATGATCTATCCTGGAGAATGTTCCATGAGCACTTGAGAAAAATGTGTATTCTGTTGTTTTTGGATGGAATGTCCTATAAATATCAATTAAGTCCATCTTCTGTAATGTATCATTTAAAGCTTGTGTTTCCTTATTTATTTTCATTTTGGATGATCTGTCCATTGGTGAAAGTGGGGTGTTAAAGTCCCCTACTATGATTGTGTTACTGTCGATTTCCCCTTTTATGGCTGTTAGTATTTGCCTTATGTAATGAGGTGCTCCTAT
>NC_041214.2:27542401-27593666 GCF_002837175.3 Physeter macrocephalus
TGTTATATCTTCTTCATGGATCGATCCCTTGATCATTATGTAGTGTCCTTCTTTGTCTCTTGTAATAGTCTTTATTTTAAAGTCTATTTTGTCTGATATGAGAATTGCTACTCCAGCTTTCTTCTGATTTCCATTTGCATGGAATATGTTTTTCCATCCCCTCACTTTCAGTCTGTATGTGTCCCTAGGTCTGAAGTGGGTCTCTTGTAGAAAGCATATATATGGGTCTTGTTTTTGTACCCATTCAGCCAAGACTTCCTCTTTTTAAAAAGAAAAATAAAATTTTTATTAAGACATAATTCACTATTTTAAAAAATTTATTTATTTTAATTAATTAATTTTTAAATTTTTGGCTGCGTTGGGTCTTCGTTGCTGCGCGAGGGCTCTTCTCTAGTTGCAGCGAGCGGGGGCTACTCTTCGTTGCGGTGCGCGGGCTTCTCATTGCGGTGGCTTCTCTTGTTGCAGAGCTTGTGGGCTTGTGGGCTTCAGTAGCTGTGGCTCTCGGGCTCTAGAGCACAGGCTCAGTAGCTGTGGCTCACGGGCTTAGCTGCTCCGCGGTATGTGGGATCTTCCTGGACCAGGGCTCAAACCCGTGTCCCCTGCATTGGCAGGTGGATTCTTAACCACTGCGTCACCAGGGAAGTCCCATAATTAACTGTCTATTAAACCCACTGTTTTAATATATTCACAAGATTGTGTAACAATCACCACGATTTATTTCCAGAACATTTTCATCACCCCAAAAAGACACACTGTACTCATTAGCTATCATTCCCTATGCCCCATCCCCACAGGCTCTGGCAGATATTAATCTATTTTCTGTGTCTATAGATTTGTCTCTTCTGGACATTTCATATAAATGGAATCATATAATATGTGGTCGTTTGAATCTGGTTTCTTTCTCTTAGAATAATGTTTTCAAGGTTCATGCATGTATCAATATTTCCCTTTTTTTATGACTGAATAATATTGTATAGATATACCTCATTTTGTTTACCCATTATCAATTGTTGGACATTTGGATAGTTTCCACTTTTTGGCCAATATGAATAATGTTACTGTGAACATTTGTGTACAAGTTTTTGTATGAACATGTGTTTTCATTTCTCTTGCGTATATACCTAGGAGTGGAATTGCTGGGTTACATGGTAACTCTATGTTTAACTTTTTGAGGAAATTCCAAACTGTTTCCAAAACAGCTGCACCATCTTACATTTTTACATTCCAACCAACAATATTATGAGGGTTACAATTCCTCTACATCCTTACCAAAACTTGTTATCGTTTTTTAAAAATAATAATTATTATAGCCATCATGGTGGGTATGAAGTGGAATCTCTTTGTGGTTTAGACTTGAATTTCCCTGATGACTAATGATGTTGAGAACATTTTGATGTGCTTATTGGCCATTTGTATATCTTCTTTGGAGAAATGTCTACTCAAATCCTTTGCCCATTTTATTTTATTTATTTATTTTTAAAATTAATTAATTAATTAATTTTAAAAATTAATTAATTAATTTTTGGCTGCACGGGGTCTTCGTTGCTGCACATGGGCTTTCTCTAGTTGCAGTGAGCAGGGGCTACTCTTCGTTGCGGTGCATGGGTTTCTCATTGCGGTGGCTTATTTTGCTGTGGAGCATGGGCTCTAGGCATGTGGGCTTCAGTAGTTGTGGCTCACGGGCTCTAGGGCACAGGCTCTGTAGTTGTGGCGCATGGGTTTATTTGCTCTGCGGCATGTGGGATCTTCCCTAACCAGGGCTCAAACCTATGTCCCCTGCACTGGCAGGCGGATTCTTAACCACTTTGCCACGAGGGAAGTCTCCCTTTGCCCATTTTAAAATTGAGTTGTCTCTTTTATTGTTGAGTTGTAACAGAGTTCTTTGACTAATATAGATACTACACCATTACCAGATATATGATTTGTAAATATTTTTTTCCATTCTGTTTTTAGTCTCTTCACTTTTTTTCACAGTGTCCTTTTTAAAAAATATTTTATTGGAGTATAGTTGATTTACAGTATTGTGTTAGTTTCAGGTGTACAGCAAGTTCATAGTGTCCTTTGAAGGACAAAAGCTTTAATTTTGATGAAGTCTAATTTATCTATATTTTTGTTGTTATTGCTTGCTCTTTTGGTGTCATTTAAGAAACCTTTGCCTAATGCAAGATCATGAAGATTTACACCTATGTTCTCTCTTAATACTTTATAGTTTGAGCTATTACACTTAGATCTTTGATCCATTTTGAATTAATTTTTTAATTTGATTTGAGAAAATCCATTGACCATAGATGTACAGTTTACTACTGGACTCTATTCCATTCCTTTGATCTATATGTCTATCCTTATGTCGACCACACTGTTTTGACATTGCAGCTTTGTAGTAAGTTTTAAAATTGGGAAATGTGAGCTCTCCACATTTTTTTTTCTTGTAAAGATTATCTTGGATATTCTGAGCCTCAGGTATTTCAGTATAAATTTTAGGATCAGCTCTTCTATTTTTTCACAAAAGTCCATTAGAATCTTGATAGGGATTGCATTTAATCTTTAGATGACTCTGGGGAGTACTGCCATTTAACAATATTAAGTTTTCCAATCCTTGAACACAGGATGCTCTTCCATTTATTTAGGTCTTTTAAGATTTCTGTCAACAATGTTTTTTAGTTTTCAGTGTACAAATCTGGCACTTATATGGTTAAGTTTATTCCTAAGTATATTTTTTGGATACTACTGTAAATGAAATTGTTTCTTAATTTTATTTTTGCACCATTCATTGTTAGTGTATAGAAATAGAACTGATTTTTCTATATTGGTCTTGTATCCCACAACGTTGATGAATTCATTATTAGCTCTAATCTTTAAAAGCATTTTAAAAATTTTTTAAACTTCATGCCATCTGTGAATAGAGATACTTTTACATGATGTTTTTGAATATGACACCAAAAGCATAGGCAACAAAAGCAAAAATAGATGACTGGGACTACATCAAACTAAAAACTTTTGCACAGCAAAGGAAACAATCAATAGCGTGAAGAGGCAATCTACGAAATGGGAGAAAATATTTGCAAACCATATATTTGACAAGGGGTTAATTTCTAAAATATATGAAGAACTCATACAACTCAAGAACAAAAAAAAAGACCCAGATATTCCAACTAAAAAGTGGGCAAAAGACCCTAATGAACATTCTTTTTCCAAAGAAGACATACAGATGGTCAACAGTTACATAAAATGGTGTTCAATGTCACTGATCATCAAGAAAATGCCAATTAAATCCACAATGAGATATCACCTCAGGAAGTGGAGAAAATGGAAGGCTTGTGCACTGTTGGTGGGACTGTAAAATGATATAGCCACTGTCAGAACAGTATGGCAGTTTCTCAAAAAATTAAAAATAGAACTAACATATGATCCAGAAATCCCACTTCTGGTTATATAGCTAAAGGAAAAGAAATCAGTATCTTGAAGGGATGTCTGCACTCCTATGTTCATTGCAGCATTATCCACAATAGTCAAGATATGGAAACAACTTAAGTGTTCACTGACAGGTGAGTGGAAAAAGAAAATGTGATCCGCACACACACACTCGTACTGGAATATTCAGTCATAAAAAAGGAAATCCTGCCATTTGTGTGATAACATGGATGAGCCTGCAGGATATTATGCTATGTGAAATAAGTCAGACAGAGAAAGACAATTATTGTATGATCTCACTTATATGTGGAATCTGAAAAAAAAAAGTCAAACTCATAGAAACAGAGAGTAGAATGGTGGTTTCCGGGGCGGGTGGGGGGATATGGACAGATGTTGGTTAGGGAGTACAGCCTCCATTTGTAAGGTGTATAAGTTCTAGGGATCTTATGTACAGCATGGTGAATAGAGTTAATATTATAGACTTGAAATTCGCTAAGAGAGTAGATCTTAAGCATTCTCATCATACCAAAGGTTATGGATGTATTAATTAACTTGATGGTAGTAATCGTTTCACAGTTTATATGTATATCAAGTTGTATACTTTAAATATATACAATTGTACCTCTTAATTATTCCTCAGTAAGGCTGGGGAAAAAACAAAATCAACATACAAAAATCAATGACCTTCATATATACAAACAAAAACAGAAGATGTAAAAGGAAAAAATACCCATTTACATTCACAAACAAAACAAAAGCAAAAAACAAAGTATATAGGTGTAAACTTGACCAAAAAAGTTCAAAATCTATATCAGGAAAGGTCTAAAACACCCCTGAAAGACTTAAATGTAGACTTGAGCAAATGGAAATATGTACCATATTTATGGATAGGAAAATTCAACATCATAAAGATGTCAGTCTCCCTAAATTAACACATTCAATGCAATTCTGATAAAGATAGAATTTTTTTTCTGAAGATAGAAATGTTGATTATAATGTTTACTTAAAGAACAGATAAGCAAGAATAGTCAGGAAAATTCTCATGGAGAATAGAAATAAGGGGTGTACTTGTACTAAATATTAAAAAAAAATTTAATGCCTCTATAATTAAACAGCATTGGTGTTGGTGAAGAAATAGACTGACACTGAAAGAGAAATAGAAAAATCCAAATAGACCAAATCGCATATGGAACTTTAATATGTATATAAAGGCAGCATCTCAGGTCAATGGGGAAAAGACAAGGTATTTAAGCTATGTGGTTAGGAGGATTAGATAGTCTTCTGTAAAAAAATAAAATTTAATCCATTCTTCACACCAAGATAAATGCTGAATGGATAAGAGATTTAAATGTGGTGAAAAATTAAATCATACAAATAATAGAAGGAAACATGGATTAATGGCTTTATAAGCTGCGAGTGGGGAAAACCTTCCTAATTATGACAAAAATGCAAAAGTAATAAAGGAGAAGATTGGTAAATTTGATTACATAAATAAAAATATTTTAAAGGACTGAAACAAAACACAAACAAAAAAGTGAAACAAAACCCTCACAAAAGTACCAAACCCACCCACCATTAACAAAGTAGAAAGACAATGAAAAATTGAAAACAATGTGTAAACTATGGGCAAAGATTTTATATCTTTAACATCTAAGGAGCTTTTAAATATTGTAGATGGAAAAGATCAGGTTTCCTTCAGAAAAATGAGCTAAAAATATGAAGTTTATAGAAAAAATGTTATTAGCCTTTAATCAATATAAAGGTTCTTACCTTTGTTCATCATAAGTGAAATGCAAAATAAATCAACACTGAGATACCATTTTCCACCCATCAGATTACCAAAATTCCAAAAAAATGAGAACATACTCTCTTGGAAAACTCTAGATGAACAGAAGTTCTCATATATTATTGGTGAGAATGTTACAAATGGCACAAACACTAGGGAGGGGAATTTGACATAATTCTTGAAATCTCATCTACCTGTTAACTCAGCAATTCCAGTTCTAAGACTTTCTCCCAAAGATATACTGACAAAAATACAGTAAAGATTTGTTCATGGTGTTATTTATTACAGCACTATTTGTAATAGCACAAGACTAGAAACAATCCAAATGTCCATCATCAAGGAACTGATAAACCGAAGTACATCCACACAATGGTATCTAATGCAGTTATATAAAAGAATGAGAAAAGACCTCTGTTGACTGTTTCAAAATGATTTCCAAGATATTTTTCTCAGTGCAAAAAGGTGTAGAAATGTGCATATAATATCCTACCATTCATCTCAGAAAAGGTCTTAAGTCATTGGTTTATCCTGACATATGAGATAGAAGGATAAACCAAAAATTTAGATTTATAAGGGAGTGCAAGAATAAGGTTGAGGGGAAAATATATCTTAATTTATAGAATTGATTTAGAAACCACTTAAATATTTTAAATAATTATAACACAAAATTAAACTAAAAAGAGCAATCCTAATACTAAAAGCAAAATGAAAAAATGAGCCTGTGACTTGAGTTGGTGGCATAGCCATACAAAGAGGAATTACCTTAAGTTAGTTTATTTTTTTTTATTAAAAAAAATTTTAGGGGCTTCCCTGGTGGCGCAGTGGTTGCGCGTCCGCCTGCCGATGCAGGGGAATCGGGTTCGCGCCCCGGTCTGGGAGGATCCCACATGCCGCGGAGCGGCTGGGCCCGTGAGCCATGGCCGCTGAGCCGGCGCGTCCAATATTTGAATCTCCATTTAGATATTAAATCATTTATTAAAATCTTTTTTTAACATCTTTATTGGAGTATAATTGCTTTACAATGGTGTGTTAGTTTCTGCTTTACAACAAAGTGAATCAGTTATACATATACATATGTTCCCATATCTCTTCCCTCTTGCGTCTCCCTCTCTCCCACCCTCCCTATCCCACCCCTCTAGGTGGTCACAAAGCACCGAGCTGATCTCCCTGTGCTATGCGGCTGCTTCCCTGTGCTATACTAGCTATCTATTTTACATTTGGTAGTATATATAAGTCCATGCCACTCTCTCACTTCATCCCAGCTTGTCTTTCCCCCTCCTCGTGTCCTCAAGTCCATTCTCTAAGTTAGTTTAAAACACGGTAATTTGATTGTACATTCCCAGCGGGGTTTATCCCTAAGTAGAAGCAAAACGAAACAAAACAAAGAGAAATCTTATGTTCTTTCAGTAATCATATTGTTAATGGTAGTGTTGGTATTGTTATTCTGAAAGGGTTGTGTGTGTATTTTTCAATAAAATAAATGAGATATTTTGTTGATGTCAATGAGAATCACAATTTTTGGCATGGGAGAAAACATACAGATGGATGACTGCTGAAGTTAAGAAAATCAGTAGTCCTGATTTCAATTAAAAATACCAATATCAACTCACCATGTATTTTACCTGAAAAAAAAATTTCTTAACTCTGGCCACTGAAAAAGTCCAGAAACCACGACTTACCCACTAATAATGAACCCCCTTGTGGTCTCTGAATTTCAGCAAAACGAACCAGGGCTCTTTGGAGAAATGGGTGATCCCAGGTCCGGGGCAGGAAATGTACAAGACAAATGTGGGTTTAGATCTACATTTTACAAAATTCCACAGGTCCCTTTTGGCACTAGTTCTTTTAGCTTTGCTAGAGGATATAGGACAAGAAGAACAGCATGCCAGCAGGGCAGGGGAAGGTGTGACAGCTCAGGTATAAAGGAATGAGACCAAATGGGTGGGAATAGTGATGCTGTAGTTCACCATCCAGGTATCCTTGTTAAATCTGAGATACTCATTCCTCTTGCTGTCTGGAGTGCTGGCTGCTCGCACCTGAATCTTTCTCTGGAAATTGCTTTCATTGGAGGGGAGCTGCCTTGCCAAAGATTACACCCCTATTCAGGGAGCAGTCCTGCCTAAATTGGGACCACTTTAAAGGGCCATCCCAGCTACTGAGGAAGTCCTATTGGAAAGGCTGAGGATTCCAGTTGTAACTATGTTGTGGGATCCTCCCGGACCGGGGCACGAACCCGCGTCCCCTGCATCGGCAGGCGGACTCCCAACCACTGCGCCACCAGGGAAGCCCCTAGTAGTTTGTTTCTTGGGGAACCTGGCCCAAGAGATGGGTATGGGAGCCATTCTGGCTTATAAGCCCCACCCCCATATAAGCCAGTATGTTTTATTTCCTCCCAGGGGAATAACTTCCAGGGGTCCTAGCAAGGGGCATGCACAGTTACAAGGATGCACTGCATTCAGAGAAGCTCGAACTATGGATTTCCCCCAGGGATTTATTTATAGTTAATTCATAGTCCTCCAGGCAAGGTGTAGTTTACTAACTAGAAGTCACTTTGTAAGCAAGTTTGCCTGGTAAGATAGATGACTTCCACCTTTATTATGTTTCCCGGGGAACAGAGCTAGGAAGTTAACTCAAGGTCATTTTTTTCATAGAGAAAGAGAAAGAGTTTGTTAACCCTTCATTCACATATAAAAACCCATGAACCTGGGCTTCCCTGGTGGCGCAGTGGTTGAGAGTCCGCCTGCCGATGCAGGGGACACGGGTTCGTGCCCCGGTCCGGGAGGATCCCACGTGCCGCGGAGCGGCTGGGCCCGTGAGCCATGGCCGCTGAGCCTGCGTGTCCGGAGCCTGTGCTCCGCAACGGGAGAGGCCACAGCAGTGAGAGGCCAGGCCCGCAAACCGAAAAAAAAACAAAAACAAAAAACCTATGAATTCATAAAGATAACCAAAATAAAATAAAAATCCCAACAACCCTCTCTTAGAGGATACTAGGTAAGTAACTTTTTATTTTGAAACCTTGTAATAAAGGGAGAGAATTTATTTAGACTCTGTTGTATGAACTATGCTTCAGGATAATGAGTTGATAAAGGGAATTTTCTCTTTACGGAAGTATCCCGGCTAATAAATGAAGAGGGATGGAATTGAAATATCATCCATTGCAACTCCTACTGAAAAGATGAATCTAGACAATATCACCAAGGACTGCTAACAGATGATTACATTAAACAGTAAATGTAGGGACTTCCCTGGTGGCACAGCGGTTAAAATTCCTCCTGCCAATGCAGGGGACACGGGTTCGAGCCCTGGTTCGGGAAGATCCCACGTGCCGCGGAGCAACAAAGCCCGTGCGCCACAATTACCGAGCCCGTGCGTCACAACTACTGAAGCCCACGCACCTAGAGCCCACGCTCCGCAACAAAAGGCACTGCAATGAGGAGCCCGCGAACCGCAACGAAGAGTAGTCCCCGCCCGCCGCAAATAGAGAAAGCCGTCGCACAGCAACAGAGACGCAACGACCCAGGGACTGCTAATAGAGCCAAACAGAGACCACCAGACATTGCTGGGTCGTTATTTTTAAAAAAAACCCTCATTATTAAAAAAAAAAAAAAGACAAAAACTCATTTTTTAAAAAACCCTCATTATTAAAAAAAAAAAAAAAAGACAAAAACTCTACCTGTGCATATTTGTGTACTATGTGTATATGAGAGGGAGTCCAGAGGGGTGTTGACATGGGTTCCTTGGGGTCGGGGGAGTGGGAGAGTGTTTTGGGTGGATGGTGGAGAGATGAGGCTGCTGAAAAACGCTGGTAAAAATATGAGAAGGCTATGACGTGGCCCCTGTCCCTGGCAGGTGAGCTCTATAGCACGAGCATGGGTTGTGGGATCAGGCTGCGTTCCGGTTCAGCTTTGCCCCTTACCAGTGGTGTCACCGTGGAGAGTTCAACAGTGTTCATGGAGCACTTCCTGTGTGCCTGGCTGGCCTAGGAGCTGGTGATACAGCAATAAAGATGCAGTTCCTGTCCCTTGGAAGCTGTCTTGCTAACGAGGGAAGGAGAAAGGTCAACATGTATAAGTTGCACAGGGTGCGATGGGCATATTGCTTAACTTTTATGAACCTCAGTTTCCTTATCCATAAAATGAGTTACGACATCTGCTTCACAGGTTTACTCTGAGGTATAGATATGTGCAACATGTCTCACTGCACCGTCTTGGGCCACAGTCTTCTGCAACCTGCTGGTATTTCCTCCAGGGGCGGGAAGATGGGCACTGAGAGTGGGTAAGGGGTGGCAGGGGCTTCGGTCAGGGAAAGTCAGTCTGAGAGCTAAGACAGAAGAGTGAGGTAGAACTGTATGATGGTTTCTTGAGAACACAGAAAAAAGGAGCCAAATGTGTGCATTTATCCTTCACTTGAAAGCATTCACTTCATGCTTACTACCTTATACAGCAGTGAACAAAATAGACCAAAATCTGTGCCCCTTCAGAGGTAATAATCCAAAAAGGGGAGACAGACAATAGACATTAAAAGGAACAAATGAGTAAATTCTGTGATACATTAAAGTTCTGTGGGAAAGAGGAAAAGCAGAGCAGGGGAAGTGTATTAGTTAGCTAGGGCTGCTGTAACAAAATATCACAGACTGGGTGGCATAAACAGCAGAAATGTATTGTCTCACAGGTCTGGGGACTGGAGGTCTGGGATCAAGACCATGCTCCCCTGCAGGCTCTAGGGGAGGATTTGTACCAGGCACCTCTCCTAGCTTCTGGTAGTTCACTGGTAGTTCCTGTGGCATCTTAACTTCAGTCTTCACATGACATTCTCCCTCTCTGCATGTGTATCTCAATGTCCAAATTTTACCTTTTTATAAAGAGACCAGTCATATTAGACTGGGGACTACCCTACTCCAGTATGACCTCATCTTAACTAATTACACTGACAATGACCCTATTTCTAAATAAGGTCAGATTTGGAGTTATTGGGGGTGGGGACTTTAACATGGATTTACAGAACAGGAAGGGAGATTGAAGTGTCCAAGGGGTTGAGCAGCCTGCAGTGTTAAATAGGGAAACTTGTTGAGAAGGGGACACTGGAGAGAAGGTTTGAAGGAGGTAGGGAGTGAGCCATGTGGATATCTGGAGCAAAGAAGAGTGTCCCAAGTAGAGGGGACAGCCAGTGCAAAGGCACCTTGGCAGGAATGTGCTTGAGATTTTCCAGGAGCAGCAGGAAGGCAGCGTGGCTGCAGCAGAGAGTATGTGGAGTGAACCAGGAGGTGAAGTCAGATGGGATCAGGCCCAGATCATGCAGCCCTTGGAGGCCCGTGAAGGACTTTGGCTTTTATCAGAGCATATCTATCGGTGGTTCTGGGCAGAGTGGCTATGTTGATAGAACACTGCGGATGGGTGGGGAAGTGGTTAGGAAGTCGTGGCTGTGACCCAGGTGGGAGATGACTGAGATAAGACTGGCATCCTCTACACCCACCCCACTGTTCTCCATTCCCCATCACTCATCTTAATCTCTATCGGTTCTTTAATCCTTAAAGAATGTGAGCTGGTAGTGGCTTAAACAAATGTTTTGAATGGTTGTCCGATGAATCCTAGGTTTTGGAGGCAGTGCCTTGGGGCCATGTGAGGGTTCAGGAAATCCTAAATGGAGGAACTCCCAGGTGTTCCTGCCCATTCCCCCTGCCTCTGCTTCATTGCCCACTTTATCCAGAAAATTCAATATCTATGGTTTGTATAGAGGGGCTCATTAAAGAGTTTTATTTAAAAGCAAGAAGATTCCTGCTTCTTAAAAATAACCCATTGTCTTACAGCATTTCTCCTGTCTGAGATATTTTAAAACCCTCTAACTCCAAAGAAATGAATCTCTAATGGTGGAATTTTAGATCATGGTTCTGCTTGTTTTGCTACAAATAGATTTTTTTACTTCATCAAATAATAATGATGATGACAATGATAACTAATATTAATTGAGGGCTAAACTTGCCTGTGTTTAGGATCCTGCCTAGGATTATAAAAAATGAAGCATTCATAGTCATAGATTTGTGAAGTCATTCATGTTGGAGCCTGGAGAGCTCGTAACAATATTCTAGTTTCAACCCTCTCATTTTATTTACAAATAACTGAGAGAAATGTTGACTTGGTCGAGGTCATCCAAGAACAGCTGGGTCTAGAATCCAATTTTCCCATTACATCCTGCTGGAAGGCAGGTGTCCTCAGACTAGGATAAGGAGTGCCATATCACAGCTGTTGAAACAAAGGGTAGACAGGAAATGAGTGCTGAAGACATTTGATGTGACATTTACCATCCCTGGGAGTTCAGGTTTATAAGCTCCACCACATTTAAGAGACTTTTAAAGTCTCTAATTGCTCATTTATCTGATGTTACAAAAACAGTCTCCACAGATACAAACTGGCAGGTAAATAGCTTGTTGAGAATTTATTTAAAGTGATAAACTAACATAATGCATCTTCTCTTGAGAGAATTGTCAAAAGCACAGGATTGTACCACAGTTTGTAGTAATATTTCTTCTGGAATCATTATTGGCTGTGGCCTCCTAATTTTCTGGGGGAATATTTCATTTCTTGATCCACAAACTACTGCACTGTAAATAAACCTGCCAGTTCCCATGGGGACAAGTGGATCAGAGTAACCTGGTGAAGGGTAAAGAGGATAATTTGGGGGTTGGCCAGATCTGGGTGTGAGTTCTGTCTGCCTCTTAGATCTGTCTTACTTGGGGTAAGCACTTTAGTTCTCGATGCCTCAATTTTCTCTTTGGTTAAATGGGAATTATAATATCTACCTCATAGGCCGGTTGTGGGAATTAAGGGAGTAAAGGCTATAGGGCATCCTCTGCCATGCCTGGCTCTAGTAGGTGCTAAATAGTGATCCACTCTATTAGGAGGCAGAATAGAGATGTGACTTGAAGGCCAAGTGTAGTCCTTGGACCAGCAGCCTCAGCACACTCCAGTTTGGGGGCTTTGGAGTCAGTCTGGTTGGGTTCAAGTTTCCGTGTGGTTACTAATTAGCTACGTGGCTTTGGATAAAATCACTTTCTCAAAGTTGCTGTTTGTTCATCTGTGAAATGGGAAGGATACCATAGGAGGACCCAATTTATGGGTCATTTTTATATATCAGTGAGATGCTGCAGAGTCGCCCGCCATGTCTAGCACGTGAGAAATCACTATTACGATTTTCTAGAGCCTGCCGTCCATAAGCAGCAAGCTTGTGGTAAATAAAACTAATATGACAGTTTGGGATAAGGAAAGCTATTTCCATGCACCTGCTTCAAACCAAGGTATTAGATGGATCTTTGGTTTCCAGACCACAACCTACCACCTGTCTCAGTACTAAATCTTATTAGTGGTTAGCACACTTTGGGAGCAGGAGAGGTGAGGGGAGAAGAGGGCTGGCAGCTGGCTCGAGCATCTGATAAGAGGGTCATACCAGCAGGACTGGAACAGACCTGATGGTCATCTCCTCCAACCACTGTTGATACAGCAACACTCCACCAACAACCTCGACTCATGCACCCTCAGCCTCTCCTTGTACTTCTCTGGTGTTGGGAAGCTTCTTCCTTCTGCCTGAGGAAGCCCATTTCAGTTCAATTTGGGAGATCTCTAGTTCTTGGGAAGCTCTTGAGTCAATATGCAGTAAGACTCAAGGAAACAGAGTCAGTTTGGAAGTGCTATAGACTGAATATTTGTGTGCCCGCCAAAGTTCATGTGTTGAAACCTAATCTCCAGTGGGATGGTATTTGGAAATGGGGTCTTTGGGAGGTGATTAGATCATGAGAGTGGAGCTCTCATGAGTGGGATTAGTGGCCTTAAAAGAGAGACCCAGGGCTTCCCTGGTGGTGCAGTGGTTGGGGGTCCGCCTGCCGATGCAGGGGACACGGGTTCGTGCCCCGGTCCGGGAGAATCCCACATGCCGCGGAGCGGCTGGGCCCGTGAGCCATGGCCGCTGTGCCTGCGCGTCCGATGCCGCGGAGCGGCTGGGCCCGTGAGCCATGGCCGCTGAGGCTGCGCGTCCGGAGCCTGTGCTCCGCAACGGGAGAGGCCACGACAGTGAGAGGCCCGCGTACCGAAAAAAAAAAAAGAGACCCAAAGAATTCTTTGCCCCTTCTGCCACGTGGGGACCCAGCAAGAAGACTTCCATCCATAAACCAGGAATGGGTCCTCACCAGATCCCAAATCTGTGCCTTGATCTTGAACTTCCCAGCCTCCAGAACTGTGACAAGATACATTTTTGTTGTTTAAGCCACTCTGCCCATGGCAGTGTGAATGGATGAAGACGGGAACTATATCTCAGGGTTGGGAGCAATGTTCTTCAATGTATTACTTTCTTCTTATGAAATCATTTTGGTTGATTTTTATTCATTAACCAATTAGGGGGACATTTATACTCCCAAATGGTAGACACATTTTTTTTTCTATGACATATTCACATGTTTAATTCACAGTAAAAGATTTTTGAATTCCACAGGAAAATGAGTAGTTTCTTGATTGGATTAAGTAAACAACCTATTTAATTTGTATTAGCTCCAAGCTACATTCAAAACCTCATATTTCTATTGTGCTAATTATATGACAGGGAACATTAGCCTTATTATTCAGAACTCTCATTTTATGACAGCCCTGAGTTAGCTTAACAGTAACTGGTCAATGTCATTTACTTGAACGATCTGAATCCTTGCCAGACCGGCGAATCCTGTCTTCGCTGGGTAGAAAGGGTTCAGTAGTTGGGTTCCAGACATCAACACTTCCTGTAGCAGCCAAATTTCCCCTCAATAGTTAGGATTAATCATCTCAGGCAGAAGAGTAATCCACTTCTTTGCTTGTTGGATCACTAGCACGCAGAGTCCAACTTGACCAGCTCTCAATCTTGACTTTCAATTCAAAGGACTTCCAGTGGCAAGTCATCCAGCAGCAAGACTTCCCTCTTGGATCTAAGACTTGTAAAACTAGTAGAGCCCAAAGGTATAGAGACAGCAAGTAAAAATTCTGCAAGTGGATTGTCAGGTGTAATCATGAGAAGGGCTACTCCTATTTTCACCTTGTGATTCTCAGACACATGTACACTAGCTGTAGAGAAAACTACCATATATTGGATATAGGTTCAAAAACATCCTTTAGGAGAGTACCCCAATCTTGCAAGGTACTGTTTCCCAACTGGCTCTGTGCTGAGTCTGCAGAAGGCTGTTCTCTGATTCTATGAGTCCAGTTGCTTCTAGGTGATGGGGTAGGTGGTAGGACGGGTTGGAATTCCATGAGTGTGAGCCAGTGCTGTACTTCTTTTGCTGTGAAAATGAGTTATTTGGTCAGAAACAGTGTTGTGAGGGGTAATGAGACAGTGAATAAACATTTAAGTTCACGGATGGCTGTGCGCTCAGTAGGGCTGATCCATATTCAGTAGAAGGACCTATTTCAGTGAAGTCACACTGTTGCCCCTCTAGGATGGAAGGGCGGCACGGTAATCACTGTACCACCAGGTGACTGGATGGCTCCCTGGGGAGTGGTGCCAGGTTGGGCTTCCAGCATTGATCTCTGCTATTGGCAGGTCACCACTCAGCAGTGGTTAGGCAGGTTAGAATTGGTGGGGGAGGTCCATTTTGAGCTCACGTATAGTCTCCACCCCTGTAACTACATTCAGGGGCGCGTTGAGCAAGCACTGCGGTGACTGGGGCAAGAGGTTGACTGACATCAACAGATTCTATTTTGTCCCCCTGATAATAACAACCTCCTTTGAATGAGCGATCAGATAGATACACATATCCAGATGCTATGTCCATTTTTAGAGGTCCATCCACGTACTTTCCCTGCAGACTTCCTGGTCACCAATTCTTTTCTTTCCAGACACTGACCTTATAGCCAAACCTTTAGCCACTGCCTCTGAATCAACGGAGGCTCTAACCTTCTGTGAGTTGATTCATCAGGCTTCTTCCTGCCCAAACTAGAGTACTTGCAGCTATCTAGATACATTAATTCTTCAGTAGGTTGTCAACCTTTGTCATTCTGAGGGATGCTGGGATCAATTATCCATTGCCCAAAGTCCCATGGAGTCAACTTTGATAGTCACTGTATCTAAGTTTCCCAACATGCTGGTTACACCAACCTTGTTCCTGGTGATTAATTTCTACCACCTGGTCTCTCTGCTATTTCCAGATCCCATTATTTCCATGAAAACAAGGGAACCATTAAAATGGCGACGATATTGCACAGCTTATGTTAAATTTATTCCTGAAAGAATAAGTGTGTTGACTGCACTGTAACTGAAAATTTAAATCTCATTTTCCATTTGTTTTCTGCTGAACTTGATTTTAGTGTATTGAATTCGTATGCTACAAACTTGCTAAATTCACTTATTAATCCTAATAATTTCATTGTAGATTTCTTAAGATTTTCTACACCATCATGTCATCTGTGCATACATACTTTACTTTTTCCTTTTCATATTTTTTCTTACTTATTGCAATGGCTGGGAATTCCAGTACCATGCTGAACAGAGGTGGTGATGGTGGACATGCTTGCTTTGTTCCCAATCATAGGGGAAAAGTATTCTGTCTTTTACCCTTGAGAGTGATGTTGACTGTAGTTTTATTGATATTGATTGTAGTTTTAAAATTATATTCCTTTTATAAGTTCCTTCGGTTCATAGTTTTAAAATTATTAATTGGATGTTACTTTATCAAATAATTTTCTGCTTTTATTGAGACAATCAAATGGTATTTTAAAAAATGTTCTTAATTCACAAATGAGACCATCTGTCCTTTGAGTTTTCATTGCAGGAATTTTTTTTTTTTTTTTTTACTACAGATTCAATGTCTCTAATAGTTACAGGGCTATTCATATTATATATTAAGTCTTGTCAGTTTTGGTAGGTTGTGTTTCTAAAGGAACTTATCTATTTTTCTTAACTTGTTGAATATATTGGCATAGTATTCATAACCTCTTATTATTTAGTATTTACAGGATTTGTAGTGATGTTTGTGTTTCAATTTCTGAAATTGGTATTTTGCATTTGTTTCTATTTTTTCTTGTCATTCTTACTAGGGATTTTTAAACTTATTAATAAAAAACCTTGGTTTTATTGATGTTACTTATTATTTGTTTTCAATTTTATTCATTTCTATTCTTATTTTTTATTGTATGGTGGTCAAGAATGTACTCTGTAAGATTTCCATTTTTTGAAATGTCTTAAGCCTTATATGATCCAACATATGGTCTAGATTGGAGAACATCCCATGTTCATTCTTCAGTTGTCTATAAATATTAATTAGTCCAAAGCACTTGATAATGTTCTTATCATCTGTATTTTTAGTGATTTTTTTTGACTAGTTCTTCTATAAATTATTCAGGTGTGTTGAAAATTTCCAACTATGATTGTGGTTTTATCTATTTATTTCTTTAGTTCTGTCAGATTTTGCTTTATTTTGGAAGCTCAGATATTAGGCACATACACATATATTAGTGCCTAATGAATTGGTTCTTTTAGCTCTCTTTTTTCTGCAATAGGTATATTTATTTATTTATTTTTATTTTTGGCTGTTTTGGGTCTTCGTTGCTGCGTGTGGGCTTTCTCTAGCTGCGCGGTGAGCGGGGGCTACTCTTTGTTGCAGTGTGCGGCCTTCTCATTGCGGTGGCTTCTCTCGCTGCTGAGCACTGGCTCTAGGCACGCGGGCTTCAGTAGTTGCAACCCGCAGGCTCATTGGTTGTGGCTCACAGGCTTAATTGTTCTGTGGCATGTGGGATCTTCCTGGACCAGGGCTCAAACCTGTGTCCCCTGCATAGGCAGGCGAATTCTTAACCACTGCACCACCAGGGAAGTCCCTGTAATAGGTATTTTTAAAAATATGATTCCGTCATATTAATTAACCACCAATTTTTAAATGTTCAGTATTTGATGGAGTATCTTTTTGCTTTTAACCTATTTTTCCTTTATATTTAAAGTTCATCTGTTGACAGCATATAGTTGGTTCTTGCTTTTTTATTCAGTCTGACAACCTCTGACTTTTTTTAAATTGAGGTATAGTTGATGTTTAATGTTGTATAAGTTAATGGTGTACAATATAGTGATTCACAATTTTAGAGGTTATACTCCATTTATAGTTATTATAAAATATGTGCTATATTCCCTGTGCTGTACAATATATCCTTGTAGCTTATTTTATAACTAATAGTTTATACCTCTTAATCCTCTACCCCTATATAGCCCCTCCTCCCTTCCCTTTCCCACTGGTAACCACTAGTTTGTTCTATATATTTTTGAGTCTGCTTCTTTTTTGTTTTATTCACTAGTTTGTTGTATTTTCTTAGTCCATTTATATTTAATGCGATTATTGAAGTTGGATTTAATTATAGTAACTTATTGTTTTCTATTTGCCCCATCTGTTGTTTTTATCCTTTGTTCTCTTTTTCTTATCTTTTTTTGGGTTAATAAAATAGCTTTTAGTATTATACCTAATTTCTTTTGTAAGATTATTATAACAGTTTGGTTCTATTTTACCCCCAGTCCTTTGTGCCTTTCTTATAGATTATATTTACATATGTTAAAAGCCTGTAAAAAAGTGTTATATTTTTTGTTTTAGTCATGTGTCTTTTAAAGGAATTAAGATTTGTATAATATCTTGTATTTACACACATCTTTACTTCAGTTCTCTTCAGTCTTTCTGTGTAGATTTGAATTTCTATCTGATATCAGTTCCTTTTAGTCTGAAGAACTTCATTTAGCATTTCTTGAAGTATTATTCTCATGACAGCAAATGTTCTCAATCTTAGTTTATCTAAAAATGTCTTTATTCACTTTTCTTTTGGGGGGGAATATTTTCCACAGGCTATAGAATTCTGAATTTTTCCTTTCAGCGCTTTAAAGATACCACTTTTTTGTACTTTGATCTTGGTTGTTTTTAAAGAGAACTGGCCATTATTCATATATTTTTCCCCTTAATCTAGTGTGTTGTTTTCTGTGACTGCTTTTGAGATTTTCACCTATCTTTGGAATTCAGCAGTTTGACCATGGCATGCCTAGCTCTGATTTTCTTAGTATTTGTTTTGTTTTGGTTTCTCTGAGCCTCAGGATCTATAAATTGATGTTAACCAAATTTTAAAAAAAGTTCTACCATCATTTTTTCAAAAGTCCTTTTCTTCCCCATTGTCCATCTCCTCTTCTTCTGGGACTGCAGTTGCTTGTTATTGTCCCATAGGACACTGTGACCCTTTCATTAAAAAATATTCCTTGTTCTCCATGCTCTTCACATTGGAAAACTGATATTGATCTCTTTCAAGTTCAATGACTCTTTCTTCTGCTATTCCCAATTTGCTGTTAAGCCTATCCAGAAAAGTTTCATGTCAGATATTATACTTTTTAGTTTTTAATTTTCTATTTGGTTCTTTTACATAGTTTCCATTTCTCTGCAGAGGATCCTCCTCTGTCCATCTATTTTTATATTTACCTCTAAGTGTTTGAAAATATAATAGTGGCTTTAAAGTCTTTAACTGGTAATTCCAGTGTCATCTCAGAGTTATCTCAGAGTCAGTTGATATTGACTGATAGTTTTTTTCTTAGCTATGGTTCACATTTTCCTGTTTACTCATATTGTCTAGTAAGATATAATTGTTTACTGAACATTATGGATGACACATGATTGAAACTCTAGATTTTCTTATTTTCCTCCAAAGAGTGGTGATTTTCATTTTAGGAAGGAGTTTTCTTGGTTGCACTCAAACTCTAAACTCTGTCTCTTCTATAATGAGCAACAGCTGAAATATGCATTCAGTTCTTTCTGCCTTTTGACTTGCTTTCTGCCAAGGCTCCAGGTATTTTCTTCCGTGTGTGTGTAATTCATGGGTCAACTGAGGATTTGGGTAGGCTTTACATGCAGATTGTAGGCTTTACCTCTGTAGCCCCCTGACTCTCCAGCCACCCTGACAGCCATGTATTCCATCCTCTGAGTCCTTAAGGCTGCAGAACTGTGGATGTTTGCTTGACTTCCAGCCCCACTTTGTATGGATTGGGGAAAGCCTGCAAATGAAAATCTGCATGAACTTATATCCAGTGCTGTCCCCTTTTATCAAGCTCCTCCAGTATCTACCTGTTTTTGATTGCTCTTTAATGCTTCCAGGTAGATTAGATTTTTCCCAAGTTTGTCCAGAGTTTATAACTGATATCTGTGGGGAAGTTTATCTGATATAAGCTACTCTTGTTACAGAAGCAGAATTCCTGTACCTTAAACTTTTAATTTTACCATAAAATATATACTTGCACACAGATTCATCAAGTTTTTCAGTACGGCCATGCCATTTTTCTTCGAGTATGTATCTTTTTTTGAGTACGTATGTCCACAGTTTCTAATTTGGATTTCTTCAAGAGTAGAACAAGAACTTAAAGACACTTGTGAAGGACAAAGCCTGTCTTGGTGGTCTTAGGCTCAAACTGACAATTATACTCACCCGACTTCAACAGGCACAGTTGGCTTCAGCTTCAACCAGAAGGATATAGGACAGTAAATACAGCAAGACAGCATCAGGTATACTTTTTCTGTGGTGTTCCATAACAGTCAAAAGTCTATTTTTTAGAGCTTTGAAGGACAGCTCAGGTACTATGAAGGAGACCAGAATTGTGGGTATGAAAGTGAGACTATTTTCCAATTATGGACATGACAATATCTCCCATCCTATATGCTCTTCTTAAAATGTGAAACTGTGAGTTCTTTCACCTGGTGGTAGAGAGTTTATCCCCTTCCTTTGGACCTACTTTAAAACAATTTTGAAAAAAAAATGAGGATTATCTGCCCCTCAAATATTTGCTAGACTTCATTAGTAAAGTCATCTGGGTGTAGTATTTTGGGCAGATGTGAGATCTTGATGGGGTAGCTCTTCGACATATTTTTTAGTTTCCACCATGGTTTTCTCCTTAATTTGGCAGTTTTGGTAATTTATATTTTCTTTTAAAAATCATATATTCCATTTGTATTTTCAAAGTTACTAACACGGTGTTGGGCAAAATGTTTCTTATGTATCTTTGAATTTTTCTTGCATAGTTGTTTTTTTTAATTCATTTCTAATTTTATAACTTTGCACTTTCTTTCATTCTTGATTAGGCTACCTAATAACGTATTAGTTGTGTTGATTTTTTTCTCTAAAGAACCTGATCTTAAAATCTTTAATTGTATTATTTTTTGATCACAAATTCATTGTTTTTCCTTGAACTTCTTTTTTTTTCTTTCCCTTTTAACTTTCTATGTTGAATGCTTATTTAATTTATATTCATTCTTGTTTATTTTTGTGTTTAAGTGTTTAAAGTTATGAATCTCCCTGTGGGTACAATTAGAATGTATCCCAGTTCTAATTTGTGATGTTATTATTTTATTTTTTTAGATATTTGACAATTGCAATTTATCTATTATCTTTGACCCAATAGTTAATTGAGTGATGTTTTCCCCCTAATTTCCAGGTGTTTGGCATTTCTATGTTTCTGCTTGCTATTTATTTATTGTTTTATTGTATTGCAATCTTAGAATATGGTTTGCATTATAACAGCTTCTTGGAATTTATGCCTAAAAGATGATAATGTTTATAAATGCACCATAGCAACCTGGAAATACTTAAATTTAATTATATAGTTCATATATTTTATATCCTTATTTATCTTCATATACTCGATCTGTTGGAGATCTAAAGAGGTATATTAAAACCTTCTATTAGTCTTATATTTTTGTCAGTTTCTCTCTGTATTTCCTGTGGTTTTACTTTACAAATGTTGATGCTTTGTTATTTGATTCCCAGTGGTTCATGACAGTATTATCTGCACTGTGGATTGTAGCCTTCATCATTATGAAGTGACTGCTTCTGCCCTCACACAATGCTTTTGACCTTGAATTCAACTTTGTCTAATAGCAGAGTCACAATTTCTGCCTTTTCTCCATTCAGGCTTCTGCCCCAGGTTAGGAAGCTGGTTTGGAGACATGAGAAGTAGTGTGGCTGCCCATCTCTCTCTGTCTGCCCTGCCTGTATTGTTTCTCTCTACGGTGGAAGAACAGCCTCCCACAGAGGGCCCTGTTTCTCCTCTGGCCCACCCAAGCGCAATGTCTCTGTCTCTCCTAGGTGAGAGCTCTTCAGGTCCCTTTCCCTGATCTTTTCAAGTTTCCTAAGCACTGGAGATTCACTGGTGAATAAGACACAGACTCTGGGCTTCCCTGGTGGCGCAGTGGTTGAGAGTCTGCCTGCTGATGCAGGGGACACGGGTTCGTGCCCCGGTCCGGGAGGATCCCACATGCCGCGGAGCGGCTGGGCCCGTGAGCCATGGCCGCTGAGCCTGTGCATCTGGAGCCTGTGCTCCGCAACGGGAGAGGCCACAACAGTGAGAGGCCCGTGTACCACAAAAAACAAACAAACAAACAAACAAAAAAAGACACAGACCCTGGGTCTTAAAGCCTCTCACTCTAGTGGAGACATTCAGAGGGAAAAGTCACACTAGAGAATAGCAAGAGTTACAATTGATGCAGCCTCTGCTCTATGTGGGTGGATGCTGTAGGCCTCCGACACCCCAATCCAGTCTTCCTGAGGAGGTCACACAGGTGACATAGAGCCTACATAGAAGATAGCCAGGCAAATGGCAAAGAATATGTGGGCATTCAAGACAGAGAGAATGCAATGATCAAAGGCATGGAGGTGGGTATTTATATACCTACATCACAAAGAAGGTGGTTGAGTTTCAAAGGAGTGAAATAATTAGCCCAAGGTGACAGTTAGTAGGTAATAGAATCAAGGTTTCGAAACCAGGTCTTTCTGACTCCAAAGTCTGTGCTCTGCCCACTCCCTTGTGCCACTTGCCCAAATGCCATTTTGCCCTCAGTGATGTCCCGTTTCTTCATCCTCTTCATGTATTTATGTTATTAATTATCACACTTTCGGGGAATTCCCTGGCAGTCCAGTGGTTAGGACTCCGTGCTCTCACTGCCGGTTGGGAAACTAAGATCCCGCAAGAAGCATGGCATGGCCAAAAAAAAGAAAAAGAAAAAAGACTAATTACTAATTATCACACTTTCTAGTGACAAAGTGACAAAGCTTTCACGAAGAAGAGCAAATGACAGACAACAGTTTAAAGTCTGAGCTATTTTCTCTCCAAAGAGATCTGTATTTTAATGAGATTAAAGTCAGAAGCTAAAAGAATGCAACTCCAGCAGTGGAATTCCATTCCTTGTTTAGAGAAGGGAGTCTTTCAGAGCCTGAGAAGTTTCACCTCTGGAGCTGAACCGAAGGCTGACCTCACTCTCAGCATCCCTCTTTTCTTTGGTTTTCTATTCTTGTTTTCCTTTGTTCACATGAATTCTCAATTCCTTTGTACAGGGGAGTCCTAACCCATCTCTTCTGTGATTGAATCCACACAAGAGCCCTGGACCTCTGGGAGGAAAGTGCTAAGAGGAGACACAGGCTTCAGTGGGTGAGAGCCAAACTTTGCTCAGTTTACAGTTTTCTAAAGCTGTTCCTTCTTATGTATAGGTTCTTCCTTCATTTCCAGGTCTTGTGAGTACGCCTCTTTCTTGGAGTCCAGGGCCTTCCTAGTCTGAAAGGTGTTTTGAGTTGTCAAGGATGCTTAACTCACCAGTGACAGGAGGAAGCCAGCTTCTTCCTGCACCGACCTCAGGCTCTGCATGAGTTTTTTCCATAAATTCATGCTTCCCCTTTTATCCCACACCCTCACAGCCCTTTGAGGTGGGAGGCACTCTGAGGCCCTGAATCTGATTGTTCCCTGGGTGCATCTGCAATGGGGAGGTGGGAGTGATACCTACCAGGGTTCTTGGCCTCAATAGAGATTGATAAGAAGCCAGATAAGAAATTCAGGCAAGGCTCTTTTGGGGCTTCTGTGGCTGCAGAAGGGAGTGAAAGCAAGTAACGGGTTCCCTTGATTGATCTGCAAGCGGGGCGAGCTGGTTCCTCATATGGGTGAGGGTGGGGGTGTGTCCATGGGTTGGGCTGGAGGCGTGGCTTAGGTGGTTTGCCCACCCCTTTGGTGGTGTTGAGTGCAAGGGACGTGGGCAGTACCCTGCTTTTGCTCCTGACACCCTGTTTTTGCTTCCAGCTCTTCAGAAGTGACATTGGGATTTTTGGGTCTTTTCGTATCTTCTTGTCCATAATTTGTCCCAACTGTGCATGCATGTAGTTATTTTTAGTCCCTTATAGTTTCTTTGTATTTTGTTCCTCGAGGAGACATTTGTCCAGCTGCAAGCACTGCAGGAAAGGGTCCCAGGTTCCAGGTCCCAGCCTGTCTCAGGACGGGGGGGCCTTCCCTTAGGCTTTGTCTCTTCTCTCTTTCAGGGAGACAGGTGGCCTTGTCAAGAGTCTGGCCAGTGAGAGCCTTCTTGCTCACAGGCATGTCATTCTGTGGTTCAGCCTTTCCTGAGCTCTGCTCTTTCAACATTGATAGGCAGTCGCATATTTACACTGGAGATTCCAAATTCCAGTGGTTGTTGTTTTGAAACCCAAGGATTTCCTAACACTTGACATCAATTATTCTTGACCTTCCTTCGGTGTCCATTCATTCAATCAGTCCAACAGACACCACACACACTATCTTGGGAAGTTAGAGTATGGCCAGGATGTGCTAGCTACTCTAGGAAATGTAGCAATACAGGCTTTGTCACTCACTCAGTTTACACTTTTACCTTCACTGAATGTACTTTTCAAACTTAAAATCAGGGTACATGGTGGGGCACTCAGGATGTTTTGTTTGGTTTGGGTTTGAAGTAACAGAATACCCAATCAAAACCTGCTTAAGCAGAAAAGAGGAAATTTTGGCTCATTTAACTGAACCATCCAAAGTTGTAGATTTTTCAGGCACAGCTGGGTTTAAAGATTCAAGCAGTCTTATATCAGGACTCAATTTCTCTCCACATCTCATCTCTGCCTTTCTGTGTTGGCTACATTCTCAGGTGCCATATGGTAACATGATGGTGGCAACAGGTCTCAAACTCTTTCCTCCTTACAGTTTAAATGAAGACACTTGTCTCTCTCCCAGAAGCCACAGCAACATCTTATTGGCTCTGGTTGGGTCATGTGACCATTCCTAAGCCAATTGCTGTGGCCAGGGAAATGCAGTGTGCTTAGATCCAAGTTATCTGTTCACCCCTGGAGTTGGGCATGGGCTGAACCCATTAGGAGCACATGGACTGAGTGTGGGAGGGGGTGGTTCCCCAGAAAAAGACAAGGAATAGTTACCAGCATGGCACATGGATGGTAGCGGGCAAAAACTACAGATATTCACCACACCTGCTCTGGCCAAGAATTTTTGAACTTCCAGACATAAAATCAGATTGAGAGAAGTAATATGATGCCAGTGTATTGTCATTTCTGGAACATATTTTTTGTGCAAAGACAAGTTTGTCACAGAATATCAGTGATTTATGGTCACTGAACTGTTACCTCAATCCCTATGGTCTTTATAATTATTGGGTAATATCTCCCAGGGGAAACCAACAAAGTAAAAACAGCGTGTCTCACGCAGTCTAGATATTGTTGGCAGTTTTAATAGAGATTGTTTTGAAAATCTATTTATTATATGTGCCGAGAACCTATAAATTGCTCTCAACGTTTTCCAGAGAAGTGTGAAGTGCTCTGAAGGCTGTCAACAAAATGTCAAGTCGGCCAGAGAAAGGAAGAGAAACCTTTGGAAAAGATGTTATTGTTTCCCATTAGCTTTCATTCCATCTGAATCTGAGCAGTTGACCTGAGGAAGGAAATAGGAGAGAATAAACGTATGAAATGCTGAGTAAGCCCTTTACTAATGATTTCAGTGGGAGAGATGCCACCTTTATCATTGTAATTATAAGGGAAACACCCATAGTTTCAAAGACATTAGAGTGTCTCTGCTTGCAGAGCAGAACATTATAGTGTGAAAAAGAGACCTCAGCACAAATTCTGGCGGGGGGCATCTTTTATAAGTAAACTCAAGCTAACCAAGTGATTCCCCCAAAGTTCATCAGGTTTTCAAGAAGGCAACCAAAATTATTAATCATTGCACATATTTTAGAATGAGCACAGAACAGCGAATTTCTTCCAGGATGGTGACCTAATAGTGGTGGGGAGACAGAACCATGCTGCATAGACCAGAAAGCAGGGCAGTGGAGGACTGGATACAGGTGAGTAGAAGCCATTCAATTCAGGAGTCTCCCTGAGAAACTTCCATTCCACTAGAGGAATGGTCTCCCTGCTGGCGAGGGGAAGTATTTGGGCAAACACATTAAAGACAGAACCATGGTAAGTTCCTAGTGAATAGTAGGCCCATAAACTTTGAGGGGCTTGCCTCTTGGGGCCTTGGGTGGTAAAATCACTAGGCTGGAAGGTTTTGATTTTTCATTTTGTTTTTATAAATTAAAATAACATGATGTATTACTTTTTGGAAGGATTTTGTGCCAAAAGGCCAATGGTCATTCCTATGGTCCCGAGGTCTTCTAAAGGATGACCTTAGGGACTTAGATGGCCAAGAAAAAAAGTTAAAAGCAGACGATGCTAGTGGCCTTATGTAATCTAGAGCTGTAAGTCCCGATGTACTAGTTAAGTTTTATCTCTCCTTTCCCCCTTCTCTCATGTCTCATGTGCTTATATGTAAAGGTCAGGGCACCTTCTGCATGGAAGGGGCCTCATCTAGAAAAGGCCTGGATGGTAACCTGAGAAGGTCAGCTCTACTCTTGGTGTTAGAAATTCCTTTCCAGATATTTTTGGGGTGCCTTCCTTTGAGAATACCTTTCCTCCTCTTTGGAGAGGTGAGACCTTAAAGGGAAGTATCTCAGATGGCTTGGGTTATAGCTGTCTGTCACTCAGGTAACAGAAGCCCTCTACATGGTTCAGCCTAGCTTACAGAATGGAATTTGGGGCCATAGGCTCATGGTAGCACATAAGGTGTCTCTGCAGGAGGTTGTTCCTGGGATATATGACTCCTGGGATATACGAGGCAAGGAGGGGAAGCTGAGACAGATGGCCATGCAGAAATGGATCCTGAATATTTGGTACCCTCGTTCCAGACATGTTCAGCCTCTTTGCATCATTCATAACTGCCCAAGGTGGAATTTAAACCCAAGTCAGTCCAAAGCCAAACTCATGCCCTTTTCCCTAAACTTTTGCTACTGAGGAGTAGGGCCATGAAGTACAGGTAAAATTTAGAAAGACAGAGGGATGGGGAAGGAGGACCTGGCAGAAGACAGAGGAGCAAGAAAAGGCACAAGAATGAGAAGGCACTAGGTGTACTAGGGGTGGAAGATGGCAGGGTGATTGACTTGAGGCCCATGGGACTTGAGGCCCATGGAGTAGTGGGAATGAAAAGTCATGGTGGAGAAATGGTGACCAGGAAGGGGCTTTATCTTTGGGAAGCAGATGGATAGTCTGGGAGGTTTGAGCAGTCATGGGACATGATGGCAGCCAAGTATCAGGGGTAGGCGCCTGCTGGTCACTGTGGTTATCAGTGGCTGAGCTCCCCAGACTCTTTCATAGACAGGAAGCCCATCCACCAGGCTCCGTTTCCATCACTGCCACAGAGAAGGCTGTGCCGTTGGCTCTTCTTGGTGCCTTGGGGACTTGTGGGCTCGTGACTGAGGAGGTGTGGCTCCCAGCCTGCCCTCGGCAATGTCAGTGAGAGGAGGCTGAGTCCCAAGGCTCTTGGTGGATGTTCCAGAGTCCCCACAAGCAACTTATGGCTAGATTTAGACAAGTCACAAGTGTGGAAGAGATCCTGGAAGCAGAAGAAGATGGGTTTAGAAAGAAAAAAATGGCTCCTTATTAGCTGGTGTATGTCACAGATGCACAAAGACAGCTCTTGGAGGGAGGGCAGCATGCTGGATAAAAAAAATGGGGAAGAGAGTTTCCAAGAAATAAACTGCCTCCACCTCACTTCTTACTTATCTTTAGCACTTTGGAACCAGTGTGGCGAAGATGCATTTAGTTTCCAAGAAATGGGGAAAAAAAAAAAAACTGGCTTAAACAAATAATGACTTGCATGACTAAAATGCCCATAGGTAGAAATTACCTCCTTCAGGCTCAGTCTGACCAGGACGCTGCTCCATTGCTCCAGCGTTCTTTCTGCTCTGCTGTGGGTCAGCTGCATTCCCAGACTGGCTTGCCTTAGAATTCAGGATGGCTGCAGCAACTCTAGGCTTCACATCCACACACCACTCCATCCAGAGCAAGAGAGCTGCTCTTTTCTTTCTTTCTTTTTTTTTTTTTTTTAACATCTTTATTGGAGTATAATTGCTTTACAATGGTGTGTTAGTTTCTGCTTTATAACAAAGTGAATCAGCTATATATATGCATATATCCCCATGTCTCCTCCCTCTTGCGTCTCCCTCCCACCCCCTCCCTATCCCACCAAGCTGATCTCCCTGTGCTATGTGGCTGCTTCCCACTAGCTATCGATTTTACATTTGGTAGTATACATTAGTCCATGCCACTGAGAGCTGCTCTCATTCCTGATATTGGCTCTTTTCTAAACCATCCAAGGTCCCGAGTTTTATTTTAATTGGATCAGTTACTCTGGTGAAGAAGAGGGAGTTATGCTGATTGATGTAGGACATTTGGGGCCGATATCAGGAATGAGAGTGGTAGGTCAACCTCACTCAGACCATATGCCTGCTATACAGCGGGGTGGTGAGTGAGTGATCGACATTGTCGGGGGGAGGGGGCAACCAACAACATCCTCTCCAGGGCTGATCATTTTCTCATCAAGGCAGAGGACAAGTGCATCCATTTTGTGGTAAGTGTGTGGAAGAGAAAAAAAAAAAAACATTTACACCAATACAGATCTAGGACCACAGATGGAATGGGTATGCATTGCAATGGAAATGCAGTACAATTCACAGCCCATCATTCTTTTTTTGAAATTAACGAAATGCCTTAAAAACATAGTAGTACTGGGAATTCATATTAAATAGTTGGTCTAAATGTGGCATTTATAAATGAGCTGCTTGCTCAAGGTAAGTTATTACTTGAGTACGTAATGGTGTTTGCCAGGTAACTGAATACTTAAAATGAGTAACAAAAATTTACTATGAAAATAAAGTATTTAAATAAGTAACATTTTCTTTATTCCCACAAAAATATATCATTTGCAGCAAAGGCAATGACTGTAGAATCATTTGCTCTATGACATTTCCATAACTTTGTCATACAGATAGATAGATAGATAAAATGACAGAAAAGGTGAGTTATCTCCCTTTACCATGTTTTTCCCAAAGATCTTGACAGATATAGGCTTCTGGTTCCTTCCCTCTTGATGGGACACAAAAAAGTTGATGACAGCTGTTTACCCACCAAACTAGAGCACAGCATCTCTCTACATAAAATTAATTTGAAAACCAACGTGTTTTCCTCAATCTCTATCTTTACGGTGATTTGACTCAGGTAAGGAAAGTCATTGCAACAGCCCCAGCAGAGGCAACAGAGGACACACAGGTCCCTCACTCCTTCAGGGGATGCAGAAACTCAGGATAGGTGTAGGTGTTGTAGGTGTGGAGAAGCTTGCCTTACCTGTTCAGGGGAATCAAAATGAGAGGAGTTTGCTATGGTGTTGGATTTTTTAAGCCCTTTTGGAATGTGCAAAAGTTCGTTGTTCATGATGCTGGGGTATAATTATCAACATCAGCAAAGTAACACCTCTGAAGAGATAGGTCTGAGCCATGTGCTGAGGCTAGAACAGGGCTAACAAATTACCTAGAATATAGAGCTTGACAGTTTGTAGATTTGGGTCTAGTCAATGACACAGCTACATTTTTTCTCATCTGTGGAAGGGCTCCATGGAAGCACCTGGGATCCCAAATCTGTCCCCTACTATTCTGTCTCAGGAGCTGAAATTTTGTTTAAAACTGAACTTTTTTTTTTGTCCGTAAGATGCATGTCCCCAGACTTTGCTGATCACATGCTTCATCTCAAGGCACATTATCACCCCCTGTTTGGTACACATACCCTCTTTCGTTTATTTTATTTCCATTTTTCCCCTTTATCCCCAAAACCCACTTAATTTCCCTTATTCTGTAGGAGCCCATTCTAGAATATTTTATGTCCATCCATTCAATCCACCTTCCATGTGTTTATTCAGATAAGTCTGTTCTTCAAGATATATCATGCACAGTTTGTTTTAATTTATGTCAATGGCTCTGTGCTATAGATCTCATTGTGTTGTTTACTTTTTCTACTCAATAGTTTTTTAGATTTATCCATGTTGCTGTGTTAAAAATCAAATCTATTACTCCTCCTGCATAGCATTCTATCATAGACAAATTCCACAATTATTTATCCAGAGGGACAACTAGGTTGCTTTCTTCTCTTTGCTATCACAAACAACACAGTGATAAATATATTTGCATGTTTCTTCTTGTACTTGGATTTGTGTAAGTGTTTCTTCCAGATAAGCATCAAGATATGGGGCTGCTTCTTGTCACTCAGACTTTTTTTTTTTTAACATCTTTATTTGAGTATAATTGCTTTACAACGGTGTGTTAGTTTCTGCTTTATAACAAAGTGAATCAGCTACATATATGCATATACATATGTTCCCATATCTCTTCTCTCTTGCATCTCCCTCCCTCCCACCCTCCTTATCCCACCCCTCTAGGTGGTCACAGAGCACCGAGCTGATCTCCCTGTGCTATGCAGCTGCTTCCCACTAGCTATCTATTGAGATTGCCCTCAAACACAGCAACACCAGTTACTCCTCCCAGCCAGGCACTAGATAGTAATGGTTTAATATATGTCAATAATTGGGTGTTTTATCATAGCATCAACCCTTGTGTCCCACTGAGAGGGAAGCAACCAGAAGCCTGTGGCTATTGGGCTCACTGGGTAAAACATGGTGTTTTCTTATTTTAATGTGCCATTCTCCGATTACCAGTGAGACTGAGAATTTCCTCATATACTCATCAGCAATCAGGGGTTTCCTTCTTGTGATTTTCCCACATCATTTGTCTATATTTTTTTAGGTTTCCTACCTTTTTATCTCTGATATGATAGAGAAAATAAAGAAGGAGGGTATGGGTAAACTACCATTTGTTTAATCATTGTCCTATTGACATGTGGGTCATTTCCAGTTTGGGATAAAGCAACAAGTTGGTTTATTATTTGAAATGTCTCAATATAATTCACCACCATAACAGACTAACACAGAAAAAACTTTATGCTTCTTAGTAGATACAGAAAAAAACATTTGACAAAATTACAACAACACATGGAAAATTAGGAATAAATGGAATTACCTAAACCTGATAGAGCATTTATGAAAAACCTACAGTTCATATCATACTCACTGGTGAAAGATTGAATGATTTCCCCCTAAGTTTGGGAAACAAGGGAAGCATGACCACTCTTACCACATCGCTTTAACATTGTACTGGAAGTTGTAGCCAGTGCAATAAGGCAGGAAAGAGAATTAAGAAGTACATAGATTGGGAAAGAAGAAGTAAAACTGTTTTTATTCACAGATAACATAGTTATCTCCATAGAAAATCTTAATAAATCTATAAAAAGCTATTAAACTACTAAATGATTTTATAGGCTTGCAGGACAGAAAGTCAATGTACAAAAATAAATTATATTTCTATATACTCGCAACAAACTCTTCAGAACTGAAATTAAAAATGCTATTTAAGGGGCTTCCCTCGTGGTGCCGTGGTTGAGAGTCCGTCTGCCGATGCAGGGTACATGGGTTCGTGCCCCGGTCCGGGAAGATCCCACATGCCGCAGAGCGGCTAGGCCCGTGAGCCATGATCGCTGAGCCTGCGCGTCCGGAGCCTGTGCTCCACAACAGTGAGAGGCCTGCGTACCGCAAAAAAAAAAAATGCTATTTAAAATAACTGAAAACAAAATTATTTAGGGAAAATATAAAATACCTAGGGGAAAAATTTTAAAATACATTCAAAATCTGTATATACTGAATATATTTTTAGTATACTGAAAAATAATTGCTAGGAAAAAATTTAGAAGACTTTAGAGTCTTCTAGTTTCTGGTTCTGCATGTAAGGAGCTTAGAAGTCATCATTCCACCCTAACAGCAAATGAAAGCTGAGCAGACTGAAAAATCAACAGGTCAAATCTGTAAGAGAGGGCAGGAGACAAGGCAAACTGCTGCCCCCAAGATTGAAGAGGCAGGAGAATGCATGGAGTCATGGCCTACTGGAGCAGAGATTCATGAGTGGAAACTGCCAAGGAAACCAGTGCTTGGGGTAGGAAAACCTGAACTGTAAATGACTAACTGCTGGAGGCTTACTGTGGACAAGTCTGAGAGTTAAAATCTCTAGAAGAATGTAGTCATAGGGGAAACCCCAAAATATTGTGAGATTTACCTCCAGGAGCTTGATCAGCTTTCCACAGTAAATATTGATATCAGAGAAAATTCCCTTGTGCTTCCCAGAGGAGCAGGGGAAAAGGAACCATTCTGAAATCTACAGAGCACTCTGTTCTTCCTAACAAGGCTTGCACTCAGGGAAACTAACTGGAGCTTAACCTGCTGGGGTGTTTTCAGAGCCTAACTGACTTGGAGAAAGAAAAATAAGCAAATCGGGCTAGTTCTAGCCCATCCTGTCCCACCTAAGGGGGGAGAAAAAAACTGAAAAACTTTTATGAAGTTCACAGTCCAGAGACATAAGCTCACTAAAAGACCAAGCCCTAGTTATAGGACTTATTGAAAACTTCCCCTCCCCCACACCTTCCCACTACTTCACTAAAGGCCTATTTACTAGAGTTCCTTTTACCCTGTAAATCATGTCCAGCCATCAAGAAAAAAAATCACAAGGCATACAAAAAGGAAAAAAACACAATTTGAAGAGACAGAGAAAGCATCAGAACCAGGCATGGCAGGGATGTTGGAATTATCAGACCAAGAATTTAAAACAAATATGATCAATATGCTGAGGGCCCTATGGATAAAGTAGATAGCATTAAAGAACAATGGGCAATGTATGCAGAGAGATAGAAATCTAAAGCAAGAACCAAAAATAAACCCTAGGGATAAAAACCACTGTAACAGAAATGAAGAATACCTTTGATGGGCTTATTAGTAGACTGGACACAACTGAGGAAAGAATCTCTGAGCTAGAGGATATAACGATAGAATCCTTGAAAACTGAGAAGCAAAGAGAGCAAAGACTGGAAAAAACAGAACCGAATATCCAAGGACTGTGGGACAACTACGGAAGGATTAACATATATGTAATGGGAATACATGAAGGAGAGGAAAGGAGGGAACAAAAGAGATATTTGAAACAATAACGACTAAAATTGACCCGAGTTAATGTCAGACACCAAACCACAGATCCAGGAAGCTCAGAGAACAAAATTACACATAGGCATATCATGTTCAAACTACAGAAAGTAAGAGATAATAAAAAAAAAATCCTGAAAGAAGCCAGAGGGGGAAAAATGTTTTCTATAGAGGAACAAAGACAAGGAATTACTTCTGACTTCTCAGAAACCATGAGAGAAATAAGAGATTGGAGAGAAACATTTAAAGTATTGAGAGAAAAACCCCACCAAACTAGAATTTTGTACCCTGTGAATTTAGCCTTCAAAAGTAAAGGAAAAATTAAGACAAATAAAAATTTGTTTCTTGGACAAATAAAAGTTAAGAGAATTTGTGGCCAGTAGTAGACCTACCTTGCAAGACATTCTTTAAAGAAACAATACAGCTCAGTTAACTTGGGTCTAGAAAAAGTAAGGAAGAGCACTAAAGAAGAAATGCATGAAGGTAAAATAAAAACTTTTATTTTTCTTATTCTTAATTGATTGAATAGATAACAGTTTATTTGAAATAATACCAACAATGTATTTGATTGTGTATGCTTATGTATATAACTTATGTGTATATATATATGTTTATGTATACTTTAAAAAGACATAAATGGAGTAATATACTATGTTTATCAACTTGAAGACTCAATATTAAGAGGTCACTTCTCCTAAATTGATCTATAGATCCAAAACAATCCCAATTGAGATCCTAGAAAGCTCTTTGCAGCTTCTTTATGAAGATGCTACAATTTTTACAGAAATGCAAGGAACCTAGAATAGCCAAAGCCACTTTTATAGAGTCGATTAACAAGGGAGGACACATAGTACCTAATTTCCAGACTTACTACATAAAGCTACAGTAATCAAGTTAGTTTGGATTTGGCATAAGGATAGACATATAACTCAATGAAATAGAATGAAAAGTCCAGAAATGGACCAATGTGTAAATGGTCAATTGATTTTCAACAAAGGTGCAATGATAATTCAATGAAGAAAAGTTAGTATTTTTCAACAGATGGAGTGGAACCAATTAGACAGTCATATGGAGAAACAAATGAACCTTGATCCTAATCTCATACTATATATAAAAATTAACCCCTAATGCAACTTACTATAATATAAAAACTAAAACTATAAATTTTCTAGAAGTAAATATAGGAGAAAATGTTTATGACCTTGGCTGAAGTAAAGATTTCCCAGATAAAACACAAAAAGTAGAAACTATAAAAGACAAAATTTGATAAATTGGACTTCATGAAAATTAAAACCCTTTGCCCTTTGAAAGCCCTGTTAAGAAAATTAAAATGCAAGCCTCAGACTAGGAGAAAATGTGTGTCAACCATATATTGGATAAAGGACTTGTAATCAGAATATACAAAGAATGTTTAAAACTTAGTATTGAGAATCCAAAGAACCCAACTTTTAAAAAATGGACAAAGATTTGATGACTCTTTACCAAAGAAGTTAGGAATGGCAAGTAAGCATATGAAAAGATGGAAAAAGGAAATTCAAATTAAAACCTCAACAAGATATCACTACACACAAATTAGCATAGCTGAATTTTAAAAACTGATAATACCAAGTGTCAAAGAAGATATAGAACGATTGGAACACTTATAAATTATGGGAGAGGAAATGGCATAGCCACTTTGGAAAATAGTTTGGTGCTTCCTTACAAAGTTAAACATATATCTACCATATGACCCAGCCATTCCAATTCTAGATTTTTATCCTACAGGAATGAAAACATATTCCACATAAAGATTTGTACATAAAGTTCTTAGCAGCTTTATTCAAAATGGACAAAAACTGAGAACAACACAAATGTCCCTTAACAGGTGAATGGATAAATAGTGATATATGCATGCAAAGGAATTCTACTCAGCAATAAAAAGGAACAGTCTGATGATAGATGCAACAACACAGTTGAATCTTAAAAGCATTGTGTTAAATGAAAGAAGGCAGACACCCAAGCACATATACTCTATTCTTCCATTTTATGACATTCTAGAAAGAGCCAAACTATAGTGACAGGATGCAGATTGTCACGCCATGAAGCCAGGAACCTTGGTGGATGCCGAAGGGAACTTTCTGAGATAATGAAAATAGTCTATATCTTGACTGTGGTGGTCATTACAAGATGGTATACTTTTGTCGAAACTCATCTCACTGCGCCCTTAAAACAGGTGACTTTTTTCAAAGTTAGACTTTAATAAATCTGATTTTCCAAATTGTTGTAGCGTTTGCTGTGTTGTTTGCAATGTTTCCATGTTGTTGGACAGTGGATCTGGCATCAGAGTGCTGGAGGGCCAAGGTTAGGGTGTGGGTGGAGTACTTCGAAGAAAGGGGAACAGCCTGAGCTGCAGAGGAGTCCGCGGCTTTAGGGAAGTCACCTACTTCCTCTGGCACCGATGGGTCAGTGTCACATTTCTTTCTGCTGGAGCCCCCATCAGCACCCTGGGATCTACCTATGACTGCACAGCTGAAACTCCCCACTTCCATCTGGTGAAGGAGTAGTGGCCCAAGAGAAATTTAAGGAAGTGAAAGGAAAAATAACAATGTTGCCACACAGGGGAGAGAACAGTGCTCTGGGGTCAGGCCAGGGCATCACCTGCTTCTCTGATGTGGGCTTTTCCTCTGTTGATGGACGGACTGATTCGGCAGGGGCTGGCTGAGCACTTTCCTGGGCCCAGCCCTCTGTGATCCAGCAGGGCTCCAGTGCGGACTGCCATTGGTCCCTCATTTCAAGGTTCTCACAGTCTAGGAGGAAAGGCAGACATGAGCATAGATAACATAATGCATTTGGCAAGTGCAATGATAGAAAAAGGTATTCATGGGAGTCCAGGGACTGGGACTCTTGTATCTCAATACTTTCACATATTAAATATGGGTAATAATAGCAACCTCCCAAGGTCCTTGTGGGAAACTAGCTAAATATCTAAAAACATCTTCAAATCATCCATTGCACAAGTTGTATAATGAAGCTGCATTCACAGCAAGTTTCTGATCTCTAGGCCCCGCTGGTGTCAGGCCCATCATTTCTAAGTGGAGTATGGCTTCTGTCTGAATAAATTAATCATAATGATAGCTACCAGGTGCTGTGCAAACATTATACAATTTAATCCTCATAAACATCACGCGGGATCTGTACCATTAGCCCCATTTTACCCAGCAGAAAAGCAAGGTTCCTGAAAGTTATAGACCTGTCAAGTCACTCGGCCAGTGAACTTTGACTGGAGTGAAGGGCAGTTAGGAAGGTAGGACACCATGTGTTTCTTTTTTCCTCTTAGTTTTATCCTGGCTTGGTTATCCTCGTGTTGTTATCAAGAATCACAAACCGAAATGCCACTAGGAGTCAGGTAGGTAGGTGATGTAGAAGAGAGAGAGGGCTGGGTGTCAGACTGCTTCAGGGGTGAACTGTGGGGAACTCCGCCCATCTGAAGAGCCAGCATCTTCTCCGCTCCAGCCAAGTTCTTCCAAGCAGGGGTGCCAGCTCCATGTGGCCAGCTCCCCTGGTTTTCCAAGAGAAGCAGAAATCTGAATTTCTTTAAAGTAATCTTTAAAGCGAAATATCCTGATTTTTAATTTTTAGTTTGAAAATTAAGAACAATTTTGTGTGGACCTAACTAAACGTGTTGTGGGTTAGATTGAGCCCCAAAGTTTGCAACATTTGGTCTATATAATTTTCTTTTAGCCTAAGATTACAAACCCAAAGGGAATTTTGCCCTATGCTATATTCAAAGATCTGGAATAGTGTATTGAATTTTTGGATGACATGCTGCTTGAAACCATCTTGGCAGGGGTATTAGTCGTAATTTGCCAGAGAAACAGAACCAATAGTATATATATATATATATATATATACATACCCTATATATATGAGAGAGATTGAGAGAGATATATATATTTATTTTAAGGAATTAGTTCATGTGATTATGGAGACCCAGGAAAGAGCCAAAGTTGCAGTTCAAGTTTGAAGGCCATCTGCTGCAGAATTCCTTCTTGCTCAGGGGAGGTCAGTCTTTTATTCCATGCAGGCCTTCAACTGATTGGATGAGGCCCACCCCACCATGGAGGACATTGCGCTGTACTCAAAGTCTACTGATTTAAATGTTAATCTCATCCAAAGAAGCTCTCACAGAAATATACAGAATAATGTTTGGCCAAATATCTGGGTGCTGTGGCCCAGCCAAGTTGACACATAAAATTAACCATCACAGTTGGTAATGCGGATAATAGAGAGGCAATTTTGACAGGTAGGGCTGGGCTTCCTTTGGGGTCTGGAGCAGGGATTGGTCTGGGCTGTGATCAGCGGTCTTACATTTGGGTCTATGTTCCATACAAGTTGTCTCTAGAACACAACCCAGAAAAACACCGAGGAAACTAGGAAACGGGGACAGCAGCCTGTCATCCAGACTTGGCAGCCTTAATACAATAACTTTCAAGGGAACGGCTAAAGTTGGGTGTTTGCTGCTGCCTGGAACAACTTTGTTAATCATTACAGACCTCAGGGTTAAAAGCCAGGATGTTGAAGAAATTGAAGGCTAACACTCTGGGTCAGTGAGTGAAGGTTTTAGCTGCCTGAAGGTCTGTGGGTCATGCTTTGGCCAATGGACAGAATGCCTTGATTTGCATGCATTATTATAAGCCAAAGAATCATTTATTTATTAATTCAGGCTTCAAATGGAAAAAGCAGCTGCCTGGAGAGGCTGAGTGGTGTGGAAAAGCGAGTCACAGGGCCAGGTTTGGACCCAACCATTAGTGCTCAGAGTCTGAGCTGTGTCCCTGTGTATAGTGTGTAGGTGGCTCTGCAAGGTTAGGAACAGGGCCCTGTGCTGAGGGGTTGGACATCTAGCTTCCAGCTCTGATCAGTTTCTTAGGTGTGAGGGACACACAGCAACTGCTCTGGCCCTCGGCATCCTCATCTCATCAATAGGAGCATTTCCTGAGTTTATCTTGGTACATTTTTGGCTACGTACTCTCTGATGGTCTTCTCATATGTAAATAATTTTGTGATATTGTTTACAGAGTAAATAAAAGATAGTTCAGTCTTTCCTCCATCATGGTTGATCCAAATTTGCTTCTTAATGTTGATTGTTTTAAAAATATTTCTTTCAGTTGAAGAATTTACTTTTGGAAACATCATGTAAATTTTTAGGGTTGTTGTCACATCTGGGAAACCTTCAAGTTTTTTTTTTTTTTCAGGTATGTCTCATGTAATGATATATTTGCTTAAATACTTGTGCATACTATCACAAAATTGGACAGTTTGGTCCTTTATGTAATTTCTATATTCTTTGAGTCATCTTTTTCTACCATGCCTTCTTTAATATTTCAAAGAATTTTACCAAAATACATTGAATGCACTTAGAGAAATTGACTAAAGCATTCTCAAAATGCTTCAAAATAAGCAAAAGAGAAAAAATAATGAAAATGAAAAAAATGCTTTAAAGGAGCTGCACAGACTACATTAAATATGAAGAACTGCACATGTGATAAATCCTTAGCTACCAAAGATGCATGTTTAGGGGAATCGCCTGTCTTGGTCAGCTGTGGCTTGCTTGATGGAGAAGCCACATAGCTGAATAGTGCTCTGTGTTCCAGCATGAATGCTTCAAAGCCTTCAGTAGGTCAATATGGAATTGGGTTTCTGTGACTTAACACCCACCCACCCACCCTTTGGCTTTGACACCACAGAAATGGTATTAGGGGTGGGAGCAAGAAAGAACAGGGGGTAAGATACAGGACCCTTGCAACAGGGTCCTGTATCCCTGACTTCTATATGAAAATGCTTCTCCTTACCAACTGGTACACTTCTGTGTTATGGAAACTATGCATGTTGCACTGAAGGTATTTCTCTTTTGGTTTTGGACACTTGGAACCTCCTATCAAACCATATGACCTTAGTAAATAAGAAGAACTGTGTGATGTACATTTTTAGGAATTTTGGCTTCAATGCCTTATTCTAATGGTAGCTAATCAATTTCTCTCTCTTTTTTTTTTTTGTCTGTTGTATACATATTTGAAAAGCACCGGAAATCCTATTTAGAAAAGTAAAAGAGGTATGAATAAAAAGAAGGGTGATGTTTTGGGGAGAGAATGGCTGACATGGAGTTGAGCAAGAGGGGCTGTGAATAAAAAAGCTGAGATGGGAGGAAAATGGGTTTTGAATGTTGAAGAAATGTGGGAAATGGAACAGGGGAAGAATAGGAAGTTACAGACAGGATCGAGATTTGAGAGGGTATTAGCAAAGATCATGTGAAATCAGAGCAGTGAGGACAGCTCAGGAAGAGGGAGAGTCGCTCCCAGCAACACCCCAGTGCAGTTTAATTACCACATATTATTTAGTTAGTAATCTTTTTTTTTTTTCATGTCTGGTATATTAAGGATTTTTCTGGTTCCCTATGATATGTCTACTTTTGGATTAGTTTGTGTTTATCCTCCTTTGCTTGTAGAGCAAATTTTAATTTGAGAACTTATGTGTCTCTTCAATCCTGGGAATGTTCTACTTTTATCTCTCAAATATTACTTCTTCATTATCTTCCATGTCTCTTAACTGGTCTTTTTGATAATTGTCTCTATTAGGTTATCCTCTGGGTCATTTCCTCTCAGAATTCTATTTTTTTCCTTTTTTAAATTGCAGTTGGCCTACAATATTATATTAGTTTCAGGTGTGCAATATAGTGATCCAACATTTATATATATTATGAATTGATCACCACAATAAGTCTAGTAACCATCTGTCACCATACAAAATTATTACAATATTATTGACTATATTCTCTATGCTGTACATTCCATCCCCATGACTTATATATTTTACCTCTGAGTCAATTCTTGTATTGTGCCCAGTGTAGCATGTACTTCCTCTATTGAGTTTATTTCAATAACTATATATTTAATTTTAAAGATTTCTAATAGCATTTCAATGATTTACCAGCATTTTAATTTCTGCCTATCTCATAATTTCTGTTTTTTATTGATGATATTTCTTGTCACTGAGGATTCTAGACATATTTATTTAAAGTCATTGTCAGACTGTCTAGAATTTTACTTTCATCTGGGGTGAATTCATGTTTGATTATTTATTAGTTTATTTTGTTTTCTGTCTTTTATTGCATTTGGTTTCCTCATGTGTTTTGGAAGACTCGTCATCATCAAGAGGGAGGTCTTGTTCCATCCATACATGCATGTCAATTAGGATGCGTTTGACTTCGTGTAAGAGGAAATCCAACCAACACTGGTTAAACCATATGACATTTATTACTTACTTTAGAACTACAGAGACTGGGTAGTCCAGAGTTCATTGAGTGGTCCAGCAATATCAGGATTCCAGGTTGTCTCTTTTACCTCTATAGTTACAAGATGCTGTCTCAGCTTCAGGCATCCTGTCTTTGCACAGGAACATCCCAGGTAAAATGGGAGATGTAGGCAGAAAATGGAATCTTTTTCCCATGAGTGCTTTATTTGGAAGAAAATCTTTCCTAAAAGCCCTGGGCAGTGAGCTGGTTTGGGTCCCTCACCTGGTGTTCAACACATATACTTCCTACTCAACCTGCAAGAATGAAATTTTCAGACACCCCAGACTAATCCAGAGCTTAGCGAGGTAGAAGTTCTAGCTTCTACTCACCACTTTGGATTTCTCTTCCATTTCACATTGATAGACACAGTCATCCTGATTTTGAACTTGGCTATGATTTTAGCAGTTTCCTTTTATATTTCGTCTGTCATTACCATGTGCTCAGATTGGAGGAAAGAAAGGGGGTTTCAAATTTTGTACTTATAATGTTACATTGATCCAAGTCCCACTCTCCTTTCTGTTTTAAATTATGGGATGTGAGCACACGTTGGGTAAATGATCAAACTCACACAACTAATGGAGATAAAGTTTACTTGTTTTGAAGGATGTGGGCTGGACTGGTAAGGAGAGATCCAGCTTGTACTACACTTCTGGATGTGTGAGGCACAGGTGAAGCTCAGAACAAGACATAAACAAACACCCTCCCCAAGATACATACTTACCCGGAAAGGACACGCCTGCTTATTCAGCTTATTAACACTTGAGGGTGGAGTTTGAGCCCAGATATACTTTCCATGTAAACCTGAACTCAAAAATCAACCACCATAGACAGAATTTTTGTTACTTAAACCTTGAATTAGCTATGCTACAGCAGTTGTGGAGAGTATTTCACATTAATTAATTTTCATATTAATTAACTGGAATGTCAGTTACTATTTGGAAATGATAGGGGTAGGATATCAACCTTTGACCCATAAATCCTTTTTCCCTGCCCAAAGGGTCTTTATGTCTATGCCACAAGGCCTGGGGTGGGGAGGGGGTTGGCAGGTGGAGGGAATTGGAGGGTCTTTTCTGTAACTTTCTCAGGGGAAGACATCTTTTAAAAAAAATTTTATTGAAGTATAGTTGATTTACAAAATTGTGTTAATTTCTGCTATACAGCAAAGTGATTCAGTTATACATATATATACACATTCTTTTTCATATTCTTTGCCATTATGGTTTATCACAGGATGTTGAATATAGTTCCCTACGCTATATAGTAGGACTTTATCCATTCTTTGTTTTTTGGCCACGTGGCAATGCGGGATCTTAGCTCCCAGACCAGGGATCAAATCTGTGCCCTCTGCAGTGGAAGCACAGAATCCTAACCACTGGACCACCAGGGAATTCCTTATCCATCCCTCTATAATAGTTTGCATCTGCTAATCCCAAACTCCCAATCCATCCCTCCCCCACCTCCCCTCATGGGAGGACGTCTTTTACAGATCAGGTTGTAACACAGCAAGCAAATAACACTTTGTTTCCCCTGCACCTATTTGTTTATTGCTGGCTTTTCTAGACTGGCTGGACCAGTTTTGGAGCAGAGGTGGGCTGTTTCAAAGAGTTTATTTCAAAGGTTTTTTTTCGGAACTCACTTTCCTCTCTTTCTCTCAGAGGAAAAAAATGGTAGCTCTGTATAGTTTATTTACTAGCAGCTTTTCCCAGGGAATTGAAGTTCAGCATTTCAAAGCCTTTGTTTTCAGATTTGTTTTTCTTTCCACTTTGTTTTTTTTTTCAAAGACAAAAAGTTAGATGTATACAGTTTATGAAAGTAGTTTTTCTAAGGGGATTTGAGGGCAGCTTCTTAGAGGGCTGAAGTATACGTTGCCAAATTCTCCCCAGCTTCTAGTCTGCTGTGTTCAAGCAGAAAGGGGCTTCAGCCTATAGCTTTAACAGGGGGGCTGTAGCTACCATCTTATTACCCCTCCTCACAATCTGGGCTCCAGCTTTATAGCTGCTCAGCTTCTGGCTTCTTCTCAGGCCCCAACTCAACCTCTGGCCACATCCACCTTCACGTTCATGTCCCTACCAGCTGCTGGCCTGGTTTGGGACCGGCCAAGGACTACCTCAATCCCACAGCTCCTCCGTGGGCTCCGCCCTCGGCATCCGTGCCCCACCTCCTCACCCCATCAGCTGAGACTGCACCTTTGAAGCCACCTCTGAGGGATCTGACTCTTTCTGATGAGTTGACCTATAACCAGAAGCTCTAAGGCTCTATCTCCGCAGCAACACACTGTCTCCCAGACTTCACGTTTCCCTTGACCACTTTTAAGGAGCTATTGCGTGCAGCCCTTTAGCTGCTGCCCGGGGGAGGGGGTGTTAGTGCTCACTGCATGTAAATGATGGAGCTCACACAGATGGTGGGAAAGCAAACCAACGGTTTACTTGGCTTTAAGGATGTAGGTACAACGTGTAGGAAGCAGCATGTCAAGGCCATGCAAACATGGGAGGGTTTTTCATAGCAGGAAGCCTGCCATGGCCTAGAGCAGGGGTTGGTGAAATATAGATCATGGACCAAAATCAGCTGGCCACCTGTTCTCATAATTGACTGGACCAGAGCCACAGTTGTTTGTTTACATATGTCTGTCGCTACTTTCATGCCAAAGTCAGGTAGTTGCAACAGAGATCACATGACCCCCCAGAGCCCAAAGTATTTACTCTCTGACCTTTTGCATCAAAAGTGTGCCAACCGGGCTTCCCTGGTGGCGCAGTGGTTGCGCGTCCGCCCGCCGATGCGGGGAGCCGGGTTCGCGCCCCGGTCTGGGAGGATCCCACGTGCCGCGGAGCGGCTGGGCCCGTGAGCCATGGCCGCTGGGCCTGCGCGCCCGGAGCCTGTGCTCCGCAGCGGGAGAGGCCACAGCAGAGGGAGGCCCGCATACCACAAAAAAAAAAAAAAAAAGTGTGCCAACCCCTGGTCCTCAGTCTGTTGAGGAGAAGAAACTTGAGGCTTCCAGCAAAGCCCTGAGAGATTCAGGAAGGCTTTCTGAAGGCTATCCCGCACCCCTTAAAGTACCTGTTCTGGCTGTGTGAGATACGAGTGATGTTAACCCACGTACCAAGATAAATCTAAGTGAGTGTGACTTTGCCTGTGTACGACTGCCTGAGTGAGGTTCCTAGTTGACCTGTGCCCATTGACCCGCTCTAAGGGATGCTATGCTCATAGGAAAGGACAGAACCAAAAATGACATTGTAATACTAGAAACGAAAAAAATATTTATGATTATTTGCATCTTTGTGAAGGTTTTGGGGTGTTATATTATTTGCTTGGTGACACCTCACTAGACATAGTGAGGCCATAAACTCTTTGACCACTCATCCTAACCCATCTGTAGGAGTTCAAACCCACTTGCTGGCCCCAAGGTCAAGGAGCACAGCAGAGCTGTGGACTGCCACAGTCTGAGACAATCCACAAAAGCCACCACATTGTGAGAATGAGTGATGCCTTCCTCCTTGTCGAGTTTCTGCCCATTCATCCCCTGCCCCGGTAGAACAGCTGAGGCAACACGGTGCACGAAACGTGTGCTTCGTTTACCCTGGGGGACCACACCTATGGGAGCATCACCAGGTGTGCTGTACCTAAGCAGTTCCGGAACACGCAGATTCAGGACACGGTTTTTCCTTTACAACCCAAGACTATTCTCCATAATTGTGGTGTATCCCTCAAATGACGGTAAAGAAAATTTACCTGAAGCTTGAAAATAAGGCAAAGATGTAAGATGTCCTTTTAATGGCTAACAAGCTCAACCAAGGATTATTTAATTTTTATGACAATGTTCCTGTGTTTGAGCTTGCTATTTGCTATTTGTTAGAGTCGAGGCATTGTAAAATTTCATCTTGACTTGTAATTCTGTTTGATAGAGAGTTGCCCCTCTCCCTCCCAATTATGGTTTCACTGCTCTGTAAAACAGTAACTAGTTTTACATCTGGCCCAGCAATTTTTTTCCCTAGCAATTTCATTTCAGCATTCTTTTTCAAAAAGCCTTTTGCTGATGAACTCTACAAACCTTATTCCTCACATACTCTTGGAAGCAGCTGTACCATTTTACTCGCATGTAGTTATGGTGAAAGCCATGCTCCAAGCCTGTAATTTCAAGCCCCTCCTCCCTTAATGAACTCTCACATCCCATTGGCCAAAGCAAATCTCCTCAAACACAAGGGCAAAGGAGGTGGGAATGAATTGTAGCTCAACAAGTATCAAATCTGTTGTGATGGTCAGTTTCAGGTGTCAACTTAACTGGCTCCTTGGGATGCCCAGATAGCTGGTTAAACATTATTTCTGGATGTGTCTATGAGGGTGTTTCTAGACGAGATTAGCATTTGAATTGGAGGCCTGAGTAAAGCAGATGTCCCTCTCCAGTGTGTGTGGGCACCACCCAAGCTGCTGAGGGCCTGAATGGAACAAAAAGGCAGAGGAAGGAGAATGCTCTCTGCCTGACCGCATAGCTGAGCAGCAGTCTTTGCCCTCGCCACCCCTGGCTCTCGGGCCTTCAGACTCAAACTGTAATTCTGCACCATCCGCTCTTATGCTCATGGACCTTTGAACTACACCGTTGGTCTTCCTGGCTTCTCAAGATTGCAGATGGCAGATTGTGGGACTTCTCAGCCTCCATTATCCCATGAGCCAATATCATTTATCTATCCATCTGTCTATCTCTATATCCATCTATATATCTATATCTATAACAGTATTTATATCTATATCTGTATCTGTATCTATCTCTGTATCTCTAAATATCTTCCATTGGTTCTGTTTCTCTGGAGAACTCTAACTGGATACACCTACCACAGTGGATAAACTGGGGCATTCCATTAGCAGGACTCACTGCAGTGCACTCATTGTCAGATTCTTAGAACAAATAAAAATGATCATGTACTATATAACATGTAAAAGCATGCAAACTGACTACTCAGCAAAAGTGCTGATTGCAAATTGCACCCCCATGAATGTGTATCACAGACTTGGTTGAGCTGATTGGAAATAATAAGTAAATTTAACCAATTCAAACATGGTAATGCCATAATCCTGCCCTGGTATCAGGTACAGAGAATTTTTTTTTAAAAAGAATGCCACTTGCACAGCTTTGTAGGTAAACAGAGCTGATATAAGCATGTTCATAATAGACTAAGGTTACACCCCTTGCAAAAACATCTAGGATGGAAGAGAAAATTTGAATTAGAGGTGGGAGCCTACAGCCCAGGGGCCAAATCTGATCCATCGCCAGTTTTGTAAATAAAGTTTTATTGGAACACTGTCATGCACATTCCTTTACATGTCATCTTATGGCTGCTTTTGTGCTACAAGGGCATAATTGAATATTTAAAACAGAGACACAGGGTCCACAAAAAATCTGCAAAATTTACTCTTTGGCCCGTTACAAAAAACATTTGCTGACCCCTGATCTAAAATAATCCAGGTCTGATTTTTGCCTATTCTTGAGCTACCTCTGGATACACCACAGTCCATAAGCAGCAAGGTTAACGGTGAGGGCAGCAGGGCAAGCATTGCTAAACCCCCAGCCCCAGAGAACCAGAGCCTCCTCGGAGCTGTGGGGACCTGTTGAGAGCTTCTTCCTCCCTGCTCTTTTTCGAGCTTTCTAGAAAAAAGTCTTCTGAAGGGAAAAATGTGCCGAGTGTTACCATCCCTCAGAGATTGGAAAGGTTTCCCTCTCTCATACACCTTGAGCTGAAAATAAGAGATATTTATTTGAAACGTGAAAGACTCCATTTGCAGCAGAAGTGACAGGCACATGCAGTGTCAGGCTGCTCTCTCCCCGCTGACATTGCCAGGATTAAAAATAGCCGTTCTGTTTGTCCTTCAGCCCTGTATTGAACTGGAGCCTCTGAGCCGAGTTCTCCTTAGCTTCATGCTTAATGAAGCATAATTTGTATTAATAGCCGCTATTAAATCTAGAGTGCTTAATAGGAATTTACAGAGGAGGCCCTGAGTCACCGAGCTCCTCAGAAGTGGTCCCCAGAGAGCTGAGCTCAGGCCTGGATGCTGGCGGCGATGAATCTTGGGCCTGATGAGGTGAGGCAGCTGTGGGTGAGCAGTAGAGAAGCAGGCCTCAAACCTCCCATCAGCCTCGAGTTTTCTCAGGTCCCAGGTCCTGCGTGGTGGCCCCTGCATCAGGTAGTGGCTACATTCCAGAAAAGGCAATGTTGGGTACTGGGGAGCAGGTGGACTTGATTATTTTACAGACCTGCATTCAGATTTGGGTTCTGCTGTGTAACCTTGCTCTGGTCTCTTAACCTCTCTGAACCTCAGGGTTTTTTTAACCTGAGAAATTGAATGGCGATGATATGATATGATATGATATAATAGGAATTTCTATGCAGAATAATAAAGACAGAAATGAACATTTGATGCTGGTTCTGTACCTCTCTGTTTTCTCATCCTTCTTTAAAAGTATCACCATTTTAAAATGTCATATGGAAAGATTTCTGTAGGAAATGATTGTGGGAAGCAAAATAGCTCCTTTTTAGGCCTGCATTAGTGAACATCTCCTTACCTGCCCAGGCTTCCTGCCGTTAACACACGCTGTGTTTGTATTTCCAGTGTCGTAAGTTCCCTGTTAAAATGTCTGTCCCTGCCCCCATGAGCTCCTTAAAGGCAGTGGGAGAAGAAAATTGTCTTTCTCATCTTGGACTCTCCATTGTCTTAGCACAGGGTCTGGCACTAAGTAGGTGTGCGATTGTGTGCTTGCTGTCATCACTGTCAGTGTACAATTAAGAAAACAGTGTTAAACACGTGATCTAATTGTCTTTTATAATATTACCAGCTGCTTGCACTTGGGTAAACCACTTAGTCCATCTGGGCCTCAATTTCTACATCTGCAAAATGGGTTAATAATAGTACAACTTCATAGGTTGTTGAGACAATTAACTATAAAAATAAAGCACTTAGGTTGGGCTTGTGACCTAGAGTAGTTATTTTTACTGGAAGTGCCGTATAATTACTTCTACCAGGAGAGAAAAAGCTGAGGAGCCTTCAATGAACAGCCTATAGCTTTTTCTGACAATTGCACACTCAGTGTGAATGTCCTTTTCTGCCCTGGGCTGTGGGGTTGGTCTACATGGTGGAGGCCTGGCTCTAAGCACAGTTTCTGCTCAGCACTTGGGTAGCGGGGAGAAAGCAGCAGAACGTGAACCTTCAAAGAAATGATCAAGTTGGCAGCCTCCCTTTGGGAAGTACTGTTTGAGGCAAGTCATTGCAACTATGGCCCGGGGTCATTTAAACGTGCCCAGAAGAGAACACCTTTAACAATCTACTAAAGCTCTCATAACAGCTCTTGTCTGGGACTCGGGCAGCCTCCAGGAAAACAGACGTGAAGACCTGGCCATATGGGAGCCTGAGCATCCTCACTGAGCGATCCTTTCCAAGTAGACATTTCTGCAAAGAAGATATACAGATCGCCAACAAACACATGAAAGAATGCTCAACATCATTAATCATTAGAGAAATGCAAATCAAAACTACACTGAGATATCATCTCACACCGGTCAGATTGGCCATCACCAAAAAATCTAGAAACAATAAATGCTGGAGAGGGTGTGGAGAAAAGGGAACCCTCTTGCACTGCTGGTGGGAATGTAAATTGTTCTATTTACAATAGCAAGGAGATGGAAGCAACCTAAGTGTCCACTGACAGATGAATGGCTAAAGAAGATGTGGCATATATATACAATGGAATATTACTCAGCCCTAAAAAGAAATGAAACTGAGTTATTTGTAATGAGGTGGATAGACCTGGAGTCTGTCATACAGAGTGAAGTAAGTCAGAAGGAGAAAAACAAATACCGTATGCTAACACATATATATGGAATCTAAGAAAAAAAAATGCCATGAAGAGATTAGTGGTAGGACGGGAATAAAACACAGACCTACTAGAGCATGGACTTGAGGACATGGGGAGGGGGAAGGGTAAGCTGTGACGAAGTGAGAGAGTGGCAGGGACATATATACACTACCAAATGTAAAATAGAGAGCTAGTGGGAAGCTGCCGCATAGCACAGGGAGATCACCTCTGTGCTTTGTGACCACCAAGAGGGGTGGGATAGGGAGGGTGGGAGGGAGGGAGACGCAAGAGGGAAGAAATATGGGAACATATGTATATGTATAACTGATTCACTTTGTTGTAAAGCAGAAACTAATACACCATTGTAAAACGGTTATATTCCATCCAATAAAGATGTTAAAAAAAAAAAAGCCCTTCCATTTGGGTGAAATGGAGAGAAAAAAAAAAAGAATAAGCTTGTGAGCCTGTAACTGTCCACTGAGTGGGAACACGCAACAGGGGGTTCTATTCATTTCTACGATGTTGGCTTAACCGCAATGAGCCCATCACAGTAGTGGGGCTCTTTGCTGAACCATGTACTTCCAAACCAGACTTCCCAGAACTTCTGCTCATCTGTGGAGTGCAGCTGGCTTCTGCAGGGTTGATGACCTGGCAGGAGCTGAGGCAGATCCCCCAGCTCCAGGTAACAGCCTTTGGGACAAGAAAGGACTTTGCATTTGCAGAGGAATAAACTGTGGAGTGACTTAGGGAGTCATAGGGGCAGGGCAATAATAATCAAGCTGGCTCACGACCTTGCCCCTTTTTCCTTCACTGAGCAAGTGCTGAGGTGCCAGGCACAAGCTGAGACAGTGGATATGAGACAGGCTGGGACCGGGGACCTGGGACCCTTTACTGCAGTGCTTGCACCTGGACAAACGTCTCCTTGAACAATAGAACACAAAGAAACTGTAAGGGACTAAAAATAACTGCATGCATGCTGCAGCATGAGTCCCAATAAAGTCTTGCCTGAATTCTTCATCTGGCCTCTTATTTATTTCTGTTGATTAAAGAGTCCAAGGACCCAGGCCGGTAACACAGAAACTTGGAAACAGCAAGTTCCCCCATCAGGGAGCGGATCCAGCTTTTGTTTGCTCTTTACTGATCATTACTATGAAATTAGGTAAAAAGTGGATATTTATTTAGAATAAGAAAGAAATTATATCAAATTTCATGGGCTTCCCTGGTGGCGCAGTGGTTGAGAGTCCGCCTGCCGATGCAGGGGACTCGGGTTCGTGCCCCGGTCCGGGAAGATCCCACATGCCGTGGAGAGGCTAGGCCCGTGAGCCATGGCCACTGAACCTGCGCGTCCGGAGCCTGTGCTCCGCAACGGGAGAGGCCACAACAGTGAGAGGCCCGCGTAATGCAAAAAAAAAACGAAAACAAATTATATCAAATTTCATATTTTTAAAAGCTGACAAAAGAGAAAAATAATACTGTGCTTGAATTAACAGTCAGACACAGCTCTGTAATGCTTTTTACTAACATATTTTGATAGCATATACTTTGATCATCTCTTCATGTGGCAACAATTTTATGTTATTTTCTAAGGAGGACAGAGATGATTCAGTCATTCCTTTTGCATAGTTTGTCAAAAATTGCTTTATATTATTGGTGGTTGAGGAAAGTTTCTTTCATCCTCATGTGTCATCAGAGTAATGGCATGTAAATGGGAGAATTGTAAATGTGGGGAAAACTAGTATCTCCAGTATATGGATCGTCTATTCTATGTTTCTTGCTCTTTTGTTTCTTGTTTGGTAGTGTTCTGATTCTCATCATCTCTTTTATCTTTCCTGCTGTTTTATTATCTATACATTTTATTTTATTTTTTAAAGATTTTTTTGATGTGAACCATTTTTAAAGTCTTTATTGAATTTGTTACAATATTGCTTCTGTTTCATATTTTGTTTTTTGGCCCCAAGCCATGTGGGATGATCTTAGCTCCCCGACCAGGGATTGAACCCACACCCACTGCATTGGAAGGTGAAGTCTCAACTTCTCGACCACCAGGGAAGTCCCCTATACATTTTAGATATCACAGTTCCTTCCTTATCTTCCTCTGGACCACCAGCCTTTTAGTCTAGTGTGATAGAAGAGGTGTGGACATTTTTAAGCCTTTGTTAGTCTGTCTTCCAGTTGATATTTTTGGCTTCCCCTAGGATAATTTCCTTCTGTCCTATTTTAGTTTTAGAATGTTCATTAATTCTGAAAAATTATACAAAATTGATCTGTAATTAAGAATTACACAAAGGACATTCAAATCCAGTTTTGAATGCCAGTACTTTGTATTTAACTGCGTAACTGTGAAATCAACTTACTTTTATACTTCATACATTGACTGCGTAGGAGTTTGGCCAGACAAGTGTTTTCAGGTCATTTTCTTGCATCAGTGGTAATTTTTTATGCAGTTTTATCTGAAACTTCCAGACTTTCTGGAGAAAAAATTGCATCAGCTACACTAAGCTGTACCCTGATACATGCGGATATTTAAGACACGTTATTTTCCACATAGTCATGTTCTCTGTTTGCATTATTGCTACAGGTTTGTGCCATATAACACAAGAATCGTGATAAAATTTACTGTTACACTCCATTCAAAAGAATTTTACAATGTGTTCCAAGTTTATTATTGTGTATACAACATTCTTGATTGTAATTCTAAGAAGAGGGACATTTTTATCTGCATATGGATGAGCACCAAAGCCTTTGCTTACAGTTGTTTTCTTCCTGTGAAGATAAGAGTAAACATCTCTAGCTCTGGCTCCATGCATTTTCACTGTTTCTTTTTCACCTGCAGGTGCTGTGGAACATGTTTATACTGTCATCCCACCTCTGGACCTTTGTACATGATGCTGGAGGGGTCGGCACATGTGGGTGGTAAGAGTATCCCACAGAAATAACTGTGTAGCACTTTTGTAAAATGCCCCACTCAATCCAAATTAAATCTATCCCACAACCACTCCAGTGCCACCTACATGAAGGGAAGTGACGCAGGGGGGAATGTCAGAGAAAGATGACAGAGTTGAGCCATTTTGTTTAAATATCTTATTTTTGACAAATCATGTGACCATGAAGACACATTGTTGGGGCCCCTGGCAGAGCCTAGGGAAGGAGCTGCTTAAGTGAGGAGTCCTGAGGCTACAACATCCTCAGCTTCAGAGAGAATCTACCTCTGTCCATCCATAGAGAGGGAGGGAAGAGGAAAGATAGGCTAGTAAACAGGCCATGGCAGGATGATCTGATTGTTCCATGTCAGAGGGAAGCACAAGGCAGTGGAGAATCAGAGAGGAGGGGACCTGGGTCAGCTTGGGCGGCAGGGAAGGTATCCTTGGGGAGATGGTGTCCAAGATGAAACCTGAATGATGACCAGCACTTAGCCAGGCAAACTGGAAGAGAGAGACGTTGCAGGTAGAGGGCACAGCATGAGCAAGGGTCCAGAGATATGGATGTACGTGGAGTCCAGGGATGCACAAGTAGCTTGCACTGGCACTCAGAGTGTCAGGAGAGGAGGGGACAGAAAAGAGGCTCAATAAAAAAAGCAGGGGTGGGCTTCCCTGGTGGCACAGTGGTTGCGCGTCCGCCTGCCGATGCAGGGGAACCGGGTTCGCGCCCCGGTCTGGGAGGATCCCACATGCCGCGG
>NC_041214.2:27593682-27598844 GCF_002837175.3 Physeter macrocephalus
CCTGCGCGTCCGGAGCCTGTGCTCCGCAACGGGAGAGGCCACAACAGTGAGAGGCCCGCGTACCACAAAAAAAAAAAAAAAAAAAAAAAAAGCAGGGGTGAAGTCACAAAGGGCCTGGAGTACCATGCTAAGGGGACTCTAACCTGGGTGATGGGGAGGCTTTGAAAGAGGCAGATGAGATTTGCATTTAGAAAGCTCACTTAAAGCAGTGTTGAATTGAATAGGAGTGGGGTAATTAAGACTGGGGCTGGTGCAGTAGTATGCGTAAGAGTAGCTTTGTGTGAGAAGAGAAGGCCCAGATGTCAGGAAAAAATAAGAAATATTGATAGATGAGAAAAAAAGACTTTGGATGAGTGGAGATTTGCAAGGATAATGATCCAAGTGTCTGGGTTGATGTGGTGTTGAGAGAGGGCAAAGGGAGAGAAGTAGGTTTGCTGGGGAAGGTTGATGAGCTGCTTGAGGTTCTTACAGGGCATCTCAGTGAAGATGCCCCGTGAAGAGGCACCAGATGCATCCGCAATGCTGGGGAGGCACCTGCCATAGCGGTGACTCTTGGAAGTCAGTGAAGCCACAAGCATGCATGAGATCTTCAAAGGAGAGAGCATGGCACGGAATCGAGGACATAGCACCAAATCCTGAAACAGTAACATTGAAGGCAAAGAAGTGAAGGAATAGTCATAGGAGATTGTGAAGAAATGGTCAAAATGTAGGAGGGAGATCAGTCTCCAGGGAAGTTTTCTTGAATTGGGGCATGAGCCTAGAACAGGATAGGATCAGACAGAGCTTCCAAGGAACTCTTGATGGTTGGGGAAGCCCCCCAAATGGCAAGCACGATTTCCATTTTACAATTCCAGGTAATTTTCTGTGTTGGCGTCATCTGGTTATTGTACCAGTGATTTAAAGAAGAAAACCACTTCCATTTTCTTTTTCTTTTTCTTCAGGGGGACTCGAGGAAATACAAAACCATAGGACTCTCAGTATCTGAGGTAGACATCCACGCGATTAATAGAGAACATAGACAAATACAAGATAATTGACATTTTGCCTAAAATTATCCTATGACTTTCTATCTCCAAGACCTAATATGTAACCCTAGCTTTTGCATATACATGTGAATTCACCAAGGAGATTATTTCTTATTTTAGTTTTGTGTTGCATTATATTTAGATGAATGCAGGCATTCATTCTTTCAGTTAATTAGCCAGAATAATGCTATGTAGCTTAACACAACCAAGGTTTATTTCCCACTCACATATCTGCCATGGGTCGGTGGGAGTTCTGCAGCACATGGTTACTCGGGACCCAGGCTGGCAGAAAGTCTACTATCTTGAAGCTATACCATCTGGAACATTTGGCTTCTGCAGTCACTTTAGTAGGGAAGAAGAGAGCTGCTTTGTCATGTCCTGGCTCTACAGTGCTTTGTTGCGGAAGGGATATGAACCGCTTTGAGTCATAGCCCTTTAGCCAAGACTAGTCATGAAGCCCCATAAAACTGCATGGGGTTGAGAAATGTGGAGGAGTATATGGTGACTGTTACATGTCTGTGCCATGCTCCATATTATATCAATCCAAAGTACCCAAAGTCAATTTGCATAATAAAATATACACAAAACAATAATAAAATACCTTATAATTAATATTAGCAAGTATTAGTAAAATGCTTTTATTGAAAATCTAAACAAACATAAATGGATATGCATCTATGTCTGGTTTCATGGGAAGCAATTTACTTTTTAAAAACCCTACTTATTTAGATGTTGACATATTATCTGTAACATTACCACATTGACATTACATTTATATATTTTCCAATATTAATTTAATTAAGAGTAATGATTTTTTTACTGTTGCTGTTTTTATTTGAAAATAAGTATAGGAAATTCAGAAAGTTACAGTCATAAAAATCATAGCTATTTTGCCCTTGATATAAAACCCAATCTCTGAATAATTTAAGCATATCACGATATGTTTCTATCTTTGCTTCCTGTAGTAAGTGCTCAAATACTACAGAGATAAAACACATAGGCCAAGATAGAAAGTAATGCTTTTCCTCATTTTTTAGAAAAGACTTTTCAGTCTTGTGTAAAGAAAAGTACTCTTCCTCTGTTTCTCCTTTGCTCAAATACTCACCATACTTCTGACCCCAGATGTGTGGGTTTTCCACACACCAAGCAACAGTCTGTGACACCAGCTGGGTGTCTTGTACTTTACTTCAGCTCTGACACAATCAATCTGGAGTCAGCACCAGATCCCAGAAATTGAGGGTTCAGTCCCATGAGACTATCCCACTTCAGACACCAATCACAAAGTCCCAGGTTGTCGCCTGTAGTTCTGACTCATCAGTTATAACCTGGGGTTCCCAGAACCCCCTCCTGGGGCTCCATAATTTGCTGGAATGGCTCACAGAACTCAGGGAAACACTGATGTTTACCAGTTTATTTTAAAGAATATAATAAAGGATATAAATGAACAGCCAGGTGGAGAGATACAAGGTCTGGAATGGTCCTGAGCACAGGAGCTCCTACCCCCACGGGGCTGCGGTGCTCCATCCTCCTGGCATGTAGATGTGTTCACCAACCCAGAAGCTCTCTGAACTGGGATTTTTTACGGAGGCTCCATCACGTAGGCATGATAAATCATTAACTATCTCCAGCCCCTGTCCCCTTCCCAGAGGATGGGAATGGGGTGGGGTTGAAAGTTCCAAGCTTCTAATCACAGACTGGCCTTTCTGGTGACTGGCCCACATCCAGGAGCCCACCAAGAGTCACCTCATTAGAACAAAAGACACTCCTATCACTGAGGAAATACCAAGGGTTTTAGGACCCCTGTGTCAGGAACCAGGGGTAGAGACCAATATATATATTTTCTATTATTTCACACCTTGAAGAAATTTTCATGTTATTTTATGTTTATCTTAAGCTCATATTTATAACACAGAATAATTTTGGAACATTACCAGTTTCCATAGCATGTAAGTTACTTTCTTATTGAAAGGTTATACTTAAAAATAAAATTAGTAATTAAAATGAGTTTAATTATAATAGCATCTAATTTTTTGATTTTGAATTCAGCTTGAAATTTATAAAAGTTATAACTTGCAACTCTTTACAAACACTTGCATACAGGTCATTTTTTTCCTGGTCAAAATATATTTATTTCTCAAGAAAACTTTTTAAAAGAAGTTTTTAAAAAACAATTTTACAAATGGGGTTTTAGACTTTCAATTAACTTTTTTATATTGGACATTTAGGAGACACCCTACTTATCAGGCAATCTCTCTCTCTCTCTCTCTCTCTCTTTGAGACTTCCAATCTCTGAATATCATTTTAAAGCTATAAATTACAGCACATTTGTATAAATTTGTAGAACACTAAGTTCACAGCTTTTCCTTTTAAAGAGCAAACTCTTTGTATTTGAAAATGAGAAGAAAGATTAATATATGGTATCAGGAATCCATTTGTTTGCAAATAACAGAAACTCAACCAACATTGGTTTAGTTGGGGTGGGGAGGGGAGGTAGGCGGGGTCCAGGCTGTTACTCTGGCTTAGCAAGGCCACCAGGAGCCCAGGCTCCTTTACATCTCCTCGCTCGGTCCCCCTCAGCATGCCCACCTTCCGCCTTGGGTTTGGGTCACATGGTTACAAGGTGGCTGCTACACCTTCTAGTACTCTCATCCGTGTTCCAGGCAGGAAGAAGGAAGAAGGGGGAGGGTGAAGGCTGACTAAGCCTTGCCTTTTAATTCAGGCAAGAATATCTTCCTCAGGGTCTTCCTACGTCTTATTGGCCAGAACTGAGTGGTGCGGCCATGCTTAGCTGCACGGTCACAGGGAGGCTGTATAATTTTAGCTGTTCTGTTCATTAGCAGGAAAGTGGGAATGGATACCGAATTGGCAATTAGTAACGTTTGCTGAACTTATGTAAGTTAAAATAAGGGTACTTATGTAATTAAAAGCTTAACATGTACATATTTATTTAACCAGTGCATGAGTAACATTCAATGTTATAATCCCTTTAAGAGTTCCTTCTTATAAAGAGAGCCATTTAAAAATATTTCTCAGATCCATTCTTATAACCTTCTATATCAGACACCTGGGTATTTTCCCTTTTTTTCTTTTCAAATAAAAGGCTATTTTTAAAATAAAATCTGAGGAGGACTCTTTGGGTTAATCGGTGAGATAACCAGGCAGCTGTAAACAGACCTGATTAAGGAAATGCTAGAAGCCTTAATACACAAACCCAAGTGTATAGAATGATTACCAGGCTACGAAATGTTACATTTCCCAGCTTTGTTCTATCATGTGTTTTAATTCATTTTGAACTTGCTCATAAAGTCCAAAGCAAGTGTTCCTGATCAGCGGGAAGCTCTGCTTCAAGTGATCTGTCTTCCGGTTCTGCCATCGTCAGCGTTGCTTCCAAGGATGCATGTTGCTCTGGATCCAATGGCAGAAGGGAAAGAGCCTGCAGGACTGACCGTTCACAGCAAGTTGCTAAGGGACAGGCTTGGGGTGGCTGGTATCACTTCCATACACATGCCATTGGCTAGAACTTTATCTCAGGACCACGCTAACTGGAGCCCCGTAGCAAGGAGAGGGCACTGTGAACTTCTCGCCAGGAGGAAGAGCAAAGGGGTTTGGGAAAGAGAGAGCTGGGCTCTGCCACACAGCTGATTTGGCTGGTCAACAATTACCTTCTGGCAAACACGGGTTGAGTCTGGCAATTTGAGGTTGGTGGGGCCTTATTTCTCTCCTCCACAATTTTGCTGCAGAAGAACAGCAGAAACACATTCTAAACTCAATTCTGATCAAGGTACAAGAAGTCACGAAACAGTCACATGAGCTCCGTTTGTAAACAGGGAAGTCCTCACTCTATCCTTTGTGACTGCTATGAATACATGGAATGAAAGGTTTACTCCAGGGCCAGAGATATTTAAGACATTCTGATGGCAGAAGCAGCCAGCCATAAAGCTGGGGGGCTGGTTGGAGTGCTCTGCAAATTGGGGGCTCCCAGGGCCAGTGAGCTCTAGACGTCAGTGCTGGTCTGAGGAAGCAAGCTGCTGCTTTTGTTTTCTTACCTGTTCTTTTTTTTTTTTTTTTTTTTTTTTGCGGTACGCGGGCCTCTCACTGTCGCGGCCTCTCCCGTTGCGGGGCACAGGCTCCGGACGC
>NC_041214.2:27598891-27645870 GCF_002837175.3 Physeter macrocephalus
AACCCGCGTCCCCTGCATCGGCAGGCGGACTCTCAACCACTGCGCCACCAGGGAAGCCCTCTTACCTGTTCTTAATACAAGGACCACGAAGACCCAAGCCGTCTCTGTAGGCAACCACATTTCCTGAACCACCCCTCAATTTCATCAATTCAAATTATTTTGCTGTTATTATTATTAGTAGTAGTAGTACTAATTTGGACCTCAGGTGCAAAAGGGCTGACTCAGTGCACCCTTCAGCTCACGTCATGCTGTCATCATTGGTCTCAGTTCAAGGCCCCATTCCCTATCGCACAGGTAATCCGTGTAACGTGTCATTGTATGTTCTTTTACCTGTATGTGATTTTGAAAACATGTATGGTTTGTGTGCCTTTTTTTGTTAATTTATATTGATTCTATTGGGTTAGAGATCTCATTCTGTTACTTATTTTTTTTCTTCCCTTATCACTGTTCTTACATGTTGTACCTATGTTGCTATGCGTGTTAGGTTGTATTTCCCAGGAAACAGACTCTTAGATAGAGATTAGCGTGAAGGAAGTTTACTGGGAATGTTCTGTGCTTCAGGATCAACCCCTGGGAGAGGGGGAGGGGAGGAGGGAGAGAAGCAGGACTGGGCCGTGGGGAGAATTGACCTGTGGCGCACACGATGTGGACCCTGTGCAGAGCTCTGGAGCTGGAACTCAGGCAGAGTTGCCCTAACTTAAGGCAACAGGCCCAGCCTCAAGGCATCGACCAGTTATTGGACGTGGGTGGGTAGTGCGCTCGCTCTGGTTGAGAGCAATTGTCAGACAGGAATGTGGCTAAGAGCATCAGTGGCCAGAAGTTCCAGGGGCTGGAGGAATAATGGTTCTGTTCTGACAGAGGCCGGGGAGCATACTCTGCTATCTGCTGCTCTCTACACGTTAAGTCCAGTCTGTTATTTCTGAGCCCTGCTTCACATCCCATCACGTTTACTTACATGTCTTCAGATGGCCTCAGCTTCCTGGTACGGCAAATGATGTTGCAACAAGCATCCCCGTTTACCAGGTGGATCTGAGACAGCTTCTCTGGGGATTGTCAGATTGGAGTCCTGGGTCCTGGGTGATGGTGCTGGTTGCCTGTGTTCTCACCAACGGGGCACAAGGGTCCATCAACTTTTGACGCTATCCAGCTCTCTAATTTTTGCCAATTCGATGGGTCTGTGATGTCTGAATTTGGTTTGCATTTCTATCATTGCTAATGAGTTTGAGAATTTCTTTATCTGCCTTTTAGCCCCTTGAGTTTCCTCTTCTTGAAATGTCTGTTCATATTCTTTGTCTATTTTCCTCTTGGGTTCTGAGAAATATTTCTGATCTCTCTTTAGCTGGTAAACAAACCTCCTGTATAGATTTTAATAATGATATCTAAAGAATTTAAGCAACCCTCTGTGGAGTGTGGATTCCTGTTTAGAATATTTCAATGTTAACTAACCATTCTCTCTCTCTCTTTCTCTGCCTCACATACAATGCTGTTTATTATGAAGTATTTTTGAAGAAATTATCACTTTGATTATATAACAATTGTCTAGTTAATTTTAACTGAGGATTTCTTTGGAGTGGCTGTTAGTGTGTGTGTGTGTGTGTGTTTGTGTGTTTAACCCTCACTGCTTTCTTTGTGCCTAGTATTAATCTTTTTATATGTAAATCTACAAAAACTTACATTATTTTCTAACATTTTAGGGTTAGAACTTCCATCTTATAGTCGGCTGAATCTATAAAGGAGCTGAAGGAGGGTAGAAAGGCTGGTTTTCTTACTTCTCCTTCCCTCCCACCCTCTCCCCCTCTCCTCCCTCTTCTCTCTCTGGTATATTGGTCAAAATCAAGAGTCTTGGAATCCCTGAGTTCTGTCATTTTGGGGATGTCTTTAAGGTGCATGATTTTTCTCTAAAACAATATCTCATTTGAGGGAAATATTTTTCATCCCAGAAAATGTAAAGCCTTTCTAGCCACATAATGTGCACACAAGCCAGGCCACCATCCTGGGTGGGCACATCCTTGGACTCTTTTCATAGCTCATCTCCCACACGGGGGAGAAACACCCTCAGGCTGGCCTGCTTCAGCTTTCCTCAGGGGACGTTTATGTCTGGGGAAGAATCCATTCACACCCATCTGTCTTGGGTTGAGATTTTCATTGTGTACAGACCAAATCCCCCTAGGGTTCTTCCTGCAGAAGCCCAGGTTGCCTTCAAGATGGGCTGACAGTGCAGGCTGAGTGTCTCCCCACCCCCAGGAAAATTCAGTTTCTACTCCAGCTAGCACACAGTTCTGAAACTGGTGCCTTAAATTAATTTTCTCAGCTCGGAGTGGCTATTCTTCAATGCACCTCTTTTTTTTTTTTTTTTTGCGGTACGCGGGCTTCTCATGTTGTGGCCTCTCCTGTTGCGGAGCACAGGCTCCGGACGCGCAGGCTCGGCGGCCATGGCTCACGGGCCCAGCCACTCCGCGGCATGTGGGATCCTCCCGGACCGGGGCACGAACCCGTGTCCCCTAAATCGGCAGGCGGACCCTCAACCACTGCGCCATCAGGGAAGCCCCAATGCACCTCTTTGATACCACCTTTATCCTTGGGTCTGGATGCCGTGTTTCCTCTTGTATGGACAAGTTGAGGAAATCTGGCAGCACAGCTGTTGCAGGTATGTTGGACACGCACCCAGGTTGCTCATCTCTGAAAGCCTTCGCCAGAGTTTCCGGGTAGCGAGCAGTCTGTCTGACTGCCCCTCTGCCAAACCCAGTCCCAGCCGGAGGTACCTTCTAGTGAAAGGAGCATGCTTCCACTTGTGTTTGGGTCAAAAATCTGCTAGCACCAGGCTTTCATGCTACCCTTCTGGCTGCTGTTGAGAGAGAGAGAGAGTGTGTGTGCAACAGAGGGTCTTTTAGATCAAAGTGATCACCTGCCAAGTGACAGAGTTCACATATTTTTGTCAGGCAAAAAGTTAGTTTATTATTTATTAACAGAAGCAAAATACACAACGTAGTGTTCAATTTTTTAAACATGTCATGTCTGAAAAGGCTCATGGCTGCCCATCACCAGCATTGCAGATAAATAGCTACGTTTTCCAGAAAGCAGCCTGCTCTTTGAGATCAATTCAGGCTCCCCAACCGCCTTACTTCATGCTTAGTTAAGTCTGATGGGCACACAGACGAGCTCTGGACTGCAGGATTCCCCACAGGAAGGAGTGGCGGATGTATGTCTGTTACACGTAGGTGGTGGCCAGCTTATTAACTGTATCATCAGCCGTGCAGTGGGTTTCCCTTTATCTGGATGTTATGGAGGTCTCTTGGTAGATTTTGAGTAGGGAAGTAGCATAATCTTAATTGACAAAATCTGAGTCCATTTGGATTAGAGTATTCTAGTCCCATGCCTATTCTACACATTCACAGACTCTCCATCAAGCGGCTCATCCTGGCTGAGGCATGGCATTTCAGGAGGTGGAATCCCAGGGAGTTTTGGAGTAAAAGTCTTAGGGGAGGAAATGGAGAGAGGAAAGCAAGATGGAAATTCTACCAGATCTGCAGCCCATATCTGAACTCAGGCCTCAGTTCATTTGTGCTGGAGAAGGCACTGCTGGGAGGTGTTCCTGGAAGCTCAGATTCTCTCATCTTCCCAACGATTCTGTTCATAAATATCTGCTGCCTTCAGCTAGCTAAAGGCGACTTTCTCGTTTGCAGCTAGGAACCTTGACCAGTACGCTTCCCTTTTCTCCCTCTTCTCTCAACTTAATCATCACTTCCTTAGGGAATTTTAGCTTTCTGATGATGGCAATCCACCCTAGTATAGATGCCCGTAGCTCCAGAGGTGTCTCCTTTGCAGAGTTCATAAGTGCAATTATACCCTTACTTATGGGTTATTTAATAGTTATTTCTGTTCTCCACTCGACTGGTCATCCAGTGAATGAGGAGACCTGGTGCTCCTGGTATCCTGGTACCTGGCTCACAGGAGACACTGAGTAATGACTGTGGAACATCTCTGGGCAACAAAGAGACGAATGAATGAAGACTCCAAATTGCTCTCAGGATTGTCATAGAGTCCAGGACGCAGAGGTCAATAGAGACCTCGGGGATGGCTTGCTGGCGTTACTGCTCTGGGAGAGGAGATCCATTTGCCCTTGTTTCTAAGTGTGTATTTCCACATAGTTTGCTCTCCTGTTGGTTTTTAGACTCTCTCTGGTTTACAGACCTTTTAGCACTCGCTTTATTTTTGGAACTATAGCTGTCTAAAGGGGACTTCTCAGTTCTTATCTGCTGTGTGCTAGGGGACTAGTGGTAGCCCAAGGTGCTAAAAAGGAAAAGAGCGTTTGTTACTGGGCTCCGTCACCTGCACACTTTGCTTTCTCAAAGGCAACATTTCACTCTTCAAGGCTGGTTATTTCCTAGCCATGTGGTCAGACGCTTGGTTCGGTAGCCCAAGCACAGTGTTTAGAAAACCACATCTGTGTGGGAATCTGGGCTCCCACTCACCAGCTGTGTGACCTTGACAGGAGATCTAATCTCTCTGGAACCCAGTTCCTTTATATAAAGTGAAGATGAAGATGATTTCCACATGGGGCTGCTGGAAGCATTAAGTTAGAAAATACCAATGAGATGTTGGTCCAAAGCAAAATACCAGTGAAGTGCCCTTTCCCCTTCCCCTCTTTCTGAAAACCTCTATATTGAGGAGAAAGTGGAGGCCACCCATAGAGAGTGCTGTCCAGGCTAGACCCCAGAACCACTGAATGAATGAATGAATGAATGAATGAGTAAATGAAAGAATGAGTGAGTACATGAAGGAAGGACTGAATGAATGAGGGTGTGACCCACACTATCTCTGACTAGGGGAGATCGGAGATCATAACTGTGGTGTAATTTATTCAGTGAATGCCTAAAGGGCTGGACATTGTGGTAGACTCTTAATGGAAATTATCTCATTTAATTATCAAGAGTCCTTTAAGAAAGGCACCATTATCACCATTTTATAAATGAGGAAATGAAAGCTCAGGGAGACTGTCACATAACAGTGGTGCCAGTAAGTGGTTTTACTAAGGTATCATGAAAATGGAAGGCCCTAGATACGTACGTGTGTGCATAGGTGTATTTGCAGATATACGTATGTGTGTGTGGTGTTTAACTTCATCCCAAGAAAATTGTAAGCCCTTATGACATGATTGTGCAATTGTTGGATGACTGTAAACGTTGGTAATTAGAAGGATAGGGGCAGATAAAATGAAGGGTAGAACAGGAATAATGGTTTGACAATGTGGCCTTGAGGAAGGGAACTCAAGGTCAACTCACAGAGGGCTTCTGGGGCTTCCTTCCTATCTTTTAGGGAAGAGAGAACTGGGCTGAAGGCCCTGAGTGAGGTCAGAGGGCAGTGCTTGTAGATCCTGGGACCCAAGGCTGGGGGCCTGTGTCCAGCTAGGGTCCTGGTGAAGTTCATAAGCACACATGGAAGTCTCTGCAATGTGACCTATGTATGTGAGCACCCAGATCTTGTCCTCTTAAAGGTTTCCAAGTAGCTTTATGAATATAGAGCTCACAGAATATAGGCACCCACTCTTGGACTGATATATGGGTTAAAAGCACCAGTTTGAGCCTGGGTGACCCTGAACTTTAGCATCATGTCACCTCGGATTATGCACTTGGCTTCTCTGCACTTTGTAAATGGAGATATGAATCTAATAAAATTTTGTGAGGTTAAAATAAAATAATGCATATAAAGCACAGCATAGTTCCAGGCACCTCGTTCGAGCTTAATAAAATTCCTATATTAATAATGATTCCCATGACAAAATTTGTTGGCATGGAAAATATTTCTAAGCCATAGTCCATTCAGTTTTATTTTAAGATTATTACAAAGGCCTCGAGAGGCTCTTTGGAAGGTTTCTCCCTTGGTTTACTTTGCTAACATGTTCTGGTCCCAGTTGGGTGGGATTGATGCAGAGTGAGTTTCAGGGCAGGCTGTTAACACGGTGAACAACCAGTGGAGAGGAGGAGATTTCCCAGGGATGCCGTGGGTAGCCCATGGCACCTGGCCTTGGAAGACAACACTGGGCCCTTTACCTTTTCCATTTCCCTTTGGCAGCCCAGCATCTCAGCGTGCATGACACCAGCCAGCTCCAGCCTGTAGGTTTTGCCCCTCTGCTGGCCAGCACATCACTGCCGACATCACACCCCCGGTCTGGCACCCTCCATCAGCGGCAGTTTCTACTTGTTTGAGCTCCACAACTTTGCTTAGCCTTGGAAGTGCGCCGATTGACCCGAGGTCTGGCCTTCATGAGCACAATCAAGAGGGTACAAACTGGAAATTTAAGGCGTGATACTAAGTGGGCTGTCAGAGCACATAGGTCTTGAGGGAAACGGAGCAGGGTCTCAGAGGCATCGTGCCTAGGATGAAATTAACTGCTTGGTTCAGGACGGTTCCCCTGAATGGGGCACTAACAGAGGGAAGAACTGTGGGCCTGGGCTCCAAGTCCTTATCTCAGGCTGAAGGCAACATTTTCCCAGTTCAATGCTGGTCACAAGGATGCTTTAGGAGGTCAGGTGTTCCATAGTCAAACAGGTTTGAGAAACACTCTTTCCTATACTCTCTTCTAGATGATTCCCACTGCACCTTCTGAAAATTCCTGGCCTTAGGTCATGGGTAAAGGTGCTCCTGGGTTTCTCTTGACACCTGACCTGTAAAGAGTGGTGTTCAGGGCTTCCCTGGCGGCGCAGTGGTTGAGAATCTGCCTGCCAATGCAGGGGACACGGGTTCGAGCCCTGGTCTGGGAGGATCCCACATGCCGTGGAGCAACTGGGCCCGTGAGCCACAACTACTGAGCCTGCGTGTCTGGAGCCTGTGCTCCGCAACAAGAGAGGCCACGATAGCGAGAGGCCTGCGCACAGCTATGAAGAGTGGGCCCCACTCGCCACAACTAGAGAAAGTCCTCGCACAGAAACGAAGACTCAACACAGCAAAAATAAATAAATTAACTAATAAACTCCTACCCCCAACATCTTCTTAAAAAAAAAAAAAGAGTGGTGTTCAAGACAAAAGCTGCCTCAAAAAAGCCCACTGTTAACATCTCTTCCCAATTCTGAGTTCAGAGACGTCACATTGGTGGCTTAAAATCAGCCATGGTGGTAGTGTGTACGTCATGGGAATCAGCAAATGCTCCAGACTAGACCCACTTCCCTCAAAACTACTTGTTAGCCATCTGCCAGCACATCACTGCCCAGAAACCTGCTCCCCTTGGTCACGCCTTTGAATATCCACATGGCTGACCTTTGCTCCTCTCAGCCCTACTCCTTCTGACACCCTTGCAGTGGCATTTTTGAGTGGCTATCACCCATAGGAACAACTAATCTGAATCAAGGGTGTTGTGATGTTTTAGTTTTCCTGATGGGTCGGACTCACCTGATCCACACTAATATGGTCTAGAATAGAGGTCACAAAATGGTCAACTGTGTCCTGAAGTCAGCCTGCTAATCCATTTTGGGGGGTCCATACAGGATTTTTTAAAACATAGGAATTCGTGGCCAAAATTTAAAATTTGGCAGATTTCGCATCAAGACACAGGTTTCTGATACTCTTGAAAGAGAAAATCAGAAGATCTGGCAATCGTGGGCAACCATCCTTGCATTGAGACAGTTGGCTGGGGCGCAGGAGCAGCCACCCCTCTGGACTTGCACACATTTTTCTTTACACTGAAGGCCCCACCCAGGTAGCTGTGCTCACTTTTGCTACCTGCTTTACCTCTGCAGCCATCTGAGTTTGGCTTAGAACAACAAGTCCCGTGCCCTGTTCCTCCCACTGTCCAATCGGGACACTTTACAATAAGGCAGGCCACGCTCCAGGGTGCAGAGGGTGGTAGGATCCTCTTCCACTGGGGAAATCAAGGACAGCATCACTGATCAATCGCCCTGGAGCTCGGGAGTGGAACTTCCTATCAGAGATCAGATTTCCATGGTCTCGGCTATGGGAGGACGGGTGGCATTCCCGGTACCAGGGCCAGCAGGAGCAAAAGCATGGAGAGAGAAATGTTCACCATGTGCTTTGGGAATACCAAGACCTAGGATTCCTGTTGGGCAATGGGGTGATATAAGGGTGAAAGCGTAGGCTGGGCCAGGTCATGGAGCCCCTTGGATTTGAGGTTTAATTCAGTTCAGTTTCATAAATTTTCTCTGAGCCCTTTCTATCCTATCTATGCTCTAGTTCTCCACTAGAGCATAAACACAGATCTGATTGAGATGAAACCTCTGACTGGGACTTTTATCCATAGTTTAGTCATTTAAAAGTTGGTTTTTGTTGGTGTTTGTAAGTTTTTGCCATGGGCCCTCTATCAGGTTTTTCTGTCTCCTAACGTGAAGCCCTATATTCAAACCCAATAAACCAGGACCTTTTTGGGTTAAAGAATCTAACTTGGGACTTCCCTGGTGGCGCAGTGGTTAAGAATCCACCTGCCAACGCAGGGGACACGGGTTCGATCCCTGCTCCGGGAAGATCCCAAATGCCGAGGAGCAACTAAGACCGTGTGCCACAACTGCTGAGCCTGTGCTCTAGAGCCCGTGAGCCACAACTACCGAGCCCGCGAGCCACAACTACCGAAGCCCATGTGCTTAGAGCCCGTGCTCTGCAACAAGAGAAACCACCGCGGTGAGAAGCCCGTGCACCTCACTGAAGAGTAGCCCCCGCTCGCCGCAACTAGAGAAAGCCCGCCCGCAGCAATGAAAGACCCAATGCAGCCAAAAATAAATAAATTTACATAAAAAAAAAGAATCTAGCTTGTTTGCCCTGAGAGACGGAGTGGGGGGAACCCCTGGAGCTCCAGGGGCCTTGTATATGAAGGGCGAGTTCCTGTAGCCTGTCGGCTTGGGAGGGCACCTCCCAGCAGAGCTTCGGTCTCATGCATGCACAGAGTCAGAGAGGGAGGCCGGGAGGAGGCTGCTGTGGAGGCCGAGGGATGAGGGAATGCTTTTGAAAGAGACGGGAGGGAATAGGCACAGAAAGAAAATGAAGAGTCTATTTATCAGACAGCAAGAACATGGGTCCCATTGTTTTGGGAATAAGGGAATGGTGAGAACTGTCAGGGACCCTGTACTCTGGGCTCCAGAGAAGCCCAAGGATAGGGGTGTGTGTGTGTGTGTGTGTGTGTGTGTGTGTGTGTGTGTGTGATGCAGGTGAAGACAGAAGGACTCGCAAACAGACAAAGTCTTCTCAGTCTTCTTGCTGCCTCTCTGAGAGTGTGTGTGTGTGTGTGTGTGTGTGTGTGATGCAGGTGAAGACAGAAGGACTCGCAAACAGACAAAGTCTTCTCAGTCTTCTTGCTGCCTCTCTGAGACGTAACAGGGAAAATATAGTTCGATGTGATAAACATGCCGTCTCAACATCAGGCAGAGGAGCTCCTCTTAGGGTGTGAACAATCTGTATTTGGGAGAAGATCATGATGAACTTCTTGGGGTAGAAAGATGGCCATGGATTTTGGCTGGAGACCAGGGTATGAACAAAAGATGACAAAGCTGCTCATCAACGAGAAAAAGAAGGGAAATTGTTTTTTTTTGTTTTTTTTTTTACCGCAGAGAAGGATGGGGGAGATGTGAACAGGGGTAGGAAAGGAAAGAGTGGAGAGGGCAGGCGGATGGCACATGGCTGGAGGAGGGTAGTCAGAGGAGTTAAAAAAAATGACAGCGCCTATAGGTGGTGTTTGCTGTGTCATGTGCAATGCGAATCCCTTCCACGACGACGCCACCACCTCCAAGAAAACTTTGTTCGCTGGAAGCAAAAGGTACCACTTAACCCCTGGGTGGGCCCAATATGAATCAGGAGGGAGAGGCAGCTGTACCTGCGACTCACATAAACCTAGGGAAGTGCTCTGGATCCCCACCAGCTTTGGAGGGGGAGGCGGCGCATCTTCAGGGGGCTTCAGGGGCTAGATGGCCCTGGGCGGCACCTGGGTGTAAGGGAAGGTCAGCAGGAATGGAGGAGCAGGAAGGAACAGGCTGAGAAAGAGAGAGCGAGGGAGAGAGCTGTGCGCAGCCCCACCTGCCCTCCTCAATGCCCCCAGCTCCTCTGGGTCTCATCTTCTTCATCTTAATTAAGATTACACACATGGAGCTCCAGCGCTTTGTAGGTGCTCAGTAAGCACCTTAGCTTTGCCTTTGTTTTGGTCTCCAGTTAACAGTGCTGCTGAGTTCAGCTCTGGGGGTAACAGGGGACCCTGATGGAGCCCGGATAGCGGCCAATTTGCCATGTCACCCCCCCCTCACGTCCCACGCCCCTCTCTTCCCCATGCATGGATTTAGGACAGAGCCCCAGAGAATAGTGACCCAGCTAAAGCTGTTCTTGCCATCTTACTTCATCAAATAGTCTGAAAAATAAAAACTCTCCAACGTCATCCTTACTGTGAAATTCGAAAATCATATTTATTCACCAATTCACAGCAAGTGTCGTAATGACCACCAACATGAATCAGTTTGTAGACATTTACAAGCCAAGGCTGAAAATAAATATCTGTCTATGTGCTGAATAGGCATTTAACAAATTACTTGGAAATGGCAAGAATCTGAATTGTTAGAAATTGAAAGTTTGTGATTCAAACATGGGTAAGATCACAGTCATGGGAAGAAGCCCAGCAGATTCCTGTGATGGTTCTTATTTCTTCCTATATCTTTATATACATACCGATTCTCAGTGCCCCTCACTCTGTGTCAGCCTGGAGTGGATAGGACAGCTCAATCAGGCAGGGGAGGGGGTGCTGAGAGAGGGTAGGGGTGTGAAAGGGCATTTTCTCTGCTCTTCTGTGACTGGACAACCCCGTTCATTGAGCAAGTTGATAGTGTGCTCTCCTGAAACTAGATTCAATATGCTATAAACACACAACATCCTTCTAACGAGATAGTCCAGAGTTTGCCTTGTATGACACTCATACACACACAATAGTATAGTTAGCAAATAAACACATTTTTTAAGTTGAAAGAATTCACTCTGAGGCAGCTGGAAGATCTCAGAAGTCTGACATGTGTCAGGTACACAGTGGCCCGGCCACGGAGATGCAGACGGCCACAGCGAGAGGCATTCTGGCTACACTGGCAGGAACTGCCCAGGCGGTAACAGTGATTCTATAAAATGATGCTGCTGGTCCTTCCTCTGTCTGTAGTGGCAACACCACAGAGGCTCCAAGGAGAGAAAGCTCACCGGACCTTTTCCCCACGCACTGTGGTTGGGCAGCTGGGAAGAAACAGCCATCCAAGGCATCTAAATGGTGGTGGCATCTCCAGATAAGGGAGAAGGGAAGGGCAGAGAGAAGGAATTGCTAGACCTTTCAGACTGGCTGAGCCCAGAACCTTTACATTTAGTTCCAGAACTGAAGTTGGCAAAATTCAACAGAATATCATTGAGTATTTAGGAAATGGCAGAGGCAATAAGAGGGGAGCCCCCAGCCCTGTTCCCTGTAGAAACAGCTTGCTGGAAGTTATGCAGATTTGGTTTAAGTGGGATCAACTCACTTCATGTAACATCCCATCACTGATCACTACCAGAGAGCCAGACCCAAGACCTGCAGCTGGCTGAACACGGCCCCGAATCTGGGAATCCACAAAGGCTTCTCCTCAACCAGCTGGGATGATCTACGAGGAGGATGTCGCTGACCTGCTTCTCTGCAGCTCATTTAACTTGGGGTTTAGTGACACGACTGAGTGTCTACTGAGTGGTGACAAGCTGGACCATCAGTTTCTAAACGCTTAGCAAACTCCTACTATGTGCCAGGCACTGTTCCAGTGCTTTGAGAGCTAGAAGTAAACAACAATAAGAAAAAGCCTAACATCCAAACCAGGGCTTCTAAGGAATTTAAAATGTGAACCATCAATATCTTCATTCTATATTTCACTTATTTCTGCATTATAGATATGTACATGATGCATATATTTAGCTGTCCTTAGCTACTCGTCTCTGAGAATTTATATTTAATATATTAATTTTCCAAATGAATGTCCCACAAAATCATTCTGACTCTTACCTTACTGACATAATGTAATATAGCATACGTAATGTAGCATAATGTAATATAGCCAATAACATAGCAGACCCACTCTAATCCCTACAGATTTCTTTGAAAACAACTGATTTCTACATCCAATCTCTTTTCTAAACTCACGAACTGGTTTTCTTCTATCTCATTCCGAGCCTGTCCAGCTCAGTCCACCAACAACCGGTTCTGGAAGCACTGAGGTCAGGCTGGAAACAATCAGGTGGACTGATCCATCATGACTAGTTCAACGAAGAACTGAAATCACCTTCAAACAGCTCTGACTTTGGAAGCAATTGATTTGACTGCCTCTGTGGTCATATGGCCAGACTCACCCATACTTGGCTGAAATCTGGATATGGCTTTCAATCCAGAGCAATCCTCTGGCTTCCCCGGTGAGGGGTGTCTCTGTTGCTGTCACTCCTGCACAGCCTCAACCTGTTCCCTCTCCAACTCTGAGCCACCTTTCCCCTCAATCTCTTCTCTTGCTTTTTGAGTGATCAGCCCTGGCTACTGGTCTAGCTTACCGACCTCCAAAATGCTTCTGCTTTATTTCCACCCCTTGAAACTGACTAGTGAAGATGGGCATGACCTCTCCAGAATCCCCTCTGCCAGAGGCTCCTGTGCAGCAGTGTAAGGGAGCTGGGGGGCTGGGGTAGGGGCTCCGGATCCTTGCCTTCCGTATGCACCAGGACGGATGTACTTTTGTCTCCGGGGGGGTGGATGTGCACATTGTATTCACATCTGTGACCCCCCAGGCACGGGCGGAGGCCCCCATCACAGGGCTGTTAACGAACCCTTCCCAAGGGCTGATGCCTCCTCATCCTTTTCACTCCCTTTCCTACATGGGGGCTGGAGCCTGTAGCTGAGACTTGCGGTCGAGTTTCTGCTTCTGCAAATAGACACAACCTGTGGGCTCATTTCTCTGATAGCGCTTTCCACTGGGGAAAAGAACCCTCCCATTTTGTTTGTGTGTGCATATGTGTGTGTATGTGTGTGTGTGTGTGTGTCCCATTTCTGTACTGAAATGCTCAGGAAAAAGGGTCTTGGCAGCAGAGATGCATTTTCATTTCAAGATAAAAGCAAGCAGACATTAGAGCCGACGTGTTTCTGTTGCCTGTGATTAACACACACCGTCTGCATTTCGGCCCTTCTCACGTCTGTTGCCCTCTTTTCATTAGTCTGTTGGGGACTGAGCTTCATCTCGATGAATCTCGTCTGCAGCGAATCTGATAAAAGGGCCTGGAGAGCAGCACAGGGCTGGGGGCATTAACACAGTACGGCTTTCTCTCCTCGGACGCTGCCCCTGACTTTGGGGAGGAGCAAGTGGTCTCGTGGAGGCCCACCTACCCCTGCTCCTTGCCTAAGGGCTCCTGTTAGCAGGTTATAGCTGGGAGGGGGTCCCTCTCCAAACAACCCCACTCTCTTCTCTTTCCACTGTTGCCCTTCAGATGGAGGAGGATGCACTTCCATCCTCCTCCACCTGCATTTATAAAGGACCCGAACTTGTACATGAAGAGAAGAGATGGCGGAGTCTTCCTCCATTGGAGCATCTTGATTTTTCAAACCCCACGCGCTCACGGAAGTTAAGCGATCTCTGGTCTGCCGTTTTACTTCAGCGTTTATGGAGCACACGCGGTGGGCCAGCTGCCCTGCTGGCCACCCAGGGTGTTGCGATAGACAAGACCCTCTTCTTGCTTTGAGGAGGGGGCCTGTGACGGCAGAGGAGGCAAGAGTTGGGGAGCCATACTAGCCTCACACAACCATGTTTTCCAGTGTCCTGGTCAGGCACCCCATTAGGCATCTGGGAAATGAGGGCTGTGGTTCCTTTTCACTCAACTGAAAGTTCTCATGGGGTGGGACCCTGACCCTGGAGACGTGTCAGCTCAGTGGTCCAGAGGTACCAGCTCCTCCCTGCTCCTGAGAATGGCAGGAACCAGCTGGTACTGGGCCATGGTTCTCGCTAGTGTTTCTGGCAGACGTAAACGGTCGGTATGTCCTACCCGGTGGCACACCGCGTGCGTCTCACCCGTATCCGGGCTTCCCAATGAACACCCCCCCTTGTTCACTCACTCTACGCGGTGTCCTGGCTGGATCTGAGCCTCTCACCCTCGGTCCACAACGTGTCCCTGGCCTGCCTGCCAACGAGAACAAAACCCACCCTGTTTCCAGAACTACCGAAGGCCTCTCTGTCCACTTTCTGCCATCCCGCTCCGCGTCCTTTCGTCCCATAGGAGCCTTTGAGATAAGTGACTAACCTCAGGGAAACACGTAACGTGGCCTTAAGGTCTTGGGCGAGAAATGTTTCATGAGAAAATCCACAGAGAGAGGCCAGGCTGTAAATGAAAACTCTTCTGGATCTCAGCGACAGGAAGGAACACTACATCTTCCCCTCTTGGGTCTGGCTAGTTGTCCCCATGTTCTCTCCCCAGCACACAACCGGACAGCCCTATTTGTTCCTGTTAGTACGTTCTAATTTGTTAGAGATGAGTTATTCCCCATATGATCTCTGTGGTCTCAGGAGACTGAGCATTTAATCAGAAGACCTTTTCCGAGCTGGGCTGGAGAAATGGAATTGTCCTACGGGGCATTTGGGAGGACTCAGCAAGGAGACGGCTGAGAGGACCAGGAATGAGTCTGATCAGGAGGGGATTAGGGTTCACAGGAACTAAACAGCAGATGCTGGATCTCCCAGGCCATGTATCTGGGCTGTTTCCCAGCCCATTTCTCTCTATGCTTCCACCCCAAGGCCCAGCAGCCCAGCGCTCTGACTCCCAGAAATCCTTACACGACGACAGATTCTGTCTTACACCCACAGCTAGGTGTAAATGACTAATAGGGCACCAACTCCTTCCTTCCAAAGGTTTGTGGACCTTCACAGACTTTCAGCCATAAATCAGAAAGCCAAATCAATAATTAGTGGACCTTAGGGATCTGGTTGATGGGGAAAAAGGGCATTGGTGGAACCTGGCACCTTTGCGGGTCGTAGAAATTCAAGGGCCAAGACATTGTCTGTAGGGAAGGCTGCAGGTTCGATTTTGGGTTTTGTTTTCTAATTTCAGTAACATCCAGAGTGAGTTACTGCCCTTCCAAGAAAAGTCATTCATTCCCCATCCAATTTAGTACCTGAATGGTGACGCTGCATGCGTCAGTCTCATTACAAACAGAGTGATGCTGCAGTCACCTGGCAGTGTCCTTAACTGACCCCGCTCCAGTCCTGCCAGGCCCTGGGCGGTTCCACCAGCATAGAGGCTGTGTGGAGACCAGTTCTCCTGGTGATGCAGGGTCATTGCTGCAGTTTAATTGTTTCCCCTTAAAATACAGCCTTGGAGGAGGTTGCTCAGCTTATAGGAAGCTGGAAGTGGCCTCCCTAGGGCTGGGTGACCTCACTACAGCTTCTCCTGGGCTGCGTCTTTCTCCAGGACGAATGGGGCCAGACCAGCAGGAAGTGGCTCATGCCCGGGGGAGGAGTGGAATTGGGGCTAGGACCAGGGTTCTCTGAAACCACTGCTTCAGGGAGCGTGGTTTAGATCCTAGAGGGCCCGGGATGTGGGTGGGGCAGTCTCTCTGGCCCCCTCTCATCACTACACAATTCTTTTTTTTTTTTTTTGGTACGCGGGCCTCTCACTGTTGTGGCCTCTCCCGTTGCGGAGCACAGGCTCCGGACGCGCAGGCTCAACGGCCATGGCTCACGGGCCCAGTCGATCCGCGGCACGTGGGATCCTCCCGGACCGGGGCACGAACCCGCGTCCCCTGCATCGGCAGGCGGACTCGCAACCACTGCGCTACCAGGGAAGCCCGTACAGAATTCTTTTTTTATCTTGCTAACAGTCGTCTGCTCCCAACGCCCGCTTAAATCCTCCTTTCCCATTCTCTACATCCGTGGTTTTCAAACCTTAGTTTGCTTCAGAATCAGAGAGCTCGTTGAAACACAGATGCTGGACCCCACCCCCAGTTTCTGGTTCAGCGGGTCCTGGGCGGGGCCCGAGAATGTGTATTTCTCATTTGTTCCCAGGTGATGCTGCTGCCCTGGTCCAAGGATACCTTGAGAACCTGCAGCGGGTCCTGCGGAGTCAGCCCTGCTTCCCTCTCCAGCTCTGACCTGGGGCCTCCGCGGCGCTCGCTCACTCAGGCTGTTCCGTGGCTGTGGGCCTTCATGCTGGTCCCTGGATCTGGGTCATCCTTCCTAACTAACCACGTCTGGCTGCCTGCTCTTGGTGTGTAAGAACTTCCTTTGAAATGTACATCTCAGAAGTAACTCAATTTCCTTGTCAATTGCATTATTATGAACTTTCATCAAATCTTCAACCGTGGTCATTTTCAAGTCTTCTGTCATTTACAGACAGTTCTGGGTGTACTCTGATGCTTTCGCAAAAACGTTCCTATAAAAGGGTTTCATCTTCAAGGAATTCATGGAAAAGACTCTGACAAGTACAGGTTTCTGGTAACTGACTGTACTGCTGAACTGAATGAATAAGCGTTTTCAGAACTCTAATGGGAAACTGATGAATTCATAAAAGTGCTAACAAAAGATCAAGATGAAAAAAAAATTAACTCCATGGGACTGAGTGGATGATTATAATTTTTGTGACTTTCTGTTTGAATTAAAAAAAAATCCGCCCCCCCCTCCACCCAAAAAAGAACTTCCTTTGGCTGCTTTCACTGAATCCTAGCCCTCGGCCATGTTATTTCTGCCCCGTAGGCAGGGTGACTGGCTTCCCTCAACAGGTGAACCGAGTCAGCCTGGGGGGGGAATTAAGAAACGCATAGGGAAGCACTGCCTGCTTCCCTAGAAAGTTCTCCACTTGGCCTCAGCAATGTGTGGCAGGGCTCCCAGAATCACACCTACCACCTGACTTAGGGTGGAGAACTGCCAGAGAAAGTTATCCCCTCCCCCACCTCCCAACCCCAAACTTCTGTCCCCCGAGTCCTGACGGCTCATAGACAGCCTCCAGCAGGTCAGAGGGAACATCCCAGCAGCTTGCAAGACCAGGAGAGCCTCACGGGCAGGGCCACGACTCATCCATCCTCCCTTCCCCACATTCCTGGCACTGGGTGTGGCACACCACGGGCGCTGAGCAAGGGTTTGCTGAATTACATTGAACATAGCTGCAAACACGGAATCCCATCTGTTCACTGATGGCATACAGGGGGTGTCTGATTGCTTTCTGGGGTGCTGGTGGAGCTGACATCTTCTGTCTCTTTTCGTCTCCCTGGGATAGTCAAGTTTGGCTTCTAACCCACTTCTTACCAAGTCAACTAACTCTTCTTTCTGGTTGGTACCCAAAGGAAAACTAGAGCAAGATCTATAAAGCAGGGACAGAATAAATGTATAAAGTAAAGCAAATAAAGGCAGGGAAATGAAGGTGCTGGAGTAGACTTCAAAACTTTCATTACTCATTTCCTTTGCCTACAGCTGGACAACGGAAAGTGGTTCCATGAAAATTAAATTGTGCCCAGGGCTTTGGCTTGTCAGCCTCGATAAATGTCTGATGCAGCTAGAGAATGGTTGTAGTATCCGTAGCCTGCCGGAGTACACGGCAGGAGGCTTTGGGGATCCCCCCAAAGGCCTCAGAATGATCTTCCCTGAAAAACATCTACTTTGCACTGGTAAATTTTTTCAGAGGATTAGACCAGCTCTCTCACTTTTTTGTAAAACTGATTTGGTTAATTTAAATGAGAGGACGGTTAAGAAAAAAGTCCCCCTTTGGCTAAAACTGAATCATACAGCCAAGAAGAATGCTAATTTTGAAGTGTGCCGGGGCGGGCTTTCTACTGATTATGCTGTATTGATTCAAACGGTCACAAGAATTTTAGATCATTTTTAGAGTGATGGCATGAGCAGGGCTGAATGGAAATCAGTCTGGAATAATGAACGTTCCTGCTTAGAAATCATTATGGGCTGAGTCACTGGGGCAAGGCCCTGGGCCTGGGAGTTAGCCCTTAGCTCAATGGGGTTTGTACTCTGCGGTCAGCAGGTTCCTGGACCCAAGCCTTTCAGTTCTTGAGGAATGCTTGCCTGCGTTTGAGGCAATTCAACGAGCAATAAGTATTTTTTGGTTTTGGTTTTGGTTTTCCCCCTGGAACATGGATTTTAAAAACAGCTTAATTAAGGACTGTGGTGTTATTTGCTGTTTATTTTGGAGGCAAAGACCACTGGGTAGCTGATGGGAGGGCCTAAGATAGTAATCTGCTTTCCCTTGGCAGCTGGAAGGCTGCTTTCCCCACACACATGGTCGAGGTGTGCAAACCATGGCCCCTGGGCAAAATCTGGCCGGCTGCTAGTTTTTGAAAGGCCAGTGGGCTCAGAAAGGTTTCTCCATTTTTAAATGCTTGAAAATAAAAATCAAAAGAGTCATAAAATTTTGTGACATGTGATAACAAAAGGAATTCAAATTGCCTGCTTCTTTTTAGTGTTCATAAATAAAGTTTTTTGGGAAATAGAGCCATATCCATTCATTTAAGCATACTGTCCGTGGCTCATTTCATGCTACCGTGGCAGGGTCGAATACCTGCAAACAGAGACCACATGGCCTGCAAAGCCCGAAATACTTACTAACTGGATCTTTACAGGTGAGGTTCGCCAGTCCCTGTTGTACAGGAACAGAGGACATTGCTTCCCCCTCAGGCGCCCATCTCCCGGCACAGCCCTTGCTACAAGCAGAGATGGGTGGGCTAAGCCCTGCTTGACAGCATGGCTGTGTACATTCAGGAAAGAGGTGGTGAAAGCAGAACCCACGTTTTTGGTAGCTAGAGGAACTGGGGCCTTGGTCAGATTTATAGCGTTGGATTAAACCTACTAGAATGTACTTTTCTTGTTCTCTAAGACTGATGACCAACTAGCTGATTGCTCTACTGCACTAGGGCAACTCGTTCTGTACTGGCTTCTTCACCTCAACCTCTTCTTTCGCTTCCTCCGTCACCGGAGTCATGTGAGAGGTTTCCACCTATGTATTTTCAACCTCCAGAGAGCAGGATCTGGTCATCCACCTGGCAAGACAAGCACTGGTCTGGCCTGTGGCCAAACTGGTCAGCTGTTCCCCCCGGTACAAGTGTACATGTACTGCTGCTGCTGTCTGGGTGAGAAGCCACAGGGGATCTGGCCATCTGGGAGTTTGGGTTCCCAGATGCTGCAGATGGAGCCTGGACAACGCTGCCCCTTGTGAATGGCATTTTCCACCAGTGGCTAGAATCCCTGCGAGAGGGCAGATCACATTACTCACCACTCACCTGGATACTCCCCGAAGCTTTTGCTACTTTTATATACTCTCCCCTTCTTATTCTCACCCATGGCACTGAGCAGGGTGCTGGGAACACGATAAATGCCCACTGACCCAGCAGCATCACTTCAAGTGCCTTGTCCTTGGGGCTGGCATGCAGGGTGACCTCCCACGGCAGGAGTCGATGGAAAGGGCTCAGTGGGAAACAAGGGGACCTGACCCCATTCTTTCTCTACATATGAGTCCAGTCACAAATGAATCAACTCTGCTGCCCTGGCCAAGCTCCACTTTCACCTGTTCCCTCCCCCCGCCCCCCCACCAGCCCTGAAAAACCCACGAAATGGTTTCACATGCCCCAAGCAGCTCACCGAGCCGTGAATAAGTGATGTAGCCATAGCAGGCAGTTGGAGGGCACCAGACCACCTTCCCCACCACAGCCAAACCGAAAGGCCTAGCAGAAGAAAGCACTCTCATGAACACCGAACTTGAACGTTTTAAATCAAAATCCAATTCAAAAAGAATTGGCTTTAAACCTATAAATACAGTACTCATTTTACTGCCTTAATTTTGGAAGAATTCTGTTAGCTCCTAAATGCCTGGCTAAAAAGTCTCTATTTATTTAACTAAGGGGGCTGTGAGGACTAAAAATCCAAGATTTTCTCCTTCTAGATGTGCAGACCCTGCCTGATAGAAAAGGGCTATTTGGGAAAATTCACAGAGGTGTCTATTTCCATACAATGAATATAAAAACCCAAACTTCGGGCTTCCCTGGTGGCGCAGTGGTTGAGAGTCCGCCCGCCGATGCAGGGGACGCGGGTTCGTGCCCCGGTCCGGGAAGATCCCACATGCCGCGGAGCGGCTGGGCCCGTGAGCCATGGCCGCTGAACCTGCGCGTCCGGAGCCTGTGCTCCACGACGGGAGAGGCCACAACAGTGAGAGGCCTGTGTACCGCAAAAAAAAAAAAAACACAAAACAAAAACCCAAACTTCTGCCAGCGTCTTTTCTAAGGAGGGGAAAATCAGAGCATGGGTTGAGTTTGCGAATGTGTCCCTCTTCTTCCTGTGACTTCTCCTCTCCCTCCCTCTGCATTTGTCTCTTGTATGATTTCTATGCCTGACTGTTTCTCCTCTGCAACTATCAAGTCCTCTGAGGGAGGAGCTTCTTCCGCTTTCTCCCTTTCCCACAGCTGCTGGTAGAGCGCTTAGCACGTAGTAGGTCCTCAGCAATGCCTGTTAGCTGCATGAATACGAAAAGGTAGAATCAGGGTGGTAGGCACTGGGCCAGGAGTGGGGAGTCCCATCTTGTCTATGCCTCGGAATGACTCTGAGCAAGGTGCTGAATCTCTGAACCTCAGTTTACTCATCATGAAAATGGGTCTAACAACAGGCGTTCCGCACTCCCTCATGGGATTATTGTGAGGCTCAAAGGAGGAAACAGATGCAAAAAACACTTTAGGTGGAGGAAAAGGCTGCCTAAGGTGGTTTCCTCAAATCAGAAGGTTGCAAAGACCTGTCACGGATCCTCACCGGGTGTAGGTCAGACGAAAGGACATTGATGGTGGTCCCCCTTCCTAAGCTCTCTCTGAGTAGGAGAGTAGCTGTGTCTCTCTGACACAGGGAGTAGGATGAACAGATTCCGACCTTTCTTTTGAACCTGAATACCCTATGCCTAGGGACCAGCTCTGTGCCCTTGCCAGTAAGGGATGGGCTGGGAGTTGGGGTGGGGGAGAGAGGGGACAGATCATACATACTGAGGACAAAAAAAGCCCAAGACGTTTGAAACAAAGACGTTCTTAGAGCCTCATGGAAGTCCTCTAACAGCCCTAGCTCTTGCCTGCTATACTCTCGGCCAGAAAAGATCACAGACCAGTTACTATAGCAACAGTTCTCCTCCAAAAGTGTCCATGTTAAGATGGAGATGGAAAAGGTTTCCTTATTAAAACAAAGAAGAAAGAAAGAAGGAAATGGTTTTTGGATATATTTGCCCTCCACCCAAAGCATTGCTCCTTTTCTGAGAAGAAGAAAGAAGCTGTTATTATGGCAAAGATGCTTCTAATTTCTAGCAGTTGAACCTCCAAACTCTTATTTTAGACTCGGCGCAGTTCATGCTTGTTCCAAAACATCCAAGAGGAGTGTATCTTCTCAAGAGGCAAAACTGTGAACTAGGGGACGAGGGACCCTAAGACTAGACAGTGAGAGCCTTGTCCACCTTGGGGTCGCCCTCTGGCCCGGGAGAGCCCAGCCACCCCTGTCACCCAGCTCTGCGTCCACCATGAAGCCCTCCCTTCTGATCCCTGGCTGTAGGCTTGTCACAGCTGTCACCCGGGGCAGTGGCTATGTGCAATGCTTCCTGGCCCTCATGGCGTCGTGTGGTGGGAACCCCCAGCAGGGCAGCACCGTGGGTCTCAGCGGCTGCCAGGAAGGCAGGTTCTCAGAGAACTTTGGCTGGAACCAGGCCCTGCTGTGGCCAAGGGCCTGCTCTTGGTTTCGGACTTTTCATATGAGCTTCTGTGGCCTCAAAAAGGACAAAGGGAAAGGCTCTCCAAAATGGGGGAGCACGTGTGTGTGGCGCTGGGGAGCAGTGGGGACAGCCTAGGCAAACCTTTCCCTGCAAACTTAATTCCACCTCGGTAGGGACGTTCCTTTGAAGTGTGGAGGACTTAGACCCCAGGTGTGTGGAGTCCGACCATCCTGCCTGCAGGAAGCAGCCTGGAGAGTCAGGTGCGAAGAACCTGATGGTCGGTGTGGAGACGCCACGGAGCCAGTGCCCGCACGGGGTGGGGGGCTGGAACCTCAGGGCCCTGAGAACGTGGAGCCCAGGTAGGGGAGCGACATGAAGGCTGACCTTCTCCCCTGCAGGGAAGAGCAAACACGGTACCCACGGATCTACTGACAGGCTGCTGGGTGAGCCCAGTGCAAGAGAAGTGGGGGCCACAGGACAAAGTCCCCCCTGAAGTCCCCAGTGAGGACGGCGCTGGGCTTCTGGGAACCGCCCCAGGGCTGGGACGCGGGGAGTACCCAAGGCGTAAAGGGTGGGTTCCAGGATGCTGGGGAAGGCCTGCCGGGACCTGTCATAGAAATCAGAGGCGACGCGATAGGCTGGGGCGTACATCGGGGTGGGGCTTCCAAAAGGGACACGTGCGCGGGCGCAGACGCACTAGTAGGGGAGGGTGGAGTCATCCCACTCCAGCTGGGCTTGCCCGGCTCCACCCTGCCCGCGCCTGCCCCTGCCCACCCCCTCCCCCTCCCCCTCCCCCTCCTCGTCACTGCCCTCGGGGTCGCTGCTGCTGGCGGGGTGGGGCTTCCAAAAGGGACACGTGCGCGGGCGCAGACGCACTAGTAGGGGAGGGTGGAGTCATCCCACTCCAGCTGGGCTTGCCCGGCTCCACCCTGCCCGCGCCTGCCCCTGCCCACCCCCTCCCCCTCCCCCTCCCCCTCCTCGTCACTGCCCTCGGAGTCGCTGCTGCTGGAGCTTAGGTCCTCCTCCTCCTCCTCTTCCTCGGTCTCATCTTCCCCACGCCCTGGGGCTCCGTGTTTCTGGATGGCAGGGAGAGAGGGGAAAAGCTCATCAGGGAGCAAACAGAAGCCGCGCTGGAGCTTAAGTTTTAAGTTTCTCCCTCCATTAAGGAGACATTTAGGGCCCCTTGGAACTCCTTCCCTTGATGCGAAACCCTTGGGCCGGGAGATAGGCTTTCTGGAAGGGAAGTCCTTTGGTGAAAGACCAATCGGAGGGCTAAGGACAGAGACAAGAAATGGCAAATCCCAGGACCCAAACTCAAGGTAAATCGTTGCGTTTTGAACATTGGACATTTAGGCCGATCCCATCCATCATTCAGGGAGGCTTTCGGGCCAAAGTTTCTTTTCTGGCATTTCTGAAACCTATCTACATAGGTGTCCAAGTCTTTAGTGACTTGCTTCTCAATTCGAGGATAGCATTTAAGCTTGTACCCCTCTTCCAGGTGCGAAAATAACGTCTCTGGGAGCAGAAGGTCTTCTAAGCCAAGACTCGGCTGTGCCGCCCCTCAAAAATACTCCTTTCAGAAGGACAAAGTTCACGGTCCTCATTTTCCACGCCTGCCCCTCACCCCCGGGGGTTTGTGTCCTCAAACTCTACCCCATGCTTTTCCAGTCCCCTCCCCCTCCCCCTAGCTTTTTGGCAATTCCAGTCAAATCTTATTTCTGGTTTTATGTTTTGAGTTCATAAACCAGCCATAAAAGATGTGAGCCCATGCTTGGCTACATCCCATCTCTGGAGTGTTTTCTCTTCTACCTTTGCCTCCCCCAGATCCTACTCATTCTTCAAGGCCTCTCTTAGGCGCCAAGAAATCTTCCCTGGACAGCCCCAGAGGCTCTCCCTGCTCATGCTTCCCTGACTGCAGGCATCACCAGGTTCGCCCTTGGTGAGCACGCTCTGGCCGGGTACTCAGATGCTCCAGGCATAATGACCTTGCCTCCTAGGCCCAAGGCTCAGCTCTTTGACGGTGGAAATGCTGGGGTCCCCAAAGTGGTGCGCTCAGCCCTGTACCTACAGCACACGCTGGCTCTGACGTTGGAGCAGGAGGCCAGGTGAGGCGGGGAAACTGGGGACTGGCTGGGATACTTTTCATTCCTCAGTGGCTCCTCCTGACGGCCATTGACTCCCTTGCTTTCTTACTCCTGCCTTTCCCCCCACCCAGCAGCCACGGGCAGACCAAAGGGCCCGACGGAAGCGGCTTTTCTTGATAGTCATATGTCCAGATCAGGGACGTTTGGACACTCACGGGTGGATTCTGGGGGCTGATGGCCAACTGGAAAGATAACTTTAGAATCAGACAGGCGTGGGTTTGAATACTGGTGGTGCCATTACCAGCTCTGGGAGTCTGAGTACTTTACTTTCCCTCTCTGAGTTGGTCCTGCCTTGGTAAATGAGGAGGGTGGCTCCCACTTCACAGGTTGCTGGGAAGACTAAAGGAGGTGGTACGTATTGAGGACCCCGTGCAGGGCTGGCGTGATGGGGGCTCAATAAATGGCAGGTATTACCGTTGGGTTTTTGTATTAACATCTCTGAGCCTTTAAGCGAGCTCTGGGCAGATGAAGCAAAGCCATCTAATTTATACTGGTAGCTAATCAAAAATTCAATACCGAGTCCCTGAGAGTGAGTAAGCTCTGAGCTAAATGCTACATACTGGTAGCTAATCCAGACACTGTGTGGCTGCTTGCCTTAAGAAATGTCTGGTTTTGTTTGTTGGGTGAGAGCAATTCACACGTTTTTAAGCAGTGAATGCATTTGGTGGGTAGGTGTGGCTCACGCAGGTTGAGAGGCTGGAGGAGCCCAGAGCAGGGAAGGACCAGTGGGGCTGGGCTAGCTGGGCAGGGCTCTGGCACAGGAAGGATGGAGCTGGGTGGAGGAGAGGCACCCCGCTCTGAGCTCCCAGCCCCCGCGTGACGATCGTTACCTCCATGGGGTTGACCGTGATAGTGAGCGCCGAGTCGTCCCAATCCATCTCGGCTTCCTTGGCAGCCTCAGACTCCCGGGTGAAGTGCTGGTGGGCGATCCGGACCCGGTACATGCCCATGGCCACGACAAACACCAGCACGCACACGGAGATGATGCTGACCACCGTGGCAACGCTCGGGGCCGCTGGAATGAGGAAGGAATTCGCAGGACGCGGTGAGCGAGGGACTAGCTCACCCTGGGGGTGGAACGCGATTGAAACATCCGCGTGTCGGTTAACATCTGCCCTGCACTGCCCCGTCGGAGAGCTCTGGGTCAGAGCCTCACTCTGTCTGGCCTTCACTTTTTTCATCTCTATAGTAGACTTCATCATTCCTATCCCATGGGTAGTTGTGAGGAGCAAACGAAATCATCGATGTCAGTTGCCACAGAGGCACATAGTAGGTGTTCAGTAAGTGCACATTCTCTTTGATCTCTTGCTTTTTCCATCAAAGCACAGGGCAGCCCCCTTCCCCTCCCCCCGAGAGCTAGAAACTGTGGAGTTCAGTCGGGACAGACAGAAGTGCCCGCCAGATAGGAAGACAATATGGAAGGTACTGGAACAGAAGTAAGGGTGGGAGACTTTGCAATATGGTGCATACGTGTGTGTGAGCATGTGTGAGGGGCTCAGGGAAGGCTACAATACGGCATGTAGCTTTGAGTTGGGTCTAAAGGGACTTGCAAAATTTTACCCCAGCCCTTTGTAACATCTGCTATTATACATTTCTTATAACTTCTCATGTACTTGACCTGCTCCCTCCTGAGGCCGTGAGTGCCTCAGAGCCAGGCCCGTAGCTTCTCCACGGCCGGGCACCTCCTTCAGTTCTGGGCGCCTCTGGCTGCTGCACCCTAACTGTCTGTTGAGTGGACGGTCTTGAGTCACCATCAGCACCTGGTGTCCTGAGGTCCCTCCTCCCAGGTGACCTACCTGAACTGCGCTGGATGCTAGTCTGGAACTCCGGGTGGTGGACAGACTGGAGGAAGGGCGGCTGCACGATGAGGTGGTTGACGTGCTCCTTGTCTGAGACTCTGACCTCATGGAGGACGCTGACCTGAGAAGAGCAGGGAGGGATGCTGTGGACCTGGGGTGGCAGGTGGGCCAGTGGCGGCAGTTCTCCCGAATAAACGAAGTGACTGAATGGGCGGCCCGGGGCTCCCCTCACAGCTGCAGGACTCACTCACCTCCAGGTTGAACTCATTGCTGGTGTAGCGCCCATTGAGTTCCGAGCACTTGATCCTGAACCGCCGGGCCTCCAGGGCAGCTGGACGCCAGTTGCGGTAGCGGATGTGACGTAGCACCTGCTCATAGCGGCTCATGGAGCCCACACCTGTGTCAAGAGACCACACCTGTCATAAGAAGGCAGAAGAGGGGCTGGGGAGACAGGCTGCAGCTGCTGGCGGTGTGGGTCTCCTGAAGTCGGTGAGGGTAAGAGCTCAGGGTGTTTAGGGGCGGACAGTGTGCCAGTGCAGACATTCTAAGGAGCCAGTTAAACGGAAGCACAGAATTTCCACATAGATTGGGCTCTGACCAGCATGTTCGGCCTCAATCTGCCAAATGTTGCTGCAATACTTGCTGAGATCAAACATGATAGGAGCAGGCACCCGCCTACTTTCTACAGATTTCCCCAGGAGTGGAACGGGCGCCAAGTCCCCAGGATACTGGAATCGCTCGCCAAGGGAGGGGCTAGAAGTCCACGCTTTGAGGTCAAGAGTTCCCTCCTGACCCACCTCCACAGGAGACGGAGCTGCCATCACACTCGTGACTCCCTGGACAAGGCCACTGAGAAGGGACCACTGGGTGCAGGACTGAGCACGGCCTTACCGTAGATGGAGTAGCCGGCCGTGGAGTTGGTGGCGTCCAGGTGTCGCTGGTGGAGCTCACTGTGGTTGAGCTCCAAGCACTCCTGTTTGGGGTCCAAGTCCCCTCCCAGCACTAAAATGTCACAGAAATCTAAGTTGTGAAGCATTTCTTCAAAAACTGCTGATTTGGGGGCTGTGGGAAGACAGACACATGGAAAACACAGGAGTGAGGACAGCTCAGATCATGGTCCTGACACATCCTCCTCCTCCTCCGTGACTGAACCCCAGGTTCAGGCTGGGTCAGGAGGAGAGGCTGGGCGATCCCAAATATCACCTCCACGGCTCAGATGGATGTCCAGGCAGCCCTTGAGGCTGGGCGGCACAAATTTATGTGAAGAGCATGAACGCAGCAGTCAAAAGATGTGAATTTGAATACCAGCGCTGCTCCTGAGAAGCCGTATAGTATTAGAGAAACCACCTACCGCTCCATTTCCTTATCTGTAAAGAGGGTAAGGGCATTGAGAGGGTTGAAAACAATGTGTGGCACAGAAGAGATGCTCAAGAAGGATTGGTCTCCTTTGGGACCAGAGATGAGCGCCCCTCTGCCAGGCTCTCATAGCTTTCCCCGCGTGGTCATGGTGGTCATGGTGTGCGCGTCTGTCTCTCCCAGCAGACTCTGAGCTTCTCCAGGGCAGAAACACTTTGCGTGACTAACGCTTCAGTGTCTGAGGGGCTGGCATGGAGCAGTAAGACGACACATTGCTGAAGTGGAGCTGCACTGGTGATACAATTAAATTAGTAAATTGGTCAGTCCAGTCGGCAAGCTGTTGCATCCCTTGGCAGAGCTCCTGGGGGAAGGGCAGGCTGAGACACTCCATCTTCTTCTCCAGGGTGGGCAAGGTGTGGAAGTCAGTGGTGGGCTCCTGCTCCCAGATTTTTTGCCTTTGTGGCACCAACCCTACCATTTACAGAGGACACCCCTCCCCTTTGCCAGTTTATGGAAGGCTGGTCCTAGGGCTGGAGACTAGCCAGTCTGGTCCCTCTTCTTCAGTGCAGTGTGGTGCTGACCAGGAGGTGCCTGCTCCCTACCCCCAGCCCCCAGGGGTGGCCTTTAGTGTGGATGTGGGAGCACTTTCTCCATCACTAGAACTGTCGAATGTCATTGCCGTCTGTGGACTTTATCCTGGCGTCTGTCCCAGGTCCCGGCAGCGTGGCAGTCAGCAGACCCATCTTTCCAACCCTTGTTCCTGTCTTTCTGGTTCCTGGACAGCCTAGCTGTCCTTGCCTGATACTCTGACCCCAAGTTTCCCAGGGGAGTGTCTGAGTATTTGAATGCTGGACAGGTTGGCAGTCCTAAATGAAAATCCTACTTGAAAATAAAAAGTGATTAGTAGTTATGGAGTCCTTGCTATACGCTAGGCACAGTGCAAAGGAAATCCTAACAGACAGACACTAGAGGGGGTACTATTACTATTCCCATTTCACTGATGGCGGAATGGACAGTCCATGGGGTGGGGTGCGGTGCATTGCCTGGGGTCACACAGACAACAGGGGAGGAGCTGGACGGCAACCGTGACCTTCTGATCCCACACTTCGTGAAAGTCTCAACCTCTGGGCCGGTGGTCTTCGAATATTTTTGATCTTGCGGGCTTTTATTGAAAAGTTTGTGAACTAGAGATCATTTAAATAAGTATATTTACTCATTAAGCAGACTGGTGTATTTTGTGCATGATAAAACATTTATGGAAACAAATTTTGAAAGGATTCACAAAAGATGAGAGAGAGAGCTATTTTAAATAATTATTTTATTTTGTTTAATTTTTAAGGGATACCAGAAACATATTTTGCTCTCAACGGATATATGCTGTTATAAATAATTTCGTACACTTACTTTTTAAATGCTTGCCAATCTCAATGGCTTCGTGTAGCGTTGGCATAATCTAAAAGCACGTTAATATACACTTAACGAAGTCTGTCATTAATAATGGTACACGTATATCTCTCTTTCAAATGGCCTGTGGTTTCTGGGTTTTCTTGGGAGCCGTACTCTTGTCAGGTCAGGTCGGGTCATCCTGGCTCCTATGACCCAACTGCTGACTGATTGCTGACCCTAGGTAGGGGGCATGTTCACCCCACCATTTTCCCTCATTCTCTTGCGCTTGCATATGGACAAAATCTTCCATCGGTTTCCCTGATTCCCACTGTGCTGAAGGGACTGTACTGGGCTCAGGGACTTACTGGCAAATCAATAAGTTGGGCTCCGGAGGAGATCCTTGTCTGGTTTAATAAACAGATAATCACCACCGAGGGCTCGCCGGTGTGTATGAGAGAGAGTGCTAGTGGCTGGAAGCGTACAGAGTGGTTGGGCGTGTACAGTACCAGCCTGGGGTCAGGGTGGTGGGGTCTTCTGGAAGAGGGGTTGAAGGTAGAGATTTTTGTCAGCAATAATGGAGAACGGGACAGAGAGGGACCTTCCAGGCTGAGGGTGGAGAGTGAGTAGACATGTAAGCTGACACAGAGGGAGAGAGGGGTGTGATGTCATTGGTACTGAAACAGCACAAAGAGTGAGTCGACGAGGGCAGAGGACGGTGGTGGAGAGGGTCACGGGTGGCAGATGCCATTAGCCTGCTTGTTTACGGCACCCATAATAATGATTATTCTTACAACGATAAAAGTGAAATTTTAAAAGTACTAACAATAGCTCTCGGGCACTTGGCTACGCAGTCTGCATGCACCTCTCATAAACAGAAGGTGAGATGTGGACCCAGATAATTGCTTGTTCCTGCGTTGCCTATAGGCTGATGTCAGGCCTCGGGAATCCGGATACTCTCAGCTACAGCCTGCAGCCACCGCAGTCGGAGGCCCTTCCTTTTCCTGTCTGATATTAGCCACAGATTAGGACAAGAGGGAAAATCACACGACCTAATGCACCTTGGAGTGTAACTGGGAAACCGTCCTGCCCAGACAGGTGGTATAACACCATCTATTTTTGTGAGCTAAGAAGGGACTTCTTAGATGTCTTGCCAGGCATCCCATTTGCTGGGGACCGGCATGGTTTAAGGCAGTGGGTAGTTAGGATTATTATGGAAGCAGCCCTTCGGGAACTCGGGCCCACTGGCACTAGCACATCGTTAGCAGCTGCTTTGGGAGGGGGAGAGGGAGAGTTGAAAACATGCTTTTGGAGGAGGCAGCAAAGGATGGTTCTCAAACTCATATTCCCCCCGTAGATCTGGGCCCCAGGTTTTCCTGCCTTCCTTCCATATCCTTCCGTCCCTCTCCCCACACCAGCCGAATATACTGTAGCTTTCAGTGCAACTCAGTGTTTCTTCCTGGCAGACAATTCAAACTACTTTTACTGAACAGCCCTCCCGACAATGAAACCGTTGGAAAGAACAACTGGAAAGTTCCCTGAGAGTTGAGAGTGATATTGCTGAAGGAGACTTTTACGGTGTATATATTAAGATGCAGCTCTGTTTTTTTCTTCATGCTTCTGTAACTTTTCTTCTCATCACCAAAATAATACACGTGTACTACAGAACATTTTGCAGTTGTGGAGAAGTTAAGGGGAGCAGAAACAAATTGGCTCTTTTCCTGCTTCTCAGAGGATATCACTGTTAGCATTAGGTGTGTTTCCTTCTGGGCATTTTTCTACATTTTTTTTTTTTTGTGGTATGCGGGCCTCCCTCTGCTGTGGCCTCTCCCGTCGCGGAGCACAGGCTCCGGATGCGCAGGCCCAGCGGCCACGGCTCACGGGCCCAGCCGCTCCGCTGCACGTGGGATCCTCCCAGACCGGGGCGCGAACCCAGTTCCCCTGCATCGGCAAGCGGATGTGCAACCACTGCGCCACCAGGGAAGCCCCTCTACATATTTTTTTTCTTGACAGAGTTGCGATCACTCTACACGTAGCTACTCTGTAATTTGCATCTTGCTTTTTTTTTTAACTTATTGTTTGGCATAAGTGCCTTCCCTCCAACATCATACCTCTTCTGTGGGGGTACCACAATTTGCTAAGCCATTCATTCCTCTCTGTTATTTATCTGCATTGTTTCCAGGCTTTTTTGTTCCGTTATCATAAATTACCCCGCTATGGTGAACAATACCTCAGTTGTCCTGAAGTGTAATTGACGAGAATCATACTTTACATGAGAATTTAAGGTTCCACCCCCACCAACCCAGTGTGCGCCTGTACCTGTGGTTTTCAAGTCACTGGGGGCCTCGGCTTTGGCGAAGGTGCTCACAATCTTGATGTCGGGGAAGAGGGTCACCCCTTTGGCGCTTTCAAACTGGGCAGTGGGTCTCCAGAAGCGGTCCGTGCCATGGAGGGTGATCTGGGGCTCGACGGCCTGCAGCACCATCACGTAGGCGTCCACGTCGGGGAGGCTTATACACACATCTTCTCCAAAGCACCTGGGAAAACAGCAGTCACGGCAACTGAAGAGCAAACCCTGGAATCATCTGGCCACGGACAAAGATACATACAGCCACCTCTAGTCCTCGACGAGACATCCTGACTGCCAGAGAACCTCTGAGGATGTCAACAGACATTCAGATTCAAAGCTGCATTTTAGTTAAAACTACTAGCCATCTAGGGACTTGAAAAGATTAGCTCTTGGGTGAAATAGGAATTTTCTATACGAGCAACAAGTAACCATTAGACCTTTAATTATCCTTTAACAAAGTAATCAATGGCAACATTAATTAGACAGCGACTGCTTGTTATGTGCATAAGGATTTGGTAAATAAATTGTTGTCTCGCTGGTTAGTTACAGCCATCTTACTGAGTGAGACCCCAGGGCTAAACTCTCCTGCCTGCCGGAACAGCATATATGTTCTGTCTCTACAAGGATATCACACAAGTGCGGTGCCTCTTCCAGATGTGCCAGCAGACTGCTATTGTAATCATACTCCTTTTTCCTGATACACTGCCACAAAAATATCTGGGAGCCAGAGTGGTGTGACCACAAGAGCAAAGCCTCGGAAGTGAGACAGGCAAGGATCCGTGCCTGGCTCTGTCACTCCTGGGCTGGGAGGCTCTGGGCAAGGGGCACGATTCCTGTGAACCTCAGTCTCTTCATCTATACAGTAGGGATGAATAATTAATTACCTTATAGTAGTAAGGCTTAAATGCAGATGACATGTAGATAGGAAGCTGCCCAAGAGCCTGCATCATGGTTGGATCTCAGTAAATGTTGACAGATCTGACAGTGTCATCAGACCTCATCAGGCATGTGTGTCACTGGCCCTCTCTGCTGATCATCTAGACCAAAGACCTAAGCTAAAATGGAGAAACCCAGGGTCTAGAGAGATGCTCTGTGAATGATGGGGGGACTCCAGCTGGTGGCAGCCATCGACTTGCATCCCTTGGCAAAGTTCCTGGGGGAAGGGCAGGCTGAGACACTCCATCTTCTTCTCCAGGGTGGGCAAGGTGTGGAAGTCAGTGGTGGGCTCCTGCTCCCAGATTTTTTGCCTTTGTGGCACCAACCCTACCATTTACAGAGGACACCCCTCTCCTTGCCAGTTTATGGAAGGCTGGTCCTAGGGCTGGAGACTAGCCAGTCTGGTCCCTCTTCTTCAGTGCAGTGTGGTGCTGACCTGGAGGTGCCTGTTCCCTACCCCCAGCCTCCAGGGGTGGCCTTTAGTGTGGAGATGGGAGCACTTTCTCCATCACTAGAACTGTCCAATGAAATTGCCGTCTGTGGACTTTATCCTGGCATCTGTCCCAGGCCCCGGCAACATGGCAGTCAGCAGACCCATCTTTCCAACCCTTGTTCCTGTCTTTCTGGTTCCTTTTTCTGGCTCCAGGTGCCAGATGACTCCCTTTCTGCTTCTCAGGAGTTTTTCTGGGGTCCCCTTCCTAGCTGCCCTCCCAAGCAGCTGTTTGGCTGAGAAATGATTTGATAGGCCAGTAAGGGTGTTATTTAAAGGTCACAATGATAGTCTTATCTCCTTAATTTAACTCTGATCCCTGGGGACAAGAACCATGCCTTTTCTTTCTCTTGCATACTCATGGTATTTAGGAGCTCTATCAAGGCTAGGTTGGTTAATTTAATTCAATTAATAAACATTTGTTGAGCATGATACTATACAAAGAAAAATCCTAAAGATGCTACCAAAATCTATTAGAACTAATAAATGAATTCAGTAAGTTGCAGGATACAAAATTAATATACAGAAATCTGTTGCATTTCTGTACACTGACAACAACCTATCAGAAAAAGAAATTAAAAAACAATCCCATTGACAATTGCATCAAAAAGAATAAAATACCTAGGGATAAATCTAACCAAGGAGGTAGAAGACCTCTACTCAGAAAACTACAAGACATTGATGAAAGAAATTAAAGACATTACAAACAAATGGAAAGATATACCATGCTCATGGATTGGAAGAATTAATATTATTAATATGACCATACAACCCAAGGCAATCTACAGATTCAATGCAATCTCTATCAAAATGCCAATGGTATTTTTCACCAAACTAGAACAAATAATTCTAAAATTTGTTTAAAACCATAAAAGATCTCAAATAGCCAAAACAATCTTGAGAAAGAAGAACGAAGCTGAAGGTATCACACTCCTGACTTCAGACTATGCTACCAAGCTAGAGTAATCCAAACAGTATGGTATTGGCACAAAAACAGACACATAAATCAATGGAACAGAATAGAGAGCTCAGAACTGAACCCATGCATATATGGTCAATTAATCAATGATAAAGGAGGCAAGAATATAAAATGAGGAAAAGACAGCTTCTTCAATAACTGGTGTTGGGAAAACTGGACATCTACATGCAAAAGAATCAAACTAGATTACTTCCTCACACCATACACAAAAGTAAACTCAAAATGAGTAAGACCTGAAACCATAAAACTCCTAGAAGAAAGCATAGGCAGTATGCTCTTTGACATCGGTCTTAGCAATATTTTGTTGGATGTGTCTCCTCAGGCAACGGAGACAAATGCAAAAATAAACCCATGGGACTACATCCAACTAAAAAGCTTTTGCACAGTGAAGGAAACTATCAACAATATAAAAAGCCAGCCTGATGAATAGGAGAAGATATTTGCAAATAATCTTATATAGTAAGGGGTTAATATCCAAAATATACAAAGAATTTATACAACTCAACAGCAAAAAACAGATTACCCAATTAAAAGATGGGCAGAGGACCTGAATAGACATTTTTGCAAAGAAGACATACTGATGGCCAACAGACACATGAAAAGATGTTCAACATCACTAATCATCAGGGAAATGTGAATCAAAACCACAATGAGATATTACCTCACCCCTGTCAGAATGGCTAATATCAAAAATAAAATAAATAAAAAGTGTTGGCGAGCATGTAGAGAAAAGGAAACCTCTAAACACTATTGGTGGGAATGTAAATTCGTGCCACCACTATGGAAAACAGTATGGAGGTTCCCCCAAAAAACTAAAAATAGAACTGCCTATAATCCAGCAATTTCACTTCTGGGTATTTACCTGAAGAAAATAAAAATGGTAATTCGATAAAATATATGCACACTAATGTTCATTGCAGCATTATTTATGTTAACCAAGATATGGAAGCAACCTAACTGTCCAAGGATAGATGGATGGATAAAGAAGATATGGTTTTATATATTTATGGTGTGTGTGTGTATATATATATATATATATTTGTATATATATATAGTATATATATATTTATGATATATATTTGTAATATGGTATATATTTAACACATATATTAATACTATAATAATAATAAATGATGTATATATATATATATACACACACACAATGGAATATTACTAAGTCATGAGAAAAAAATTAAAATCTTGCAATTGGCAACAACACGAATAGATCTAGAGGGTGTTATGCTAAGTGAAATAAGTCAGACAGAGAAAGACGGTATGGTTTCACTTAAATGTGGAATCTAAAAAACAAAACAAAAACAAACTCATGGATTCACAGAACAGGTGGTTGCCAGAAGGGAGGGGGTTGGGGGTGGGGTGAAATAGGTGAAGGAGATTAAGAGGTATGCACCTCCAGTTATAAAATAAAAAATCCACAGGAATGTAACATACAGCATAAGGAATATGGTCAATAACATTGTAATAACTCTGTATAGGGACATATGGTTACCAGACTTATCATAGTGATCATTTCATAGTGTATGTAAATATCAGATCACTAAGCAGTACACCTGAAACTAACAAAACATTGTATGTCAACTATATTTCACTTAAAAAAAAAACAACAAAAAGGAACACAGATCCATTGGGGTGTCCTCATAGGGAGAGCAGAGAAGCTGCCAATAGTTGAAGAGAGGTGAATCCTGTTTTGTGAGGGAACATTCCCAGGGACCACCCCTGATGCCCTGGCTGAGCCCCAGGCTGCCCAGCGTCCACTCACTGGACCTTGGAAGAGACTTTCAGGCGCCGCACACCCGCGGTTGGGAACTGCCTGGAGTTGATGTAGGAGACCTTCTGGAGGGCACGGTTGATGTTCCCAATGTCGTCACCTTCCATCACCAGGACAGACTGCGAGGGGTTGAAATGATACTGGAAGACAGAAAGCAGTATCACAGGAGAGAATGATCAACCATGTACCCCGTCTCACGGAGACCCTCCATCTCCATGCCACTAAGGCCCGCACAGGCATCTCCAGAGCATCTGCAAGTGCAGGAGCTGTGTGCACAGGTAACTGTTTTAACCCCTCAAGCAATCCCTGCTGCCCTCTGGTGGGCTTCGGGACCCTCCTCTGTAAGATTCCTCGTGGATTATAAACTCCTGGTAATGCCACCGGGAGCCACAGGATGAATTCTGAAATCCCCAGTGCTCTTGGGGCCCAGCCTTTGGTGGGCTCATGCTCTGGGCTACTATGGGGTCCTCCCCAGAAACTTTCAGCTCTTGGACTGCCACCCCCTCAGCTCATAGCCCGGAAACCTGGGGCTTTTGTTCCTTTTGCTGTCTTGACTTTGGCCTTGAACTGCTCCTCCATTCACCCTGCACTCCACCTCCTGACCCATGACCCATCTTTTTAGTTTCCAACCTTAAAGTTCATTTTTAAGTTAATGGCCTTCCTTCTCTCTTAGATCTGATTCTTGGTCTTGCCTTCTAGGTGCTAAACTCTGGTTTCCCATGAGTTTTAATCACTTGCTGTTTACATGCCTGCCAGCTGCCCTAGGTTTGTTATCTATCTATCCTATCCTGGGTCCCTGGTATCCCACGCTGGGTGAAGGCCCAGGGGCTACGATGCTCCCCCACTGAGTCACTTGGGTCCTCAAACCAGATAAAGTAGATCCAGACTTGTCTCTTCCGTGGTGTTCCCAGCAGTTACTCTTCTTTGAATGGAGCATGAAGCATATATGTTCAAATATATATATGTGCTAAGTGAAAGTGTCCATCTTATTCCTATCTCCTGTCCAACCAATTTCCTCAACCTTATCCCACAGGTGATCACGGTTCCATTAATTTCTTAGTGACAAATTGCATTATTGTTCAAAATTAGTTGTTTCCCCTCCCGGTGAGATGCTTATACAAGCCTGTCAACAGGCTTGATCACGTGATTTATGGTACGCTTCCATACAGGATATATATTTTTGTCCTGTTGCGCTCAATAGTGGTCATGTGGCTTGCTTGGCCAACAAAAAGTGGGCAGAAGTATTGTTTGGTTCACACCCGGGTGGTAGATTTAACAGCCAGTGAATTCATGGTGCCATGTCCCTCTCCTTCTGCCATGAAATCTGCAAAGTTCCCTAATGGTCTATCAGCCTGGGTCTTACAGTGAGGGGGGCAGAGCTGCAGCCAGTCTTTAATGGGCATGAAGTGCACACAATAAAAAAAAAAATTGCTGTATAATTCACTGAAATTTTAGTCACTTGTTACTGCAGCATAACCTAGCCTATCCTGACAGTTATACTTAAGCATTTTATGAATATATAATCAATGAATATAGATTCCCATTTTTCTCCTTTCTTACACCAAAGGTAGCTTGTTACATACTATACTGTACTTTGCTTTTTTTCACTTAGCTTTTGTCTTGGAGATCTTTTATTTTTTTTAAAGTTGTATAATATTATTTAATATTAAATAATTTATTTAACCAGTCTCCTAATGTGAACATTGGGTTATTTCCAGTCTTATACTAATAATGGCACAATGAATAATCTTATATATATAACATTTCCTAAGTGTGTAAATTTATCTGTAGAATAAATCCCTACAAGGAAAATTGCTAGGTCAAAGCGTATATGCAGTTTAAATTTTGACAAATGTTGCAAATTTTCCATTGCTAGGGATTATACCAATATGCTTTCCCTCTCATAGCATATGAGAATGTTCTTTCAAAACCTCAACAGCAGAGCATGCTGTCAAACTTGGGACTTTTGCCAATAGGTGATAAATACTATCTTAGTGTCGTTTTATTTTACATTACTCTTTCCATGAAGTAGATTGAGTAGATTGAGTGTGTTTTCAAGCTTTTAAGGGAAAAATCTATCTGTATTAGCTTTTCCCTGATATGACTCGGATGTCTTTACAAGAGTTCCTGTTCTGTGTCCGGACCCTATCAGGAGGTAGTTATCTCATGAGTACTGTGGTGCCGTTGTCCCGCATAATAAGTCCATTGCATTGTGACCCCCAGCCAACTGATAGCTCAGTCTTCGTCTCTTTCAACTCTCATGTGAGTGTTTCATTGTTACCTCCTCCTTGAAGCCTCCCCAGCTTGCCTCACTTAGGCCCCCACTGAGCTCCTATAGCGCTATGAAATGGTAGTATAATTATTATAGTGCAGTGACTACCAGCTCACTGAGGACAGGGGCTCTGACTGTTATCCCCGAATCTCAGAACCTTGTCCTAGTGCCCCGGAAGCCCCTGTTAGATGAATGAGTGAATGGCCCCCTGCTGCCCTCACTGTTCTTCTTTCCCTATGATCCAGTTTCCTCCTGTCCTCAAAGCCCTGAGCAGGGTCTCTCTGAGCTGCGACGTCTGGTCACAAGCACTGTTCCCTATGCTGGATTCAGGAGCCCCTGGGCATATGCACAGGTGACGCTATAGTCGGCCTCTTGTTGGTCTCTCTCTTGCTGGGGCTGACTCACTAGCTTCGCGTGCTCAGCCGTGAAGATGCCACATGCTGGTGAATCATCAATAGTTCTGAGTGTTTTACAGATCACCCGTTTCTCATTTGAGCAGATTGAAAGTCATTCTTCTAAATATACCACTTAAGTTTCCATGTATTTTGCGCTCTCCCTGTCCCTGCCAACCCCTGCTGTAGCAGTCTTTTGGTGCTTTTGCTGTCTGTCTGTTTGCCCCCCACCAGCAGACTGTGAGCACCTCGAGGGCAAGGTCCACTGACTTTTTTCAGCATCCAGAGGGTCCAGTACACGACAAGCATGAGACAAGATGATGCCCCCTGCAGAGAAGGCCAATCTGAGCCTTGGCTAATCTGAGCCTCTGTGCACACCCCGAGCCGTGCACGAGGGCTGAACAGGAAAATCAAGCAATTCATCCAGAAGGATGGACTGGCCAGCAACCCGTGGCATCAGCAGAGGGCACTCCCATTGAAGCCTCCTAGGGAGAGGACGGGTTAGGGAATGTGTTGGATCTCTAGTGAATCCCCAAGTCTGGCTGCCAGAGCATCCCAAAGACTGCCACAGGGCTTGAGGTGGGCACTGGCTAGCCATCAACACAGTTCTTGCAGGATCAATTAAGCCCTCCACTAGAATAGGTTTTGCTTGTATGTTTGTGTTGTCTTCCATGGCATGACTGAGGGTCGGTCTCTGGTTTTGCGGGACACAGGGTGGTATTGGCATTTCCACAGGGGCAGAAGATGGCTTCCTGGGGACCTAGCAAAAGGTGACAGCACTCACTTTCCCTGAAAAGCTGGGCTGTAGCCACAGTGGTTCCTTTCTCTGAACCAAGAAGAGGTTAGACAGATGGTCTTAGCAGAATGGTCAGCTGTCCTGGAGGGTCAGGCTGGGACATCGGTGAAGTCCCTGCCAAAAGCCCTGGCCTGTTCTTCGAGGACAGGCTGGCTGTGGCCCTCCAGGCACCTCGCCCTCCCTGCCAGCTCCTCTGGGCTGGGACAGATGAAGATTCCCTGCAATAGAGGCTCTTCTTTTGCAACTGTCACCCAGGATTACTTTTCAAAAGAAGCTGGGGCATCAGCAATGCCAAGTGCAAGGTCAGCCCAGCAGGAGAAGGGAACTGTGATTTGTTGAGAGCCTAGTTATCAGGTTTTCTAGGGGAGATCTGTATCTATATCTATATCTATATCTATATCTATATCTATATCTATATATCTATATCTATATGTCTCATCTGCATGTGTATCTTTGCTATATCTGATATATAAATATATGTAAAGATATATAAACTATATATGTTATTCAATTCTTACATCACTACAAAATAATACTAAGTCCATTTTACACACGAGGAAATTGGGGCTTAAAGGATTAAAGTACCTTGCCCAAGGTCACCCAGGTCATGAATATCCGTACTGTGCTTTGAACCTAGGAGGGTTTTGTCCCAAAGTTTTTGCTCTTTCCCACTCTTCCACACTAGAGATGACAGTTTGGCAGGGCTGACGCTATGAACATCAGAAGTGTGTATTCTTCAGGAATGTGGCGATTCCACAGTGTCTCATATGGATACATAACAACAACCACTTCGATCATGTGATGACTCCAGACATGCTGGAGAAATAGCCGGAAATATGCATGATCCAGGGGGAAACAAGTGAGAAGAGGAACCCATGTGGGACCCTGTGAGTAGACGGGATGTTTCCTTAATCACGGCAGGCCCTCACGTTTTTGGACTAGCCAGAGGGGAGGGAGGAGGCCAGGAGCCAGTAGAGAAAATACTAGTCATTATTCAAAAAAGAAATGAGGGACAGAGGAGGAAAGGCAGGGAGGAAGCAGTTTTCATAATTTTCAAGAATGCCTTCTAATCTGAGTCGTGTGGTGGAAAGAGCCTAGACTTATTTTGTCCAAGTCCCTGAGCCCCAACCTCCTTATTTCTGAAATGGGGTCATAATATTTAATTTGTTGTGAGGAGTAGGGATAATGAGGTTAAAATAGCCCCCGGTGGGTGCACCGTAACATCGCGTGTGTTATCATTAACTTCTCATACAGTGAACTAGTTCTGGCCCGCCGCGCCCTAAGGATGGGAAAGGGTCGTTTACAGTGACTGGTTCTGAGCAGGTGGTGTTCTAAAAAGTCAGATGAGCCTCGTCCACTCCCCACAGCTCTGGGTGCCACTTCATTTAGCACTTCCTCTTTCACAGGCTAGGACCGCTATGTAGGAATTGCTATGGTTCTTAATTTATACTTCTAAGAATGTGTGGCTTTTAAGTCCAGCATCTTTGGTTTATTTGTTCTGTGGTGCTTGGAATCCTGCAACTGTGGCCCCATGGGATGGTCCAGAGCAGAGAAGATCCACGCAGAGGCAGGGAGCAAATCCAGAATCAGAGAGGGGACAGATTCTGGATCTGTTGGAGGACAGATTTCACTGGCTTGACAAAACACTGAGGGAACAATACAAACAGTAGACCAAGGATCAAACCCCAGGCTCTGCCTGTGAGGATATCTGTATGAAATGTGCCGTGAGGGGCTTGCCTGGGCCAGCTGCCACGAAATTGACAGGTGGAATGCTGGCCTTTGCAGTACAGGCGGTCTTGTGAGTTTCCTTCAGACAGGTGATTAGCTATGGAGAGCACCTGTGTGTTTGTGTTTCATGCATGTTAAACAATGTTCTGGAAAGTCATTCATGCTTTTCCCTGCCTGTGTACCCCTCCCATCTTCCCCCTCTGACCAGGGCTCCAGGGTGAGCATTCTGAACCCCACGCCTGTCCAGATCATGCTCCCTTGCACGGAGCCCTTCAATGGTTGCTTGTTGCCAACAGAGAAAAAAAGTAAACACCAGACATTAACAAGGCCCCATGACCTGGCCTCTGCCTACCTCTCTGGTCCCACTTTCTAGCTTTCCTCCTGCAGTTTGGGCACTTGTAACACTGGCTTTCTGCCTCGAGTGACCGCCCTGCCCTCTCCCTTGCCACCCACTGCCTGCCTTTTTCCTGGTTGGTTCTTTCTTACCCATCCTAAACAATACGCTCAGACTTCACCTCCTCCAAGGAGCCTTTCCTCACTGCTGTTGCTCTGGTTCTGAAGCTCTGGAGCAGAACTGCCTGGGATCACATTCTGGCTCTGCTCCTGACTCACTCTGGGATCCTTGGCAACTTTCCTTTCTCTTCCAGGCCTCCATTCCTCATGTGCAAAATGGGAAGATTCATGGTACGTCTATCATAGGTTGTTCTGGGGCTTAAGTGAGTTAAACCCATAAAGGTTTTAGAACAGTACCTGGTACCCAGGAGACCCTCAGGAAATGTCAGTGCTCATAATCATTGGCGCACCGGATTACAGGTGTCTGCTTGGGCCATTGAGTGCCCCAGAGACAATAATCTTGGAACATTCATTTTCGTGTCCCTCTCCCCAGCCCAGAACCAAATTATACGGGTGTCCGCGGAATGTTTGCTGAAGTGACTGCAACGTGAAGTCGAGGCATGATTTGCCCAGATCACTGGTCCCTCCAAGGCCAGAGCCCCACAGGCAGTCGGCCGCTGAAAGCGTAAATGAGAGGGCCCTCTGTTGGAGGGGTGACCCCTGTCCAGGAGAGGCAGGCCTGGGGTAGGGAGGCTGGACAGCTCCACGGGCAGTGCTGAGTGGGGACGGATGGGAGGTGGTGGGAAACCTCTGTTCTGGTCACTCTCTCCTTGGGAAACCTTCACAGCCGCTGGGGCCTCATGAGGCTGTCCAGTGTCCCTGGAGACAGAGGGTGGGCCGCCCTCACTCCCAGAGAGGAGGCCAAGGGGCTGCCTGCTGTCACTGGGGTCTGCTATGAGGGAGCGGGGGCTGTGATGATGTTTACCCTGCTCTTTGCTCAGGACCCCGAGGTCTGATGCGGGCAGACGCTCCTTGGTCCAGGTGAGGCCAGATCTATCCCTGTCCATCGTGGGCGGGCAGGTGCTTGATGAGGACAGCCAGCCACATCCTGCGCCCCTCAGGAGGAGCTTTTCTCAAAATGCAGCTTGGATTCCCTTGGATCATTTGAAGAGTTTTATTTTGTGTGGATGACAAAATCGTGAATCTGTTCATATTCCCTCTGGCAGCCAGACATTGCCTGGAGCCCAATCTGGGCCTCAACTTAACAACATAAGACCCAGTGACCTCTGCATCTGCTTTCTAATTCCACCCACCCCGGGGCGACCTTTCTTTGTAATTAGTAGTTTCCATGATCCAAACTTTTAATCCTACACTTCTGTATTTCTGAAAGTTATGCTTCCATGCTCCCTCAGTTCCTTTGGGCAAATAAACAACAAAGCAACCCACCAACCCAGGAAACAATGAAATATAACAACTCCCTCCAGGTAGACATTGAACGTGTGCCTGCTTTTGTGCACTGAACCGATTACACTCGAGGGCTTCATCTAGGAATTGCAGGAGACGGCACAGAGTCTGTTGTGCGGCCACGGTCACCAGTCTCCCTGCTGTGGCAGCACCTTTGCCATGGTACCAGCTCGGTGTGACGTGGCAGGAAATGACTCTGCTTCCAGGATTGCACTGGTGTTTAACAGCCTGTGCCTGACAAAGCACCGTCTCACCGGGAGCATTGCTGGCTCCTTCCTTACCTTTATTCCTTGGCCCAGGCTTTCCAGGGAATTGATATCCAGCCCTTCCTTGCAGGCCTGCAGGCAGGAAATCACCTTCTGACTGTCCATTTTGCCAGGGCGGATGGTGAGACTGGCCAGGCTGCCGTGGAAGAATTGAGCAAAGCGCGGCTTGGTGACTTCTCCTCCTAAAAGATAAAGAAGCATCGTTATTTGCCCTGCGGACACTGGGTAGGAAACGTCGCTTCAAGGCGCCATCTGGCTGGGGAGCCAAGAACACAGTGGCTGCATCCCCTAAACCCGAGCTTTTCCTTCCAAGTGGTGAGCGCAGAGTTGTGAAGCCCGAGTCTCAAGAGGATGTCATTGGCCGCCAAGACCTTGGCACTCTTCCAGGTGCACCTATTTAGGAATCTGGAATTCCTGAATGTAAAACATTTACTTTCAGAGGCACGGGATGTCTTAAAAGACAGGAAGGGCCTACAGAGTAAAAGTAGGAGAGAGAGAATCTACCAGTGATGAAAGACGCACCGTGTGCCAGGCTGTCTGCTGGGGACTTCACCTGAGCGAGCCTGCAAAGAAGGGATCATTGTTTCCAACTGACAGATGAAGAACCCTGGGACTCAGAAAGGTTGAGGGACTTGCCCCAGGACACACGGCTAAATGCTGGAGCTGGTACTCTAGTGGTGTATGTGACTGCAGAGCTGGCATTTGCTCTCCTGTATTTATTCCACAGAGAGGCTGGCATGCGATTGAGGGGGTCCTGAAAGCCCCATGTCCCTGGGTTCTGGCTCTCTCACAGCGAGCTGATTTCACATCAGTGCAGATCCAGGTTCTCTGGCATATAAGGGCTTCCTTGATTCTCTTCTACCTCTGACCTTCTTCTCATCACCTAAGAGTTTTTTTTTTTACTGTTCCCTGTACTGGCTGTGCTGAGTCCTGTCTGAGTCCAGGTCGGCTCTTCTGCATGTGAGATTGTTCAGCGCGGCTTGTGTTGCAAAGGCAGCCTGGAAGCCACCTCTTGACATTTTTCTCCCTCGTTTCCTTAAAATAAAAGCCCCCCTAAGGTCCATTGGAAGCCTCACCTCCTCCACGAGGCCCTCCCCACTGACTTCACTGAGCACAGACCCCTTCCATCCTTGGGCAGCTTATGTCAATGATCTTAGTCTTGATCTGGCACTTCTCTTTGTTCAGAGAGGTAGCTGAATGTACAGGAACGATGGATCTGGGTGGAAATCCAGCTTCGCTAATTCCCTGAGGAGGTTCTATTGCCTCTCTGAGCCTCCACTTGCTTGTAGGGGACATTGCTGGGTTTTGCCTCCTGGTTCTCCTGCGCTGTCTCAGGAGTGGCCCCCATCAGTGTGCTCCATGAGAAACCTCCCTGTGAACAGCTTTCCCCAGCATCTGGAGGGCAGGTTCCTGGAAGGTTCTGCCAGAGTAACACCACAGCGATTTCTCTGCCCTTCAGTGAGCCACGCTGTGTCAGCAAAGTCTGGACCTCTGCCTGGGTGGCAGAGAGCTCTCCACAGTGTGTTCTTTCTCAGCCCTAGGGAGGGTGGGTGTCCTGATATCTGCATGCCTATAGCCTTCAGAGTTCTCTCTACTTAGCAGCTAATCCTTCATTATTCTAATACGCTGTTATAGTTAATAATTTTTTATATTGCCTTGTTGAAATTACTGTGTGGTTTCTCTCTCCTGACTGGGTCCAGACTGATACACCCTCTAGGTTTGCACACATACATTTGCTCACACCCGATCCTCTCACACTGAGATACCACCTCCAGACTGCTCAGATCAGGCAGATCCCACTGGTTCTTCAAGGCCCCTTAAGCCCCCTGCCTACCTTGTCCTCTCCCTGCTGTGAGCCTGGAACACAATAGTTCATTTTAATGCACCCTCACAGCACAGCATCGATAGTTAATGTATGTGTGCTTTATGTCTTCGATAGCCTATAAGGGGTGGTTCTTGACTTCGGCTACACATTTTAATCACCTGGGGATATTTTAAAAGATAAACTGACCCTGGTGAGGGGTCCTACCCCCAGAGATTGTGACCTAACTGGTGTGGGGATTTTTTTAAAAAATTGAAGTATAGTTGATTTACAACGTTGCGTTAGTTTCAGTTATATGGCACAGGTTCTTTTCCCCTATAAGTTATTACAAAATATTGAATATAGTATAGTTCCCTGTGCTATATAGTAGGTCCTTGTCGGTTATCTATTTTCTATATAGTAGTGTTCATATGTTAATCCCAACCTTCTATTTATCCCTCAGCCCTGTTCTTTCCCCTTTGGTAACCATAAGTTTGTTTTCTATGTCTGTGAATCTCTTTCTGTTTTGTAAATTAGTTCATTTTTATCTATTTTTTTTTTAGATTCCACATATAAGTGATTTTATAATATGATATTTGTCTTTGTCTGACTTAACTTCACTTAGTATGATCATCTCTAGGTCCACTCATGTTCCTGCAAAATGGCATTATTTCATTCTTTTTGATGGCTGAGTAATATTCCACTCCATATATATACCACATCTTCTCTATCCATTCCTCTGTCTATCTCTTTCAGGTGAATCAAACATGAAGTCAAGGTTAAGAACCATTGGGCTATACACTTCTTGAGGCCAGGCTTCTGCATACTCCTTGAGTCAGCTCTCTCCTTTATGCCACCCACAGGCTTACTCTTGCCCCTCTCCATACGCTGCTAGAATTTATTGTTTAAGTCTGTCTCCTGGATGGCAGGGAATACTCATGCAGGATTCACTGTAATGAAGACAATACTGAACAGGTATTAGGGGCTGAGGGCTGCCCCAGGCACTTTGCACAAGTTGGCTCATTTATCCCTCTCAATAACATGGGCCCCTGTCCCTGTGTCATCAAGCATCTTGCACCCTGCCTGGCACACAGCAGACACTTCATAATTGTTTGCTGAATTGAAGAAGATGGTCCAGCAGAGTTGTAGACCTGTGGTGCCTCTCCAGCATCCATCTCACTCCCGTCTTCTTGCAAGCCCTGAGGTTTGGGGGGTTGACTTGAGTTCCAGGGATGGACTCTGTTTAGTCAAAGGTAATCAGGTTATTCCATCTCCATTGCTCCAGGGACAGAATGAGGCATATACTTGGTACCCCTCAAACCAAGATGAAGCCAATCAGCATCTGGCATCCAAAAAGCCATAGGAGTTGGTCTAGGGATAATCATAAGACCAAATTTAAGCCAGTGAGATGAGCGGAGAAATTGATTGGCAGCCTCTGGGAAAAGAGCTTCCATCTTCTCTCTAGAAAGTTTCTGGAACCTACTCTTGCTCTCTTTCCTTGGAGATCATTAGGTGAAGATAGAAGGCTGAGAGCGGCTGCAGCCATCCTGCAAGCAGACCAGGGACAACCAAGGCAATTCCTGGAAGGGGCGGAGCCAGGAGAGTAGAGCAGGCTGAGCGAACCCTGAGCAGACCTCCACTGCTTTACCACGGGGTGTCCTCAGCTGTGGCAGCCAATCATCCATCTTTACAGCTTAAGCTGCTTTAATTCAGACCGTTGTTACTTGACACCCAGAGCATCTTCACATTGGAAATGAAAGGAGAAGCCTCTATTGAAGTGATCAGTCCACAGATTTGGCTTTGAGGGATGACCTGAGGTGGCCATGGCTTTGGGTATGGGGCAGCCAATGTGAGGTCTTTGGATTTAGGCCCTCGAAGCCCTCAAGGATAGGGCGCTCCTCACAGCCATTAGCATGTCCCTGCCCTAGTAAAGGGACACTTCTGTTGACCTGCAGGAAGAAGGGTGTGAGCCTGGGTCTGAATGGTAGAGCGACCACTCTCCAAGGCATCCAGGTGGTCATCCCTTCCCTGCCTTGTCTCCCACTTGGAGCAGCAGATCCAACAACAACTCTCAATTACTGGCATGAACTATGTGCCCAATGCTGTTGAATCTTCATCAAACACTTGGGAGGTAGGTTCTTATTCTTATTTATTTATTTATATCTTTATTGAAGTATAATTGCTTTACAATGTTGCGTTAGTTTTTGCTGTATAACAAAGTGAATCAGCTATACGTATACATATATCCTCATATCCCCTCCCTCTTGCACCTCCCTCCCACCCTGCCTATCCCACCCCTCTAGGTGGACACAAAGCACCGAGCTGATCTCCCTGTGCTATGCGGCTGTTTCCCACTAGCTATCTATTTTACATTTGGTAGTGTATATATGTCCATGCCACTCTCTCACTTTGTCCCAGCTTACCCTTCCCCCTCCCCGTATCCTCAAGCCCATTCTCTACTAGGTCTGTGTCTTTATTCCTGTACTGCCCCTAGGTTCTTCATGACCATATTTTTGTTTGTTTTTTAGATTCCATATATATGTGTTAGCATATGGTGTTTGTTTTTCTCTCTCTGACTTACTTCACTCTGTATGACAGACTCTAGGTCCATCCACCTCACTACAAAAAACTCAATTTCGTTTCTTTTTATAGCTGAGTAATATTCCATTGTATATATGTGCCACATAATCTTTATCCATTCATCTGTTGATGGACACTTAGGTTGCTTCCATGTCCTGGCTATCGTAAAGAGAGCTGAAATGAACATTGTAGTATGTGACTCTTTTTGAATTCTGGTTTTCTCAGGGTATATGGCCAGTAGTGGGATTGCTGGGTCATATGGTAATTCTATTTTTAGTTTTTTAAGGAACCTCCATACTGTTCTCTATAGTGGCTGTATCAATTTACATTCCCACCAACAGTGCAAAAGGGTTCTCTTTTCTCCACATCCTCTCCAGCATTTATTGTTTGTAGACTTTTTGATGAGGGCCATTCTGACTGGTGTGAGGTGATACCTCACTGTAGTTTTTATT
>NC_041214.2:27646606-27665797 GCF_002837175.3 Physeter macrocephalus
TGTTTTCCTCTAAGAGTTTGATAGTGTCTGGCTTTACATTTAGGTCTTTAATCCATTTTGAGTTTATTTTTGTGTATGGTGTTAGGAAGTGTTCTAATTTCATTCTTTTACATTTACATGTAGCTGTCCAGTTTTCCCAGCACTGCTTATTGAAGAGGCTGTCTTTTCTCCATTGTATATCCTTGCCTCCTTTGTCAAAGATAAGGTGGCCATATGTGCGTGGGTTTATCTATGGGCTTTCTATCCTGTTCCATTGATCTATATTTCTGTTTTTGTGCCAGTACCATACTGTCTTGATTACTGTAGCTTTGTAGTATAGTCTGAAATTAGGGAGCCTGATTCCTCCAGTAGGTACTTATTCTATAGTTACAGAGGAAACTTGGGGTTACAGGAGAAAGTCATCAAGGGCGCATGAACAGGAATTGGTGAAATGTGGGCTCTAGACAGTCAGTACATCCATCTGTGCTCAGGACCAGCTGGGCATCCTAGTGGTACTGGGCAGCCCAGTCTAGAATGTGGCTTGGAGAGAGCCGCTGTGGTCTGCCATCCAGGCCCCCTCAGCTGCTCACTCAGCAGCTCCAGCCTTAAAGACCACACTCTGTGACTCTCCTGGATTCCAAGACATCTTCCCACACAGTATTTTCGTTCAGCAAAATATCCACATTTCCTATTTTTGACTCAAGAATCCCAGATCTGTGATGCACTCTATTTATTAATGATGCGGCTCCAGGAAAGCAATTCTATTAGCATTTTGCAATAGGAGGCCAGCAGAAATTGGAAATATATTTGCATTCAGAGGTGGTTGTGATGTAGGATTTTAAAAAAATAATGGATACATTGAAAAATCGCTTTCTATTTAATATCTAGTGTGTCTGCACACACCACATGGCTCCCCTGCTAACATTTAGACATACACATGCTCGTGAATTATTTTAAGAAAAGAAAATAACCTGATTTCTAATACAAAGAACCTTCTCTAAATATTTGCAAACACAATTTTGCATTCCTGAGGTTAGATCTACAAACATTTTGAAAGTGTTTTCTGTTTGCCTAACCTTCTGTTTGATTCAGTTGATTATAAGATGGGACCGTGTTCCCTAGGAGCTCACATTTAGTTGGGAGAATAGACACTGGAAAAGTAAAATAAAAATATGAGTAAATTTCCAGTACAGCAGATGTTCTAAGGCAGTGCATGATTAATTTCCAAACATGTGATTTAGACAATGTGTCCAACAGATCAGAAGGGGAAAAAAATAACATCCATGATTTAGTATTAGGTCCCTAAAACATGGCAAATTCTTTCATATACTATTTTATTTAATGCTTAAGTGGCAGGATGGTACTTTTGAGATCATAGCCTCTCTTCTTCTTTATTTTTTTCTGAAGCCACAATTTTTAATAAAAGAATTCTAAAATCAAACCTGGCCTTCTGGGCCATTATGAAGAAATATTCATCAAGTAAATAAGAATATGCCTCTCTTCTTCTGATTTCTCCCATCTTACCCTCCACTTAAATGCACCTCTGCCTTGTGATCATTGCTGCAGGGAGGGTTGTGACCGGGGAAGAGAAGATGGGGCTTGAAGCTGAATCTCTTCCTCATTTTCATTTGCAGAATCCTAAACCTTTAGGAGGGTGGGGAAGATGTGGGTATCTTCAACATCTGGGGAAAAATAGAGGAAGAAAATCTGCCTTCCCCCAGTCTAGGAAATGATACCCCAGACTGGCGGGTGGCAAGGAAGGGGTGGGGGGATAAAATGAAAGAGATGCAGAGTGAGGGCACCTGAGGCCCACCACCTGGGCTGAGCCCTGGAAGGGGTGTGTGATATTGGGAGGGAATGCCAGCCTGGCATATCTGGACAGATGGACCACGGATGGTTTCACAGGAAGCATGAGAAGCAGCAGAGGTATTTCTGTGCCCCTAAGTGAGGCAAGGGAATACAGAGAGCACTGATGGCCCTAAAGGACCATTAATGACTGAGGACCAAAGAGATGGGCACTATTTCTGTGGATACCTGCATGGAAAGATGACTGGAGGCCCCTTGACACCCTAGCGCCTCATACAATACAGCCCCCTGAAATCAGCGGGCACCCTAAGGAAATGCGAGAATTCCAAATTTGCCAAGGTTAAATCTCCTCCACTCAGATAGAAGAGGGGCTTGAAATGAAACTAAGACGGATGTGGGAAAACTACTTTTTTGTGTGTGCATCCAGATTCTTACCTGCTAAACATACAACTCCTTTTACAGATGATGTTTTCAAAGCTTGGTAACTGGCCTAATGCCCTACGGGCAGAAGTTAGTGAAATTCTGATTCAAACTCAGGTCTTGCTTTCTCCCAAGCCTTTGACCTCCATGCCATACAATACATATGGCCGGGAGAGTTCAAGCAACATTTCTTGGAGGATGTCATAACTGGGGTGCCTCAGAAAGATGGGGACAGGTTGCGACTGACACAGGGCTGGGGGAGAATGTCCAATTACACTGGGTTCTGTAGACACTGAATGATTTCAGCAGCAACTCCCAATGATTTATGTCAAGTTTGCTGGGAAACACAGTTGTCCTGAAAAATAATAGTATTTGGCAAGTGTGATTTAATGTCGCCTGTGTTATTCTGCGTCGGAGTTTGCATGGGAATGAATTCCCTCTCAGCTTTCTTTCCACTGAGAGGTGAGCCCATCAGCTGTTCACGTAGCTTTAGAATCAGTCATGTTCACCTTCCTCTGAGTAAAAGATCTGTGTTGTGTGAAGGTACTAAGTCTCTTCGCCTTGCAAAGTGTACGTGGGTGCTGCTGGTCTTTTCTTTTTTTTTCTTTCCCTGCTGTTATTCCCACAGCTATTTAGTCTGAGAAACCCATGGAAAGTAGTGGGGGCCACGTTCCCTCTTGCTTGAGTTGGAGGCTGCTCTGTGCATCGTTTGTCAATGAGGACACTCCTCAGTGAACACAATTTCATGGATGGTTGGATATCAATTTTGAGCAATGCAAATGGTGAGACCATCTGAAATCTTGCTTTCTGTCATTTCCTCATTTCAGTGATGGAGACACACACAGAACGCAAAGACTAAGTGAAGTGTGTAATAGACCCCCATAAGCTGTGGCTTTTAAAACTGTCCACGCAACCCCGGGGGTTGAACTGTAGTTGCAGGGACTTGTGGACAGGGATGCTCTGCCATCAGGGCTGGCCATGACACATTCTTAGCAGGCTTTCTCGATCCTTTGGTTTTTATGTCTCCCTCCCTCCAGCCTTTCCAGAAAACATTTACATGGCATGTTCTAAGTGAGTGAAACATACCACTTATGGGATGACCACAAAAGTCATTACTCTGGGGTTGGAGACCTAAGCTGATGGAGTTAGAAGGGCCCTCATATATCACCCAGGATGGCCCCTCCACTCTCCAGGACCACAGAGGCAAGACACAGTCCTCAAAGACTCAGAGCAGATAAGCAGCAGTAGTGAGGGTCTGGAATTCTCTTCTGATTCCAAACTCAACCCTCCCATTAAACCATAATGCCCCATGGGCCAGTGGTTATCTTTGGCCTCAGCTTGATTTTGTCTGATCTGTGGGAAAAATGCCCAGGTAAATGGTTTGACCCCAGATTCTAGAATCCTCTGGTCTTCCTTACTTGGCTGTGAGACACCATCTGACTTTACATGTCCCTAGAAGCAGAGGTGGTGCAGCAGCATAATTAAGGGTGAGGGCTCTGGGTGGCACAGACCTGGGTGCAAATCCAGGCTCTAGGTGACCTTTCCCAAGGTCCTTATGTTCTCTCAGACTTAGTTTCCTCATCTGCAAAATGGGGATGATAATCACACCCACACCATAAGGTTGTTAAACAGAAGACAAGCCAGAGCTGAGCACAGTGCAGACACTCAAAATTGGCCACTAGTTCTGGTGACAGCAAGAACCAAGGGACTCTGAAATGAGATGATGTCACGTGAGTTTTCTGTCTCTTTCTTCAGTGGCCTTCTCTTGTTTTTTTCTCCCCACTCTGGTGTGCCTCTCAGAGAAGTTAAAATGACACTGTTTTTACCCTAAGACCCTTGTCAAATTTTCTAATTAATATAACTTTCAGAATAAGATTCAACGTTAAAATTGTAACTCGGTTATACTGTGTTTCCACACACGAATGCCTGAATTTTAAAGCTGATTTCATCTGTGTTGTCTTTAAACCAATATACCCTCATGTCAAATGAACTCCAGGTCCTAGAATCACCTTTTCTTGATTTTTTTAATACAGACAATGCAAAGAGACACCCTGTTAGTCATCCCTGTGTGTCAGACCATGAACCATACGCCTTTGTCAAAACAAACTCAAAAATGGGGTATAATTCAATAAACATTAATTATTGACCTTCTCCGGGCCATGAAGTAGGAGGAAAGAGAAGGGGAGGAGAATCTGTGAGAGCAGATAGTACTTACTTTCTGCAAACTCATGCCCTAGTGGCGGGTGGAGATCTGCATTAATAACGCCAATGAGATGTTCCCCAAACAGTGCTCCAAGAACACTATTCCACAAAGAGTGAGTTCCATAGTGGAATACGATTGAGAAACATAGGTTAAGTAATGTCAAACTGATTGGTTTCTGGGCGGGCTTCTGAGAGCTCTGAATAAGCAAATGTGCATTGTGACTCTTCAATGTGGTGCTGTGGGGATGGTTTACGCAGTTTCCCAAACTGGACCTTGGCCTCCTTGAGGAAACCGTGGGACCGAGCTTCATGAACCCCTCGGGAAACGCCACTTGAATGTAAGGCGGACTGTGCTAGCGCGTGCCTCTTTCTCCCAGCAGCAGAGACCCCCAGGGATGCAGAATAATTTCAACACAGACTTTATTAAGAGAATTTGTATTAAATTAGACCAAGCTTATTAAGTGACGGCATGTATTCCAAGTCTCTGCACTACTTTCAGTGTCTGGCAAAAAAAAAAAAAAAAAAAAAAATGACCTGAAAATGTACAGCAGATCTCAGGTCCACATGTGGCTCTAATTCCTCTTTGTCTGAGGAACAGATGCTATTGATTACTGCAACCCTCAGGGTTATTTCTGACTTTTTATTCCTTTTTTGGCCATTCCTATTCTTTGCCTTGATTCCTCCCCAAAGCCACAGTGGGGTTTCTCTGTCTGTCCCTTAACAGGTTCTAATTTTTAGAACCATCCCCTTCTTTATCTCCCGCTGCTTTATTTGTTAAGTAGGGGGTAGGGCTCAGCCGGACCAGGAGCTAGGGTAGAAAGCCCTCCTCATCCAAGACCAGAGGGGTGCCACCGTCAGGAACAGGCAAAGCTAGACACTCTAGGAAGGTCAAGGTCCAGAGAGCACTGGAGGAGATGCCCCAGCAGAGGCAGGGATGAGGTGGTCTCTGGGGACAGAGCCACAAGCAGAGAAGTCTGTGATGAGCTCCCCCAAGAGCAGGTGAGTCTCAGGCAGAGGGCAGGGTGGTACTTAACTGGGGTGCATGTCTAGAACTATGTTTCTTTAAACATGTTCAGCCATTTCATTAACAGAACTCTTGCCCTGATATCATACAAAATGGATAAAACAGAGCTGCTCGGGTTGTCGTGTTGGGGGAGAGGTGCCCTGGGGTGTCACCTGCTGAGGCATCTCTCTGAAACCCTGGGGACTCCCTAAGGCCGTGGTCTGGCACATCAGCAGCCTTCCCGATTCACCCCCATGACAGCTGAGTTACAGGCCCTGGTTGGTTGGGCCCAGTGTAGAGGTCCAGGCACAAAGCAGATATGATTATACAGTTTTTACCATATATGCGTAGAACTTGAATTTTTGCTGTTAAAAGTGGATGAGTAGGGACTCTAAGGAAAAGGACAAACTGATTAGTCTTTTAAACGATCTTCTCCAATGGCATGACGCAGAGAGAGACAGGGACCTGGTATTTGTCCAAAGGCAGCCGTTTCTGAGTCAGTACAGACTGATCTCGGCCAGGAGAGAGGGTCCGATTCCATCCCCAGAACACTGACGCAGAGCACAGAGGTGATGGTCAGGTGGCATGCAGCAGCCACGCGGAGGAAGGAAGACTTTTTTGAAAGGCGAGGTCCATCCTGACTTTAAAAGTCCTTCTCAAGAATTAAAATATGCTGCCTGCTCTAGGCCATACTGGCAACATTTCTTAAGTGTAAATGAAGTCTCAATTTTTTTAAAATTACTGGAAAAAATACCAATGAAAATAAAGTTCCACCAATTACTTTGGCTTTCCAATTCACGAACAGGACACAGTAGGCTAATTGGGGCTGCAGAACACTGCCCAGCCTCAGTGCTGGAGCCAGTTCCCAGGAGCAAGCAGCTGCTAGCACGTTATTTTCTATCCTCATTGTTAAACCCCGATTGGAAATTTCACAAATGGGAACCAGTTCCCTTGCCAACCTCAAAAGTACTTGAAAAACTCCCCACGATTACAGGCCCAAAGGGGTGCATTCACACAGCGGGCTTATAGCGTGTGTATGAGTGGACTTCGGAAGGTTTAGAAACATGCCGAGATAAAGGCTGCATTACAGGCCATCAATTTCACAGTGCCATGTCCCATTGAAAGACCTTTTGATGTCTCCTTCCAAGACAAAAAGAGAATCCAAGCTCCTCACAAGGCAAGATGGCGTCCTGTGGTCTGGTCTCAACTCCTTATCTCAGCCTCCTCTCAACTCATTCCGGTCCATGCATGTTCCAGTGATAGGGCACCCTGGGCATGCTGACGTCAAGCTTCTCTGCCATGCTGTATGCTGTTGCCGTCTTTATCTTCCTAGTGAACTCTTTCTCATCCAATAAAGCCCAATTTTAAAGATTTTAAAGGATTTTTCTCCTATGCTGAAAACTCACCAACAGATTATCATTCCCCTCAGAGAAGATACTCAGATCTTCTCCATGCCCAGAAGCCTGGATGATCAGGTTCTCTCCTATACCATCAGCCCCATCTTCCAGCACTTGTCTTCTGACTCACTCTTCTCCAGCCTCAGTAACCTTTTTTCTCACCTATAGATGGACCTGGGAGGGCAGGGTCTGAGTGTGAGCGTTAATCCTGGGGAAGGGGAGAAGGTCAGTGCATGCAGGGAGCCACGTGGAAGATGGCATCACAAGAGGCCAGAGTGTACCAAGGTCTTGCAGACAATCTGCCATATTGGGTTTAGGTGCAAGGAGCAGAGAAGGAGGTGGAGGAGGCGACCGGCAGATGTTTTCAAATTTACACATTCATTCAACTGAAACATGCCAAGCACACTCCATGGACCCATCACCTAATCCTTGTAATAAAGAGTAGGTATTACTCTAGATTAAAAAAAAATAGATGAGAAAGTAGGAGTTCAAGGAAGTTAGGAATTCTGCTGGGCCCACACAGCTAGTAAGTGGCAGGGCTGGAATTTGACTCAAACTCAAATTTTTTATGACTCCTAAGCCTAAACTCTTTTTTCTTATTCTGTAGAGGGTCAGTTGAAGGAGTATACAGCAAGAGATTAGCAAAGAGAATACAGAGTTTCTGTGGCGTTTTGATTCCAGAGTTGTCAGATATCTCAGAAAGTAAAGGGTTTACAGCATTTGTATCAATACACATCAGTTCCTGCATTTTCCCAAACACATAATCACATCAACAAGATGACCAATCAGCAACAGTGGCAGCAAGCCACAGTGGAAGGAGAACAGGCTTTGAAGAGTTGAGGTTGGGCAAATCTGACGGGGTGACCTTGGGTAAGCTACCTCACCTCTCAGACCCTCAGTTTCTTTATCCAGAAGTGGGGACTTACTAGTGCTTTCTCAGAGGACTGTAAACATCCATGTACATAAAGGGCCTCCTTGCAACAGTGGCTCTTAAAGTTTCCTCCAGGAAATGACATAAGGCACTTCCACTCACCTTTAATTGGCCAAAGCAAGTCACATGGCCACACTTTACTCCCAGGAAGAGTGGTCCTAGCATCTATCTGGGAAGAGGACAGAAATACTCAAACACCCTAGTAACTGTTCTTTCTCCCACACTCTTTTAAAGCATTTTAAAAAAAATCTTTATTTATTTATTTATTTATTTTGTCTGCACTGGGTCTTCATTGCTGCACACGGGCTTTCTCTAGTTGCGGCGAGCGAGGGCTACTCTTCGTTGTGGTGTGCGGGCTTCTCATCGCGGTGGCTTCTCTTGTTGTGGAGCCCAGGCTCTAGGCACGTGGGCTTCAGTAGTTGTGGCACATGGGCTCAGTAGTTGTGGCACACAGGCTCTAGAGCCCAGGCTCAGTAGTTGTGGTGCACAGGCTTAGTTGCTCCGCGGCATGTGGGATCTTCCTGGACTAGGGCTCGAAACCGTGTCCCCTGTTTTGGCAGGTGGATTCTTAACTACTTTGACACCAGGGAAGTCTCTCTCCCACATTCTTTTAAAATGAATGTATACTTTGGTTTGAAAAGCATTTTTGTGGTATAGCTTTTAAATAAATTGTCATCAGGTATAATATTAGAGCTTCTGTTTGTGGAGTGACAATGTCGTCTTCAGATGTGGCCTAGGTGGATACTGAGGAAGGAATCAATTCCCAGAGAATGGAGTCAAGGATCGCAAAGAACATGTCCCACCCTAGGGCAGGGGCCCTTACAGCATCTGCCCAGAGGGATTTCAGAATTGCTCTGGACCAAAGACTGCTGTGCTTCTCTAACTATTCCTCTTACATAGTGGAAATGTTTTTTGGTTATTCTGCTTCATTGCACTGTTGTATAGTGTGTGTGTGTGTGTGTGTGTGTGTGTGTGTGTGCGCGTGTTTGTGTGCGTGTGCACGTAGGGAGGGGGTGATGGCTGTGGTGGTAGCAAATACTTCTTCTTGTTAGTGTATAGGTCTCCAGATCGAGTGGAGCCACATCTGGGCCAGATATAGAGCCTCCTGTGCATCTCAACCCAATGAAAAGATCATCAGGAATCACTCAGAGAACGTGTACATTGAGCTTGGAGCCAGTAACAGGTGGAACTTAGAGGTTGTCTCATTTAGAGAAGGTTGGCTGTATTTTTAATGTGGGAAGGGCAGTCAAACGAATATCGCTGACTAAGTGGACAGACCATAGTGTTCATCAGTGTCGTTCATACAATATTTCCAGTTTTTCTTCCAGACATATTGTAGATTTCACTTCCAGGCTTTGTTGGAGTTAGGTGTGGCCATATGACTTGCTTTGGCCAATAAAGTGCGAGTAAAAATGATTGGTGTCCCTTGTAGGCAGAAGCTTTAAGGGCTTGTGCACCATCCATCAGGCTTTCTTTTTCTTCTTCCTCAGCGTGCAGCAGTGTGGCTGCTCTGTCTGCTTGGCAAAAGCAGAGAGGAGCCCCCATTCTTCTGCAGTGAATATGAAGTGAGAATCATTTTAAGTAACTGAGAACTGGGGCTTGATTGTCACTGCAGCACAACTTAGCCTATTCTAACTGATCCAAAGAGATCATCTTAATTCTTTATAAAATCACTTTATTTTGGTGGGGCTGGTCTACCCAGTTGGCATGTAACTGGGAAAAAGTGGTTTCAACTGGCCTTGTTAGAGTTTGGGGCAGGTTTCCATTGCAGGCTGGGGTGACAGGGATCCAGATGTGGTCCTTGAGGGCCTCTAGGGAAGAGCAGTGGTAAGGTTCATGGTGAGGACATGACTGGGGCCCCCTTATCTTATGGGTAGCATCCAAGCTATGTTCCAAAATATCCACGGGCTGACTGGTGGTGTCCAGCTGCGGCACTGAGCCACACAGGAGGGCCATCGCTCTAGCACAGCTGTGTTTAGTGACTAATGATTCCTGTGCAACGTCTAAATCAGTCAGTGCCTTGCTATGCTAATTAGTTTCATGGACTCTTGCCAGATGACACAGTCTTCCTTTCCTGTTATCCTGGGGAATTCTGCAATACTGAGGAAGCTCTTATCACGTTCTACTGAAATGTTTGAGAAGCTTTCTACTATCATGTGATGTACGTCAGACTTCAAGTAGGTGACTTCGGCTCAGAAACACACTCTCTCACTCAGGCATAAAAAAGAATGAAGTAATGCCATTTGCAGCAACATGGATGCACCTAGAGATGATCACACTAAGTGAAGTAAGCCAGACAAAGAAAGACAAATATCATATGATTCGTTTATACGTGGAATCTAAAAAGAAAAGATACAAATAAACTTATATACAAAACAGAAATAGACTCACAGACATAGAAAACAGACTTATGGTTACCAAAGGGGAAAGTGGGGGGTGGAATAAATTAGGAGGTTGGGATTAACATATACACACTACTATATATAAAATAGATAAACAACAAGGACCTACTGTATAGCACAGGAAACTATACTCAATAGTTTGTAATAACCTATAAGGGAAAAGAATCTGAAAAAGAATACACACACACACACACACACACATATACACATATATATCTCTGAATCACTTTGCTGTACACCTGAAACTAACCCAACGTTGTAAATCAACTATACTTCAATTAGAAAAAAATACTGTCTTCTGTTGCCTCATTCCTGCTTTGTTTCCTTCCCGGATTTTGTGTCTCTAGTGCTCCCAGGGCTGCACCATTTGCCCTTCTTGTCATCTTCTCTTGCATGGATGGGGCTGCCCAGAACTCACTCTTAGTCCCAGTGCAGAGGGGCCTATGTCTCCCCTAGAGGGAGCCAGCCCTCTGAAGACTTACTCTTATACCATAACCCACCTTTCCCCGAAGCCCCCATGGCGAATGGTCAAGGTCACAGATCTTAGTAACTTTCAAAGAATCTATCAACACGAGTTCGAGTCATCTCAAAGTGCTAATCTGCCTATTTGGGGAGCATTTTACTTCGCCTCTGCTCTCCCATTGGTACTTCAAAACACCCCGGCTGCTAAGGGAGCAAAAACAAAGATGGCAGCAAATCTGAGTGGGGAATAGAAAGACTACCTGCATGCTCAGAGTGCTGGTTTTCCTGCTTCCCAAGAGGAGATTAGCCTGGGTGCAGGGACTGGAGGAGAGGCAGCAGCAGAGGAAATGAGGAGGGAGCAGAGACCTTCAAGCGAGAAGGCAACAAGGAGCCTCCGTCCCTGGGGAGCAGGGAAGGGGCTCAGAGCTTAGCAGAACTTGAGGGTGGCCTCTCATGGCCTTGAACCTATGGACAATCCACCCGCTCCCTCCGTCCCACATACTTGTGAATTCCCGGAATAGAGGGTTGGGGTCTGGGACAATTTGGCAATAAAGAGAGATCCTTGGCTCCTGACCTGTGTAGCAATCGACAGAGCCAACTGGCAATTTTGTTATAAGATTCCACATTCAGCCTTCTTCCTACACAGCCCCAGTTTGAAACCGGATAAGGTTCCAGAACAATAAAAGGCATTAGCAACTCAGAGGCAACCTGAAATTGCTCATGTTTATCTAAAATCAAAATCTGGTCTCAAGCCAAGTCCTTTATTATTATACAAACCTAGTGCCTGGATTCATCCTTATTTTTATAAGTCCTGTTTTATTAGTAAGGGATAGAAAATTTTCCTGGCTAATTCTCATACCACTTGCTTTGCCCTTTTCTCTGTCAGTACCTTTCATGGACTGTACACAGATGGGCCAGGAAGAAGGTCTGGACTTAGGGTTACCTTGCCAACAAGCGCCGACCGTAAGTTGCATGGCTATGTGAGATGGATGAATGGGCCAATCGTTGGTCACCAGGTATGGTTCATACGTTGCTCCATCCATGTATAAGGTAACCACAGGAAACTCCACATTGATGACATAGTAATGCCATTCTTTGTCACAAATCTAGTGGAAAGAAAGAGAAGCAACACTTAAAATTGAATATGCAATGAAACATCAAACAGACTGTTATTCTAATTATGAAAGAGGGAGAAGAGACCTTTAGATCAACAATGTTTATTGCAAAGAACTCAATGAACATAATGGTTGATATGCACTGAGGTTATAGAAACTCAAATCAAACGTGATGGGGCAAACCATGGAGTAGAGGAACACCTGAGAAGCTAATCGTCAGGCAAACATTTGGCTATTGGCAGATTATCTTGGTCACATAATTACCAGCTCTCTAGGCTGGCAAGTTCTTGGTGGACAGGTGGAGGTGTCCGCTGAAATTTGCTCTGTATGAAATTTTTCTTAGTTCTTCAATAGAGAAAGAGTAAAATTAAAATTGTTTTTCTAAGCTCCGGGATGGATGGAGCTATACAAAGAAAGATGCTAGATTGGAAGTAGAAATGAAGAAGAAGATAGAGAAGGGGCAGAGGAAGGGAAAGAGAAAGAAGAAAATAGGAGAGGAAAAAATTAGGAGTTAGGAAGGATCAAGGAGAAAGTAATGACCATGGGAAGAGGAAGAAGAATGAGTTTCAGAAGAATAGGAACCCCCCCCAATTCCTTTGTCTCTAGATTAAGGCTTGTCTGAGGAGCTGTTGTAGGCTCACCCTCCCTTCAACCCAAGCAAAATAAATTCTGAGACAGACAGTCTTCCCAAGAGCACTCAGTTTTATCCTTCCTTAGAGTCCCTGGGGAGCTAGAGAAGAACAACAAGTGGGTCCTCCTGGCTGGACTCAGCGCACAGCACTCTCGCACTCATGTTCCCTCACAACTTTGGCACCTATGATTTCTGGCCTTAGTCCTGGGAATGAAAATCTAACCTTAATGGGTGGGTAGAGACATTGGGGGCCAGGATAAAGTCACAATTCCTGACCTCAAGGTACTCAACTCCCACAGCATGATCCAACATAGAAACCAATATGGCACGTCTTGGGAAGAGAGATAGGAAGCATAAAAGGCGACGAGGCTGGGGACGGGAGCCCCCTCCCTCCGGTCCCCTAAGCAAGTGTCTTGGAAGTCGCATTAGGTTGTCTCTCCTCCCCACTCCCTCTCCCTCAAATCCCTCTGTACCCTGTGGAGTCCACCCCGGAAGTGTCTCTCATCTGCGTCATCTCGTCTCCGTTGCCCCTGCCGTCTGTGGCAACGGAGACAGATGAGTTCTGCATGAAGGTGACCCCAAGTGAGGACATCAGAGTCCTTCCTACACCCCGCTCTGGATTAAATGTGCTGTTTCTCATGAATAGATAACATGAAAAGGGATGCTAAATGATCTTTTCCCTTTCATTCTGGAATAAGATTTTTTTCCCCTTAATGTTCTTTTTATACGGTTCTGTCTCATGTCTCAGAAAATTGCTCCTTTTGAAATCCATTAACCTGATAAAGCCTGATGAATATTTTAGGGGCCCTTGGAAGGTAAGCAGGAGGGGTCCAGGCAGATGTCTCCAAAATCCTGTTACACTTCACTGAGTGTACAGCTCAGTACCTGATACATCTCACTAGAGGTCCTAACTCTATTTACACCCACCTCCTGCTTGATGCCTGAGACCGGACACTGGGCTGGGTGCAGGGATCTTAGGGTGGGTCTCTGACCCAGGTGAGGCTGACCTAGGGGTGTAGGTGTGGCACAAAAGATCTGAAAACACAGTCTAAGGGTGATGAAAGAGTGGGGAACTAAGGCGAGTTCTGAATGAGGAAGCATCTAATCCAAGGAGACCCAATGCACGCTGGACTTGGGGTTTGCAATCACGGAGGGCCAGTCAGAACATCGTGGGGATGGTCTCTGAGGCATCAGGAAACCTCTGACCAGTCCCAGGGTGGAGAGCGGACAGATGGCAGTGCCGTGACCCTGTCCACGCCTCATGCCTTCTGAAATATAGGCAGAACACGAGAGCCAATCAGGCAGCACTGGGGGGCTCCCCTGCCCAGGGCACCATCACCACTCTTCCAGTGGCCTCCCTCTCGGGCCTGGCTGCCATGTTGGATCCATGCACTGGCTGACTCTACATCACTCCGCATCTGCTGAAGCTGGATGGAGGCTGGTCCTCTGGCCCGCTTTCTTTCACAACACTTATAGCATTTTTGTAGGACAATACAAAAAAATTCCAAGGAGGAAGCAAAATAAGTCTGTAGCTTAACAGGAGTAGCAATCCCTGTCAACGTTACAATCTTCTCCTAGGCATCCCCACATCCCCCAGCTTTTCTGAAATGTGCTCCATGAATAGCGGCTCTTGTGATGTCCCACCTAGAAACAGTGATGTCCCACCTAAAAAAACAGTGAAGCCTTGGTTTTGGTTTTTGGTTTTTCATTTCCCGTGTCATTAGCCTATCCAAGGTTCCCAGCAGCCTCAAAGTATAAACCTGTAACAATTTTTCAACCTTTTGGGAAAACGGAACTTTTCTATTTATAGCATTCCTATAAGCATCCCATGAAACAAGAGTTGGGAAAGGCCTATTTGGAACACACTGTACATACAACTTGAAAGTTTGCTTATCTCACTTAACATCAGCATTAAAATGCCTTTACTACCTTCATTTTAGATGGCTGTATAATATGGATACACTACATTATACTATACTATATTTTATACTTCATTATTCCCTTATTCTCAGGTATTCATTGTGTACCAGCAATTATAAATGATACCACAATGAATTTCTTTTTGCATAAATACTTGTCTGCATTTCTGATTATATCCTTGGAAGAGATTCCTGGAATGGAATTACTGGATCAAACGTTGGAGGTATTTTTGAAGGCTCTTGACATACATCATCCAATTTTTTCCTGCAATAGTTTGTGCTTACTTATACACCTGCCACACAGTGTGAGACTGCTCGTGCATTGTACCTTTACCACACTGAGTATTTAAAAAAATAGAAAATCCTGGCAATTTGGAAGGGGGATACGTTTTATCTTATTTTAATATGGGTCACAAAAGATGGCAAGATTTCTATTTTCCAAGGTCAGAAGGTAGGGCCTTCTGGGAGTGGGGAGCAGCCTGAACTGACCTCGAGGTAGTAAAGATTGGGAGCTTCCCCAGTGAGCTCCTAACTCGGCGTCCAAACAGAGGCTATCAGTCAGACTAGGCTTACTCCTGCAGACTTCCTGCACCAAGTAATCTATGAAGGCAGCTAAAGGAAACGCCTAATTAGGGTTTCATAAATGTGGATCTATGATGAGAAAGAGACCCTCATTAACCCTCTGCAGGGGCAAACTGTAACTGAAAAATGATCAGGCCAGGAGGCCGCAAAAATAACTGTGTCGAGGCAATGGCTCCACCGTGAAAGGAGGAAACTAGGTAAAGTGACCTTTCCTGGGGGGAGAGAGGAACTTTCATTCCTGATTGTGCATGAATCCCTGGGGAACCCAGCTGGCAACAGGCATGTCCAATGCCATCCCCAGAGACAATGCCCAAGCCCTCAGCTGGACCAAAGACACTTTGCCCTCAGGAAACCTGCAGATGTGTTCCCAGGGTGGCTGGTGGCAGCTGCTGTTTAGCTGGGGAGTGAATCAGAGACCGAGGCCCAGGGACAGATGCTGGATATCTGCCCAAAAGTGTGGATGGCAGGGACAATGCCAAGGAGGTCTGAGTTGGGAGCAGGCTGGTACTCCAGGGTTGAGATGGAGACTGGGGAAGCCTCCCATGAGAGGGGAGGAGATCAGGCTGCCCACAAGTTGGTCCAAATGTCCTTGAAAGGGCCACACTGGAAGTTCTGAGTTGGTTTTCCTAGGAAGTCAGGTATTTTTGAATGCAGTTATTCAATGTGAGATACATTTACCTATGAACCAATGTGCGAGGGAAGGTACTAAAGGCTGCTTGGGATGCAGCACTTATCAGATACATGCTTTGCCTGCAAGATTTTCAATCTGGGGCAGGGCATGGTGGTCGTGGTTAGGTATCAAATACACAGAAGACTCATATGCAATCAGAATTGAGATAAGTCTTACAGACAAGGTGCAAAGCACTGTGAGATCCAGACTTCTGGTTGGGAGAAGGTGGCATTTAAGGTGGCTAAAACTGTTAAGATTTCATTAGGAATAGATGGCAAGGAAACATTCCAGGAAAATGGAGCAGAAACCTTTTATTCTCTCATTCATCTGTCCTTTCAATTGGCAAAGAAGCTACTAGGTTTGGGGCAAATGGAGATTCACTCATTCACTCACTCCTATAGACATTTACTAACTGCATATCCTGCTTTTTGAAGAAAAGAAGGCACCTGCCCTCATGGAGCTTCCAGTTCAGACACAGAATTGACAGAAAAGCTTGTAACAGTTGTGACTCATGTCCACAGATTTGTGCAAGTCACCAGGGTGATGCAGCGGAGGGGGCGGGCGTCTGCTTGCACTGGGAGGAGGGAAGGAGCACAGACACAGAGCTTAGAGGGGTCACGTTGGTTTGGGCAAAGGTGAGGAGTGGGAGATGAGGCTGCAAGGATAGCTTGGAACTGAGGCCCGAGGACCTGAACAGCTTTTCTTCTATAGGCAGCAGGACTTATGGGCGTTTGGGGGCTGGAGGAGGATGGTCGTCATAGCAACAATCAATCTTGGAACACGCTTCTCAATGTCAAAGCAGCGTTTCCTCTTCCTGGTACTATTTAATCCTCACTGCAACCCTGTAAAGCAGGAGGACCAGTTCTGTCTTAGGCAGAAAATTATTAGAAAATACAGGGAAAGAAATGACATGGTTTCTAATCTCAAGGCGTTTCTACTGGATGTTAAGTGAGCCACAACCCCATGGGCTTCCCCGCTTGGCCTCTTTTCTTTCCATTCCATACACAACCACTGGCTCAGCTTTGCATGCAGACTGCCAAATCAGGATCTTGAGCAGATACTTATCTTCTGAGCGATGGACTCACATGTCAGATTGCCCCTGAATGGTCCACTAGATGTTCCACAGGCACTTCAAACTCACCATGTCCAAAACTGAGCTCTACAGCCCCGTGCTCCAGCCCTGCCTGCTCCCTGTTCTGTGTTCCCTGCCTCAGCAAATGCTCCTTCATCCGATCTGCCATCCAAGCCGGGACACTGGGCGTTGCCTTCAACTTCCTCCCCCTCGGCCCCTCCCTCCAGCGAAGTTACTGCCAAGTTCCGATGATGCTTCTCTTGTCCACCCTCACCTCTTCACCCTCACTCCTACTCAGAACTTATAATACGTGCTAGAGAGGGGAAAGGCTGAGAAAGTGTGTGTGGGACAGGCTGTCGCAAGATGGAAAGCATTTCAGCAGGGGGAGAGGACCAGATGTAGCAGGGGAAGGGTGGGAAAGCTTTGGTGTGAGTGGGGGCAGACAGAGTGAGGGGCTGCCCTGGGGCTGAAGGCAGCCACAGAGTGTGGTGAGCAGGGCAGCCAAGGAGGGGGTGGGGAGTCCACGCAGGTCACGCCTGGGGGTCACGGGTTGGGTGTCACATCTGCTTTAGGAATTTCTGGGGAATCATGTTCTGGACTTTGGGAAAATACGTAAAGCTTCCTAATCCTCAACTCCATCTGTACACTGAGGATAATAATAGTATCTACATCGTAGGGTTACTGTGTGAAATGAGCTAAAATAAAGCACCCCCAATGCTTAGAGCATATTTTCAACCTGAACAAACATGGAAACTCGTTTCCTTTTCCAAATACATTGAGATGCTGCACAAACTATAACAATAACAATAACAAAACAAAAATAAGAGAGAAAGGCTCAGGCTATCAGCCATGGTTTCGAAGCCCACGAGAATGAGGAATGCCTCAGGTCCCCTGTGCAAAGAAAACTCGAGTTGGCAGCATAAAGCCTGGGACTGTCTGAAGCCTGGGTCTTGGGACAACCACTCACATCAACGTAAGGATGCTGGGAGGAAGCCAGCCAACCTCTCTGACACGTGTCTCCTCTGAGATGCTACACCCCCAAGCCTGCTCTAAGCATGCGCATTGGCTCCAAGTGTAAACAGCCCACATGGTGTGGAAATCCAGAACTCAGACACTATAAAAATGCATCCTTGGGAGTTCCCTGGTGTCCATGGGTTAAGAATCCGCCTTCCGATGCAAGGGATGCGGGTTGGATCCCTGGTCAGGGAATTAGGATCCCACATGCCATGGAGCAACTAAGCCTGCGCACCGTACCTATTGAGACCACGTGCTCTGGAGCCTGCGCGCCACAACTATAGAGAAGCCCATGTGCCACGACAAAGAACCCTCGAGCCACAACGAAAGATCCTGCATGCCGCAACTAAGACCCGATGCAGCCAAAAATAAAAATAAATAAATATAGATATTTTTAAAAAAAATGCATCCTTGAAGTCTTTAGGCCTTTATCAAAGACAGACTCAACACCTCTGGACAGACATGTGCCCACAACCTAGGGCATGAGCAGGACAGTTCCTGCCGGAGATGAGCTCAGAGTAAACACTGATAAAACAAAGAGGGAACAATCCTTTGCGTGTGTGAGAAAAAGCATCAAAACTCACGTTCCAGGAACCAGAGAAAGTGGAGCAATTGGAAAGGGGTTAGGGGAAGGCAGGTTTGAAAAAGAACCAAAGAGAAATGCCAGAAATAAAAGACATAGTTGTTGAAACAAACAAACAAAAAAATCGAGAAAGCTGACAAAAGAGTTAGTGAATTGGAAGAGAGATGAGATTAGAGCGAAATGAAAAAGTTGATAAAGCAATTAAGAGAGATGAATTCTACGCATGATAGAAGGATACATTCCAACCAGCATCCTGTCAGATGTGTGAGGCCAGCGGTGAGGCTAGTAGAGAGCATTGGGGCTGGGATCCTGAGAAATTTGTACGCCACGCTAAGGAGTGTGTTATTTCAGTGCCTTGTGTTCTAGAAAGCTTTTCTTTATTGCAACAGCCTTATCAAGTGATAGATTCAGATGACAGTGGACACATAAGCTACATAAGCTCCTGCAGGGTAGGTCAGAATGGAACTGGAGAGCTCCTGAAATGGAGAGCTATTGAACCAGGAGGGCAGAAACCATGCAAACTGGGTTCTCACTGAGGACCTGCAAGGCCATCTGGCCTCAGGCCACTGTTTTGGAACATTAGAAAGATGAGGTCCTGGTTAGTGCCAAGATCAACCACATGCCAAAGCAAAGATGCCCCTCTTATTTGCAGATCTATTTAAGATTTCCCCAGGAGGTTGCCTGCACTTCTGAGCTGGCAGGGAGAAGTTCAGTGGGTTTTCAGCAGTAAGTGTTTAGGACAGCTCAGAAAGCACCCGCTGGGCCTCCTGTCAAAAAGCAATCGACAGATGAATGGATAAAGAAGATGTGGCACATATATACAATGGAATATTACTCAGCCATAAAAAGAAAGGAAATTGAGTTATTTGTAGTGAGGTGGATGGACCTAGAGTCTGTCATACAGAGTGAAGTAAGTCAGAAAGAGAAAAACAAATACCGTATGCTAACACATATATATGGAATCTAAAAAAAAAAAAAAATGGTCATGAAGAACCTAGGGGCA
>NC_041214.2:27665950-27678190 GCF_002837175.3 Physeter macrocephalus
TTTGTGACCACCTAGAGGGGTGGGATAGGGAGGGTGGGAGGGAGGGAGACCCAAGAGGGAGGGGATATGGGAACATATGTATATGTATAACTGATTCACTTTGTTATAAAGCAGAAACTAACACACCATTGTAAAGCAATTATACTCCAATAAAGATGTTAAAATTAAAAAAATTTTAAAAAAGCGACTGCTGACTCAGGGCAGCGGAGCACAGGGGAGCAGGAAACATGAAAGGTAATCTGAGTCAAGGAGACCACCCCCATTTGCAATTTGGTTGAGGAACATTTGGGCAAATCCTCAAAACCATCCTGAAAAACTGTTCTCATAATTTGTGCTTGGAGAGTGTAAATCAAGAATTGCTAGTACCCGGGATCTACACTCATCCATGGGGAGAGAAGACACACTGTTATTAGGCACCAATGATTTACCTGGTACTCTGGCACCATTCTATGATTTTTGCCTACGTAACCAACTCACTGGACCAGCTGGTTTATTCCTTCCCACCACCCCCCAGCATGACACCCTGGGAAGATCCCTTAACTTTCAGGCCTTACTGATGGGCCTCATTTCCACTTAGTGAAAAAGTGCACTTCAATTAGTCTCTCATCCAGACCAAAGCTTCTCTTGCCCAGGCTTGGGCTAATTGGCAAATTCTGCAAAGCCCCACAGAGGTAGGGTTGCCTGAGTTGATGTGCGAGCCAGAGGTTAGAGCAGAAATCCTGCTCTCAGTGAAGTAGGGACTGTGCATTCCAAGGGCTCTGTGTCCTGCAGGAGTGAGTAAGCGGGACGAGACCAGCCAATGGAGATGTGGCCCCTCACTAGCCATCACTCAGGAAAATGTTCTCTGCAGACCCTTTCAGGCTTCTTTCCCAACTGGGTTTTGTAAAACACTGTCCTGCAAGATGTACCATGAACAATGGCTTTCAGGGACAAGAATATTTTGGAAAAGTTTTACTGAACACAGTAAAACCGATTTCTTTTTGCAAGGTGACTCAGAACTGTGGTTCTCAGGGTGTGGTCCCTGGACCAGCAGCATCAGCATCACCTAGTGCTATGAACTGAATGTTTGTATCCCCTCAAAATGCATATGTTGAAGGCCTAACCCCCAATGTGATGACGTTTGTAGGTGAGGTCTCTGGGAGATAATTAGGTTTCGATGAGGTCATGAGGGTGGGGCCCCCATGGTGGGATTAGTGCCCTTATTAGAAGAGGAAGAAAGACCAGAGCCCCTTCCTTTTCTCTCTGTCACTAGAGACAGGGAGAAGGCAGCCATCTGCAACCCAGGGAATGGGCCTTCACCAGCAATCAGACCTGCAGGAACCTTGATCTGGGGCTTCCCAGACTCCAGAACTGTGAGAAAATAAATGTCTCTTGTCTAAACTGCTGGTCTGTGGTATTTTGTTATAGCAGCCTGAGCTAAGATGTTGAGGAGCTTGCTAGACATGCAAATTCTCAGGCCCCACCCCAGACTCACTGAACAGAAGCTCTGGAGGTGGGGCCTGGCAGCTTGTGTTTCAACAGGCCCTCCAGGTGATTCAGATGGGCTAAGTTTGAGAACCTCTGCCTCAGAGAACTTAATATGCTAATGTGGTGGATAGAATAGTCAGTTTGCTGAATTTTCTGACCTCATTTATTTTATTTTCCTGTTGGGCACCTATGAACATCACCGGGAACAAAAAATCTCAGAAGACACATGGTGTGAGATTCATTCAGTTCATTCAGCACAGGTTGATTGAGCGCCCATTATGTCCCAGGCACTTCTGGGCCCTGGGAATGCTACAGTGAACAAAACAGGAAGATTTCCGCCAGTGTTTCCCAGGGTCCACCATATGCCACCGTCTCCCACCCCCCCACTCCCCGCATCCCTCCTCCCCGACCCTGAAGCTTTCCTGCCTCTGATCACACATTTCTCCCAGCTTCCCCCATTAAGCATTAGGACTCCCTTGCCCCCCAAAACAAAAAGCCTCTCAAGCCTGCCCAGCTTTTTCACTCCTCCCTGGTTTTGGTTTCCGGGACGTGCCATGGAATTCATCTGCAGACATTTTCCTCCTGAATTTCCTGAACAGCTGACATCTGTCAGGGCCCTGGGCCTCCGATCTGAGCCTTGGAGGCACGGCCTGCCTGTTGTAGGTTGTAAGCAACCATGTACAGAGTGAGTTCAATATTTTAACAGGCCGGAAGCACATGTCTTCAACTAGACAGTTAGGAAAGAGACTGTTTCTCCTCTGGTGCTCTTTCCCTGATTGTAATCAACTGCACAAAGACCAAGCAGATCGCTCGGCTCGAGAAAGGGGGTTGAAATCGAGTCACTTTAGGATGGGGTTGAGATGTTTAGAATCTCATCTTGTGGGTGCAGCCCCCTCCCGCAGAAGACTGTGAGCTTCTCGAGGTATGGTATAAGGGAAATGATGGCCATTTGACAATTACTGAACGAATGAATGATTACAGTAAAAGCCAGCAACAGTGGAATTGGTTCCTCTAGAAAAGGGTGACAACCCTAATCTTGGATTCCAGCCTCTAGAACTGTGAAAAATAAATGTCTGTTTTTTTTAATTAAAAAAAAAAAAGAAAGAAAAGGGTGACAAGAGTCCAGCTCAGGAAGCTGGAGCATGGTCATCAGATGAGCCCATATGTGTGTCAAACACTTGGAATTCTGGCAACCTCACCAGGCTGGCAGTGCAGCTCTCACATGGAGAGCTCTGGAAGGTGGGAGCCTCATGGGGTAAAGGAAGGAGGGTGAAAGTTGTCAGATATGGGTGAGTCCCAGTATGACTCTGGCCAGGGAAGGGTCCATGCCTATTGCTCAGCCCTCCCCGCAGCCTCTGGCTTTGATGCCCATCCTGGGGCATCAGCACATCCTTGCAGTCCCACTGAGAGGCAGTGGTTCTGGAGTGAGCCAGCTGGGAGGAAATTTCCCCTCTGCCCTCTTACCTGGACTTGGACCTGGGGCGAGTGTCTTAAACTTGCTGAGCGCCAGTTTCTTTATTTGTGCAACGGATAGAACACCCATGTTGCAGGAAGATTTGATTATGTATTCAATGGATATTTATTGAGAGCAGTTATGGGTCAGGAATTATTCTAGGTGTTGAGTATAAAAAGTGAGGAAAAATAGACGCAGTTCCTTCCCTAAGGGAATAGGCAGAAAATAAAATGCTCACATAAATAAATGTAACATTATATCTGAAAGAAATACTATGGAGGGGAGGTACCAGGTGCCATATGAGCCCATAATTGGGAGGTTTACCTAGTTATGGAGCCCGGAAGTGATGGTGAAGGAAAGGAGGCAGGTGAGGGGGCCAATGGGGCTAAGAATGTTCAAGGCAGAGCGAACCGTGCCGGCGGTGGCCCTGTGGCTGGAGCACAGAGGGTGAGGGGACAGCTCGTGACAGGGTGGGCAGAGAACCTGGCAGAGCAGGTGTCATGGGAGCATCAGTCTCTGCCCTTCTCCCCCAAACTCCCTGCCCCCAGGAGCCTTCCTGTCTCCTCAGACCGGGCTCTGCGCTGCCCCAAACCTGTGGAGGTGCCCATTCCCCACGAGGTGCTCACCCCTCAGCCCGACCCTAGAGAGGGGCTGTAGCGTGTTCAACGCTGACGCTCTGGAATCAGGCCTCGCGGGTTCAAATTCTCATTTGACCACTTCCTGGCTATGGGAGAGCGAAATGTGACAGGACGAGCAAGCCACGCCCCCTCTCTATGCCTCAGTTTCTTCATCTAGAAGATGGAAATGAGGACAATAGTAACCAGCTTATGAGTACTGCATTTATAGGACTTAGTACCTATGAAACACTTAGAACAGCGCCTGACATAGTGAGTGCTTAAGAAAAGTAGGGGTTCTGGTTGCTGTTTGCCTGCCCCTCATTACCGTCAGCCGCTTCCATTGTTCCTGGCATGAGCCCTGCCCTCCCCGCATGTGGTCCAGGACGTGCCCAGCCCTCATTATGCTGCCTCTCTCCCCACCATGCCACCCAGGCTATTCTGTGCCAGCCCACACCATCACCGCCCACCTCCACCCTCCCAAGTCCCTCTCAGCACTCAAGGCACATACGTAATCCGGCATATTCTAGTAGCTACAGTGAATTAACTTTAATACTATGCTCTATTTAATCGGATACATCCATTTATCATCTCAACATGTAATCAATATTAAAACTTAGATATTGTACATTACGTTTTTCTTATGAAGTCTTTGCCATCCATTGCGCACGTCACGCTAACAGCACATCTCAGCTCAGACTAGCCACATTTCAAGAGTTTGACAGTCACACGTGGCTGGTGGCTATCTCATTGGTGAGGCCAGTCCTTGACTCTGAGATCTACGAGGGCAAGGACCACGTCTGGCTCCGGGTTCTCGGTAAATGTAGATCGCATGAGGGAAAGCATCAATGGATAGGTGAACAGCTGTCACGTTCTGCCAAGCCCTCTCTGCTCTCCCCTGAGGCCTCTTCCTCTGTTACTGGGCACACAGCCTTTCAGCCATGATAGGGACCAAATCCTGGGTACCAAGTGCCCAATGACTTTTCAAAAAATAAGGTGAGGGGAGCACTTAAAAGACCTGGGAGCCCAGCGAGCGCTATACGGAGAGATGTGCAAAGAAGGAGAGGTGGGTGGCAAAGATTCACACTGTGTCAAGGAGGACAGACCCCATCCTAGGGGGCCCTCAGGCTCCCGCCTTCAGGTAGAGAGGGAGGAATGGATGTCTGTGAGGAGCTGCAGAAGAGCAGGTGGGAGGGTCCTCTGGAGCCTTCGACCAGCCTTCGGGCCCAGAGAGTATCAGGGACTCGTTCAAGGTGAAAGAGCTTGTTAGTGGCAGGGCTGGAGCCCAGAACTCCTGTTTCCTGTCATCAGGTGCCTTTGAATGCTATCTCTTGGCAAAGATGAGAATGAATCATAGGCTCTTTGAAGGGGACCCCAGTATATTAAACAGGTTGCTGAGACACAGCTAACTATTCAGTAATGTATTTGAAGAAAATTAATTTTTCATCCTGCCAGTCAGAATATTGAGGCTGGTTGTCCAGAAATACACAGTCTGACTTCTCCTTGCAAGTTAAAAAAAAAAAAAAAAAAAAAAAGGAGGCATCGCAGTGGATATCTTTAGAGAAACATAATTATAGTTTAGTTGAAATATATCTTGGTGTGAGTGAATAAAACTCCTCTGAATAATTCAAATAAGAAATTCTGCCCCTTTGGAAGATTGAGCTGATCTTGAATGGAATTGGTTAAGGGTTTCCATCTCCAAAGACACAGCATAGGACAAGCCAGCCAGCATGTCCTACATCTCAAATCTTGCCAAGATTTCCTCAGGTATTGGCTCCGTAAACCAGGTGCCACGTGGCTAACCTGTCTCACCTTCGGCCACATGCCCGCCCGGTGTGTATCTGTCAGCTCTCTGGCAGAGTAGCTGAGACAAGTGTGCCTTCCAAATGGAGAGGCTGAATCTCCAGCACAGAGGCTCCACTGTGTGGGCTTCACACACTGATCTTGCTCTGGTGGCCTCTGGAGTGCCTGATTATAATTACAGACTGTCAGTGGGCCTTGGCTGTGAGCATCACATAGCTGGTCCAGAAAAGATCCATCCCTGCCACAAGTGGATCACCTGTTCCCCTCTGCAGAGAGATTTCTGTAGAGAGGCCTATTTGCATTTCACAGGGACCTCCAGGGAAAACATGTGAACAGGTTGCCTCAGCTTGGAATTCCACAGCAAAGAAATTGTGTTCTTTGTTTGAACTACAAGTCAGGCCATTAAGTTTGGAAGAATTTGTGGAAATCTTTAGGGAACAGTTGTGGTTTTAAATCCATTAGCACATCCAAGGTCTTAAGACCAGTCTGTTAGGGAGATTTGCCATGTGGAATTTTCACACCTGGGTTTCAGTCTCATACAAAGCTTTGGGAACAGTTTAGGATCCAGCAATATCTCTTCTCCCTCCCCACTTCCCCTTCTCCCCCCAAAACACCCAAAGAAACACAAAAACCTGCCAGCACCAAGCTTCCCTGGCTTTGGAGAGAAGGTGGGGTGCTCTGACCAGCTCCAAGCCCAGGGGAGTCACTCAGCGTGGACTTCTGAGCGCTGATAGGGTGCAAAGCACCTGCTGGTTCCAAGCTGGGGTCTGACTGTAGATATCAGAAAATACAAATGGGCTTCCACATTAACATAAAGAAGTGTGGCTCATTCATCCTGGCTTCTATCCAAGCTACACTGTTAAGGACCAGGTTTTACAAAGTCTTCAAACAAGACTGGGAAGGTCTAAGTCCACAATTCTGTGTTGGCCTTTGTATTAGGCTGCTAGGGCTGCTAGAGTGAAGGACCACCCACCGGTCTTATAAGACCAAGAACTATTGGTCTTACAGTTCTGTGGGCTAGAAGTCTGAGATCAAGGTGTTGGCAGGGTTGGCCTTCTGAGGGTTCTGGGGGAAGGTCTGCTCCATGCCTAGTGCTGGGTAGCCACGGGCCCTCCTGGGATCACAGATGCATCCCTCTAATCCTCCATCTTCACATGGCCATCTTTTTATAAGGACACCAGTCATATTGGGTTGGGGGCCCACCCTACTCCAGTATGACCTCGTCTTAACTAATTCCATTCACAACAACTTTGCAAATAAGGTCACATTCTGAGGTATTGGAGGTTAGGACTTTAGCATCTGTTTTGGAGGGACCCAGTTCAACCCCTAACAGCCTTCTCTTGTTCCTGCCATGTTCCCAAAGTGCAGGGCTGGGACGTAGAAAGTGCTCCAAGGCTATGCCCAGCATTCCATCCTACCACGCACCATGACAGAAACAGCAAAGTGGCCACATAGGTCACCACTGTGTTTTGGTTTGAGGAACGAAGATTCTTTGAATCCTGTGTAATAATGGTAAATTGTGAGATGTTATAAGTGTTCAGGAAGTACACATAAAAGGAGAATCCCTAATTAAATAATTTAGTCCCATTGAAAAGTCTGCACACTATATTAATTCATTCATTCATCCATTCAATAAATACTCATGCAGCCTGCCATGTGCTAGGCACCCTGCCTCATGTGGAAGAGGCTGAGGTTCTGCTCGGGGAGCCTGGAGCCTTGGCTCTGCCAGGCCATGCATCTGAGGTTCCATCTCTAGTGGTGTGGCAGAAGCGGGCGTGATGCTTAGACTTAAAACCACTTCATAGAGCATTCATTCTTATGCTTGAGTGTGAGTAAGGTAATAAGACATATATGTAAATAAAATATTGGTCTCTACTTCTGCTTCCTGACCTAAACATCCTTGTAAATAAGGGTGCTAGGAGAATCTTTTGTTCTAACGTTTAGCCTTTGACCCCAGTTCCTGACACAGAGCTCCTAAGACCTTTGCAATTTCCTAAGTGATAGGAGCATCTGACACCAAGCTCCTAACCCCCTTGGAATCTCCTGTGTGATAGAAATGTCATTTGTTCTAATGAGGTGACATTTGGTGGATGGAGGGCAGTCACCAAAAGGGCCAAGCCATGATGGGAAGCTTGGAATTTTCAGTCTTACCCACTATTCTATGGCGAGGGGAGAGGGGAGGAGGGCTGGAAAAAGAGTAATCTATCAAGCCTACATGATGAAACCTCCATAAAAATCCCAGTGGGGTTTGGGGAACTTCCAGGGTGGTGAACACATCTATGTACTGGGAGGGGAACACACCCCAATTTCATGGGGACAGACAATCCTGAGTTTGGGACCCTTCCAGACCTCACCCTGTGTATCTTTTCATCTTGCTGTTCATCTGTGTTCTTTATCTGTCTATTTTATTATATAAAACGGATAAACATAAGTAAATGTTCCCCTGAATTCTGTGAGCTGTTCTAGCAAATGATCAACTCCAAGGAAGGGTTCGTGGGAACCCCCGATTTGTAGCTGAGCTAGACAGAAGTGGTGGGTAACCTGGGAACCTACTACTTTCAATCGGCATCTGAAGTGGGAGCCGTCTCCTGTGACTGAGCCCTTAATCTCTGGGATCCGTGCTAACTCCAGTTAGTGTCAGAATTGAATGGAATTGTAGAACACCCAGCTGGTGTTGGACAAAATTGCTTGGTGTGGAAAAGAATAAAAAAACACATCTGGTGTCAGAAGAGTTATGAGTGTGGTATAGTGTGAGAGTTAAGGAAAAGCACACAGGAGAATTTGTCCTACATACACCGAGGCTCTAAGGGAGTTTCTGAATTTATGAGGTAAGCGGAGGGTGGTGCTGAGGAGAGGGAGGGAAGGCCAAGGCCAAGGCCAAGCTCTCCCAGGTCCTCATGGACTGCGGGCTGCCTTGCCTCTCCTGTGGCTCTTCCTCAGAGATCCTGATGAAGGTGACTCTACCAGGATGCCGTGTATGACCTTGGTCCTCAGTCCCTGTGTGAGGGGGAGGTTCTCCTTATGAACCTGCTATTATAGCTGGGTCATGAAAAGCTTTTTCCCTTTGTTCCAAGCTCTTGAATAAACTTTTCTTTTTCTTTTTTAGGAACTTCCTTAATAAGTTGCATTTCTCACAAAAGCCTGGGAGACAGACACCCAGGATTTAAGTCACCCCCAACTGGTAGGCAGACTAATGGCCCCCAAAGATGTCTCTACCCTAATCCCTGAAATCTGTGACTGTGTTCCCTTACTTGGCAAAGGGGCTCTTCAGAAGTGATTAAGTGAAGGATTTTGAGATGAGGAATTCGCCTGGATGATCTGGCTCATTTGAGATCCATGTAATCTCAAGGGTCCTTATAAGTGAGCAGGAGGCAGAAGAGTCAGAGGTGATGTGAGGAAGCAGAGGCTGGTGTGGTGTGAGTGCTGACTTTGAAGGAGGAAGGGGCCCTGAGCCGAAGAATGTGGGCAGCCTCCAGAAGCTGGAAAGGGCAAGGAACACCATTCTCCCCTAGGGCTCCCAGAAAGAACACAGCCCTTCCAACACCATGATTTTAGTCCCGATTTCAGACATCTGACCTCCAAACTGTAAGATAAATTTGTGTTGTTTGAAGCTATAAGTGTGTGGCAACTTGTACAATAACAATAGGAAACAAACACACCCATCTTACCCAACTCATAATCCCTGCTTCTCCAAACACACTGTTGTCTTTTGGTTCTAGGCTCCATTCTGCACCCTACTTCCATTGCTTGCCCCTCCTTCTCCTACTTCTCCCACCCTGATTGGCCCACCCAGGCCAGCTCCTACCCCTCCACACCCTACTCTCCACACTGCTCTCCACCTCTCCACCCCAGCCCCAAATCCTTCACTGATGTCAGGCGCAGTTGCTCTGACCCCTGAATGCCCTCAGTATCTTCAGGAGGGTTCCTCACTATGTGTAACCTATGGCCACTTTATATAAACAAACAAACAAGAATCCCATCTACCTAAAGACATTTAAATGGGTGAGGCTGGCCACACACAACATAGCTGGAGAACTACCCAATCTCCCCAAAGCCAGGTTTCCCCACCAACTAAATGCTGTTTAATAGGGGCTTGTTTTCCTAAAATGCTAACGGTCTTTGCATTCAGAGGTATGGAATTAGTTGGCCTTGGTTCCAGGCAGTGCTAAGCCTGAACGATGTGCTCTTCAAAAATCTCTGAAATGTCTCCCCAGGGAAAGGCACCCTTAAGAGAAAGCTCCCACTTCATCTTCCTGTGATACCCACTCATCAGTGGTACTGTGAGTACTGACCTCTCTCATCTGCTCTGTGCCACTCACTGGGCTAAGAACTTAGCACGCATTGCCTTAATCAGTTCTTCCAACAACTCTTGGAGGTGGTAGTACTATTTTCCCCATTTTACAGATCCACAGAGGCTAAATAACTTGCCCAAGGTCTCACAGTGAGTCTGTGTCCAGAGCCTGGCTGGAAAGCCTTGCTGAGCAAAGTGTGAGCCATCCATAGGCAGCAGCACCTGATAGCAGCACAGGTGTCCCCAGGGAGCTGGTTGGAAACTAGAATCTCAGACCCCAACCCGACCCTCTGAATCAGAATCTGCGTTCTAACAAGATCTCCAGGTGAATTTGCAGTGAATTTGCACAGTGTGTCTGGTAAGGGTTCCTGCAGTTCAAGTGGAAGTAGGCACTGTAGGAGGCTGGAGGGCCTTGGGAGAGGAGGTGAGGCCTCTGGAAGCATTTCATTGCATCCCGAAGCATTGAGCTGCAGGGTGTCCCTCAGGCTGGGCAGGGGAGGCCCACTCCTACAGGTTTGCTGGAGGATGGCCTGCAAAGAGTGTTAGAATGTCAGAGGGGTGGGGACGGCTCTTGCAAACACCCCTGTCCAGACCACATCTTCAGTCCCTTAGCCTAAGGAGGAAGGGATGGCAATTCAGGGGAGCTAGCTAGTCACAAGGAGAGAGGGAGAATAGAAGAAAGCTGGGGCGGGGAAGGAGGGATGGGTTGCTTTGGGGAGGAGGTGTCTCATTCACCAGATGTGTGGAGTGCAGGGCCAGCTTTCTCAACAGACTCACTCCATTAAGCAGGGTCCGGGGGGGCCTCCCCTCTCCCCAACACTCACCTAGAAGTGAGAGGAACCAGGCTGGTACTCAGTCACTATCATGACTGCCTTTAAACCCATTCATTTAGATCTCTTTTTTTTTTTTTTTTTTTTTTGCGGTATGCGGGCCTCTCACTGCTGTGGCCTCTCCCATTGTGGAGCACGGGCTCCGGACGCGCAGGCTCAGCGGCCATGACTCACGGGCCTAGCTGCTCCGCGGGTATGCGGGCCTCTCACTGCTGTGGCCTCTCCCATTGTGGAGCACGGGCTCCGGACGCGCAGGCTCAGCGGCCATGGCTCACGGGCCTAGCTGCTCCGCGGCATATGGGATCTTCCCGGACCGGGGCACGAACCCGTGTCCCCTGCATCGGCAGGCGGATTCTCAACCACTGCGCCACCAGGGAAGCCCCTCATTTATTTATTTATACCCACCTCATTCCTTCTGAGATTTAGGATTAATTTGTATTAATAATAGATACTTAATAACCATAATTAATGGTGATGGCCCTCATCATCTTCCAGTAATGAAATAATACCTTATTATTTTCAAAGTACCCATCATATTATCCCACATTCTCCTCACAGTCCCTGGGAGGATGAATGGATGGGTGTTTATGCACTCAACAAATGAGAAAAGTACATGCTTGAGAAGTAAGGTGATTTCATCAGAGGCAGCTTATGGAGTGGGCAGGGGGTCTCCTGATTTCAGATGGCCTTGCTTCCTTAGTATTTTCTCCAACCCACTAAACCCACATGAAAGCCAAACCAGCAGTAACAACACAACACTAGTCCTATGCAGGCAGAAAAAGAGAGCACACCCCCCGACTCTGATTCAGGAACACTTTCCCCAGTTCGACATGATCTGAGCACAAGCCACATACGAGATTCATGACTGCAGACTCCTGCTTGACGGGTTTGCTTTGGTTCCATGGTGGGATTGCCTGAAACTATTAGAAAGTTTCTCTCTCCCTCACAGATCGGAGTGTATTCCTAATTTTCAAATATGCTTTTCTTTCTTTCTTTTTCTTTTTTAATTCATGAATCTTAGTTTATTTTTTTTTATAGAGCAGGTCCTTATTAGTCATCAATTTTATACATATCAGTGTATACATGTCAATCCCAATTGCCCAATTCATCACACCCCCACCCCTACCTCCCCACAGCTTTCCCCCCTTGGTGTCCATACGTTTGTTCTCTACATCTGTGTCTCAATTTCTGTCCTGCAAAACAGTTCATCTGTACCATTTTTCTAGGTTTCACATATATGCGTTAATATACGATATTTGTTTTTCTCTTTCTGACTTACTTCACTCTGTAGAAGCAAGTCTACAGTCTCTAGATCCATCCATGTCTCTACAAATGACCCAATTTTGTTCCTTTTTATGACTGAGTAATATTCCATTGTATATATGTACCACATCTTCTTTATCCATTCGTCTGTCGATGGGCACTTAGGTTGCTTCCATGACCTAGCTATTGTAAGTAGTGCTGCAATGAACACTGGGGTGCATGTGTCTTTTTGAATTATGGTTTTCTCTGGGTATATGCCCAGTAGTGGGATTGCTGGGTCATCTGCTAATTCTATTTTTAGTTTTTTAAGGAACCTCCATACTGTTCTCCATAGTGGTTGTATCAATTTACATTCCCACCAACAGTGAAAGAGGTTTCCCTTTTCTCCACACCCTCTCCAGCATTTGCTGTTTGTAAATTTTCTGATGATGCCCATTCTAACTGGTGTGAGGTGATATCTCATTGTAGTTTTGATTTGCATTTCTCTAATAATTAGTGATGTTGAGCAGCTTTCCATGC
>NC_041214.2:27679719-27680257 GCF_002837175.3 Physeter macrocephalus
TTTCCTTATTTATTTTCATTTGGGATGATCTGTCCATTGGTGTAAGTGAGGTGTTAAAGTCCCCCAGTATTACTGTGTTACTGTCAATTTCCTCTTTTATAACTGTTAGCAGTTGCCTTATGTATTGAGGTGCTCCTATGTTGGGTACATATATATTTATAATTGTTATATCTTCTTCTTGGATTGATCCCTTGATCATTATGTAGTGTCCTTCCTTGTCTCTTGTAACATTCTTTATTTTAAAGTCTATTTTATCTGATATGAATATTGCTACTCCAGCTTTCTTTTGCTTTCCATTTGTATGGAATATCTTTTTCCATCCCCTCACTGTCAGTCTGTAAGTGTCCCTAGGTCTGAAGCGGGTCTCTTGTAGACAGCATATAGGTGGGTCTTGTTTTTGTATCCATTCACAAGCCTGTGTCTTTTGGTTGGAGCACTTAATCCATTCACGTTTAAGGTAATTATCGATATGTATTTTCCTATGACCATTTTCTTAATTGTTTTGGGTCTGTTTTTGTAGGTCCTTTTCTTCTCTTGT
>NC_041214.2:27681090-27693783 GCF_002837175.3 Physeter macrocephalus
TTTTGTTCCACAGGCTGCAGGATTGTAGTTCTTCTTGCTTCTGCTGTCTGCCCTCTGGTGGATGAGGCTATCTAAGAGGTTTGTGCAAGTTCCCTGATGGGAGGGACTGGTGGTGGGTAGAGCTGACTGTTGCTTTGGTGAGCAGAGCTCAGTAAAACTTTAATCCTCTTGACTGCTGATGGGTGGAGCCTACCTGGGCTCTTTGGTGGGGCTAATGGCGGACTCTGGGAGGACTCATGCCGAGGAGTACTTCCCTGAACTTCTGCTGCCAGTGTCCTTGTCCCCACAGTGAGCCACAGCCACCGCCTGCCTCTGCATGAGACCCTCCAACACTAGCAGGTAGGTCTGGTTCAGTCTCCCCTGGGGTCACTGCTCCTTCCCCTGGGTCCCACTGTGCACACTACTTTGTGTGTGCCCTCCAAGGGTGGAGTCTCTGTTTCCCCCAGTTCTGTTGAAGTCCTGCAATCAAATCCCAGCAGCCTTCAAAGTCTGATTCTCTAGGAATTCCTCCTCCCATTGCCGGACCCCCAGGTTGGGAACCTGACGTGGGGCTCAGAACCTTCACTCCAGTGGGTGGACTTCTGTGGTATAATGTTCTCCAGTCTGTGAGTCACCCACCCAGCAGTTATGGGATTTGATTTTGCTGTGATTGCGCCCCTCCTACCATCTCATTGTGGCTTCTCCTTTGTCTTTGGATGTGGGGTCTCTTTTTTGGTGAGTTCCAGTGTCTTCCTGTCTATGATTGTCCAGCAGCTAGTTGTGATTCTGGTGTTCTCGCAAGAGGGAGTGAGAGCACGTCTTTCTACTCTGCCATCTTGGTTCCTAATCTCTTTTTTTTTTTAATTGAAGTATAGTTGACTTACAATGTTGTGTTGGTTTCTGGTATACAGCAAAGTGATATATATATATTATGTGTGTGTGTATGTTCTTTTTCAGATTGTTTTCCATTATAGGTTACTAAAAGATATTGAATATAGTTCCCTGTGCTATACAGTAGAACCTTGCTGGTTATCTATTTTATATATAGTGGTGTGTATATGTTAATCCCAAACTAATTTATGCCCCCCCTTCCCCCTTTGGTAACCATAAGTTTGTTTTCTATGTCTGTGAAATAAATAAGTTCATTTGTATCATCAAATATGCTTTTCTTCTATGGTCCTCTGTATATGTATATATGCTGCTTGGTTTGTTTGCTCAATTCCCAGATAGTTTCTGTGTCCTTACATAATTACTAGTAAGGCTGATTTGGGGACCAGCCTCTGATATTCAATGAGAAGAAATGCCTTCCTGTTATGCTGAGTGGATGAAGAAGGAGACGTTTATGTTCAGAATCCTTGGGAATCATAAGCTAACTCTGAATTCCTGAATTCCTTCCTAGCTCCCTATGAAATGCCCTGATATCCAGCCCCTGCCCTCCCCTTAATGAGAATATTTTTACAGGGGTCTTAGGTATCTGTACCGCATGCAAGGCAAGGGGTGAACTTCAGGCACCCAGGCATGCCAGATAGAGACACTCCATGAGAAATATTTAGAGACAGAGGGATTGCACCACCCACTACACCGAGGGCACTTCTGCCAGTGAGCAGAGCTGCCCGGCACAAAGACCAGCCCCTCCATCTCTAAATGCTGCCCCAGCATCCCAGGCCTTAGGGCAGCTCGGCACCCTGCTGGGTCTTTGTTTGTGGTGATGCAGTTCTCAGGGCCTCAGCTCAGAAAAAGAAGAGAATGTCCAAGCAGAAGGTATCCTCCCATGTGCTTGGCTGACCATTTAATTACAAGGTCCAAGCAAACTAATTACACTTTCGGGACCTTGAAGACATCAGGTAATTAGAGGCTGCCTCGCTGCTGAGTCCCGGTAGATGGTTTTCAGTGCAGCTGGTAGATGGGCTGTGAGTCACACAGTGAAAAGGAAACCTTGAGACCAAGGTAATCAGGAGAAAGAGAAGCATCTGGAGACAGCAGACTCTCCAAGGACTCAATATTGGCTTGATATTTTCAGAGTCAGAGAGATAGTATATGAATTTTTTTCTAGCAAAATCCATCATCATAGAAATCTGATTTTTGTCATCAGATTATACGACTGAGCCACAGATGGTAGGAGCTGAGAGCTCTGAAAATCGAATAACATAAACCAGTTCTAGGGCAGGGCTGGGCATATAGTAAATGCTCAATAAATGGTTATTATTATTACATAATCACTGTTAATTATTTGAGTTAGTGCAAAAACATTTATCAAGTGCTCAGTGTCGGGGACTCCAAGGAATGCTGTTCTTGCAGGTTCTTGGGGTTTCCAATAACAAATGTAACCAAGGCTTAGAGGAAACACTTCAGGAAACCAAGCCTTACACTTGGGATGAGATGCAAGTTCAAGGCTACCTAGTTGTGTAGAGAAGTGGTGACAACTAGTGACTGCACCAATTTAGCCTCAAGCACCCACTTTAGCCACCCTTGTGGATGAACGAGAAGGGGTGCCTTGAGGATATGACTCTTATCGGAGAGACCAGATTAGCACACAGCGAAGACTTTTATTTATCGCTCAACCCATTCGAAAGAAGACTGAATGTGGCTTGTGAGGATAAAATCAATACAGGTTAAAAAATAAGTCAGGAAATAGGAAGAAGCCATGGAGGGGAAGATGTGGGAAGGAAAGTCTATCAGACACCTGTCTGGTCCACCTCAGGTCTCGGCACCATCTCTCTGCGGGAGGCGGGGACGGGCACGGCCACACATTGGCTCCAGCTGTCATTGTGGCAACTCTCCGCCCAGCTGCTGCCCAGTGATGGGATTCTCAAGGGCACAACCCGACAGCCCTCACCCTGCTGTGGGCTCCCCAGGCATCTCCGAGCCATGAGGCACAGCAGGACTCATGACACCCAGACATACAGGGGAGTGAATGCTCCTGGGGAAAATGGGAGACAGGTGCCTGTGGACAAACTTTCTCCCTTTCTATCCTCACCTAAGACACAGTACTTAATTATTCATAGTTAATAACTGCTTTGGAAGAGCCATCAGCTGAACTTGATCACAAGCGATGTCTAAGCTTGGTAACACGCCCTCTTTTTTTTCAGTTTTAATTTTTTAAAATTAAAGTATAGTTGATTTACAATGCTGTGTTAGTTTCTGCTGTACAGCTAAGTGATTCAGTTTTACAGATATATAGTCTTTTTTAAATATTCTTTTCCATTATGGTTTATCATAGGATATTGAATGTAGTTCTCTGTGCTATAAAAGGACCTTGTTGTTTATTCATTCTATATATAAAACTCACGTCTGCTAACCTCAATCTCCCACTCCATCCCTCCCCCAACCCCCTCCCTCTTGGCAACCACCAGTCTGTTCTCTATGTCCAGGATTCTGTTTCTGTTTCATAGACAGGTTCACTTGTGTCATATTTTAGATTCCACTTATAAGTGATATCAAATGGCATTTGTCTTTCTCTTTCTGACTTCACTTAGTATGATAACCTCTAGTTGCAACCATGTTGCTGCAAATGGCGTTATTTCATTCTTTTTATGGCTGAGCGGTATTCCATTGTATATGTGTACCACATATTTATCCATTCATCTGTCGAGGGACATTTAGGTTGTTTCCATGTCTTGGCTGGAACACACCCTCTTTATTGATCTCCTTCATTCCTGCCTCACTCCCTTTTCCCTCATTCTCATCTCCTTGGGCTTACCCTCCTTATTGTAAAGGAGAAACGCATACATTTTCACCTTGGGCTTTGCTTTCTAGGGACTTGGGCTAAGATAGAAAGTTAAGATGAAGCTTTGGAGGGAGTATGTGTGGTTTATCCCTAAATGTGTCCTGAAAGGGTCTATGTTCTTTGGCACAGGGGTCACCTGTTTGTTCTACACTCCATGGTCCTACTGCTGTACCACGCCCATGAAACGAAGAGGCAGCTTTTGTCAAAGAGAAGCAGAGTTCTTCCTTGCATTGAATCCAGACAGAAATCTCTTTTTGGGGTTCTCAAAATGAGACATTGGGTGGTGTAGAGACCACTGTGCTCAATATCACCCTTTATTAATCTGACGAGTTTGGGGGGCTGGTTCTTATGACACACTCAACGTGGTCTGAAAGTTTAACATCAAGGTACACTCCAATAAGAATACAGAACTAGAAAGATAGTGTAGTGTAAGATTAACAACGGGGCTTTGAAGAGCTTAGGTGTGATCTCCAGTTCTGCCAATGACTACCTGTGTGACTTCGGGCAAATTAAACTCCCTAAGTCTCAGTATTCTTCATCTGTAAGACAGGTCGTGGTAAGGATAAATAAGAGAATGCACAAAGGGTGCTTAATTCGACACAGCATACAGTGAGCATTCAGGAGAAATCGCTATTGATAAAACTGTTCTGAGAGGGGCCCTGCGATTAAGTCCAGGTACAATGTGGTTCTCAGATGGTCAGTCTTAGTTCAAGGGTTAAGTGTAGAGTATTTTGAGTTGTAGCTCCCATGTTTTTTTCAAATAATCATACAAACACCAATATATTTTATTTATTTATTTTTAAAAAAATCTTTATTGAATTTGTTACAATATTGCTTCTATTTTATGTTTGGGTTTTTTTGGCCGTGAGGCATGTGGGATCTTAGCTCCCCGACTAGGGGAGCGAACCCGCACCCCCTGCATTGGAGGGCAAAGTCTTAACCACTGGACCTCCAGGGAAGTCCCCCAATATATTTTAAATTGTGACAAATGCTTTGAAGGAAGAGCCTAGGAAGTGAGAGAGTTTTCACAGGGGGTCCTGTAGTCTGTGGGTTGGAGAAAGCTTGCTGAAAAAGCCTAGGGCCCTGTCCCCACCTCTGACTAGCATCTTGGGCCATGTGATTCGCAGCTGTGGGTAAGGCCAGCCTTCACGGGTCGTGGCCCCCTCAGCCTCTCCAGGAGGCAGTCTGCTGTAGCCGAAAGAACACAGGTTTTTAGAGAGCCCAACTAAAGAGCAGTGTGGCTTAGGACCAGCCACTTCAATGTTCTGAGCTTCAGGTCTCCCATCTGAGAAATGGGGGTAATGGTTCTTCTTTGCAGACTGCTGTGATGATTAAAAGGGTGAATGCAGGCAAAGCACCTAGAGCAGATCCCAGCCCAGAAAAACTCAGTAATGTTCAGTCCTTCAACCCCCTCCTCTCTTCTGCTGAATTACACCCTGGTAATGTCATCCAGCTCCTGGTATGATAGGGCAGCAGTGTTGCCAAGTATTTCTTTGTGACCCCCACAGAAGTTAGCTTAATGACTAGTATAAAGCAGGTATACACAGTAGGTGCTGCTCACAACATATCTGACTAAAGAAGCAAACTTGTCACACTGCCCTTAGGTTCCATGACTAATGCTGCAGTTATAAGAACAGCACGACTGAGATTCCAAACAAACCCCGTAATGCATGTAAATGATTCTCCACCACCCTAAATAATAACACAGATTTAATTAAAAACACTTTAAAGACATCCGTTCAAAGCCGTTCAAAGCCTCGCTCCATCCCTCTCTTCCTTTATCAGACTCTCAGTTTGCAGACTAGAGTGTGATTTTTGCTGAAACCTCTGAATGGCAAATCACATTTTCATCCTGAAGTGTCAGAGATAAGGCCATGCAAGAGAAAAAAATAATTAAAGGCCAAAGAGGTAAACCCAGCGAGGAGTGCAATGGGAAGACATAAGTGGGCCAATGATGTTCATGGACTTCTTTTTTTTTTCTTTTCTTGTGCTGATTAAACCAAAGGTCTTCGCTGTAAATTAGAGCCATGCTCTCCTGAAATATTAATCTATGTCTTAATTAAAAAAAAAAAAAAAGTCCATGGTTGATTGTAACAATTCAAACTGCCGGTGAGTGTCCTTGGCAGAGATGAGTAAGGTTGATCAGACTCTTTGTGGGATATTCCCTACATGGTGGGAGGTCCCTACCTCGAACGGAAGCAGAGTTTACCTACAGACTAGTGACCTCTTCCCATCTATGTTCATTTTCACTCATCCACCCACCTACTCATCCATCCGTCTATCCGTGCATCCATCCATCTACCCACCCATCCATTCATCCTTGCCTCCAGCATACACTCCCCGAGCCCCTGCTACGGGGCAGGCACTGCTTTAGTCCTGGGGGACACAGCAGGAAATAAGACAGAGGAAGTTCCTGTTCTCATGGAGATAGACTACCTAATTACATAAAAAAATCGTTACAGAATATAAATGAGGGTTGTCCATATTGATATTCATTCAACCAAATTTCCTTGAGCAAGTGCAAAAGGGCAAGGTCTCCTGGTTGCCGAGGAAGCAACTGTTGTTTCCTGAGAGGGTAAAAGGCCCATCTCTGATTTAGCCCTGCACTCCTAGGGCCTAGCATGAAATTCAGGACACAGTACGCACTTGGGAAAAGTGCATTCAGTGAAAAGAATCTACTCTGGGGCTACTCAAGGACAGGGATACTGTCTTACCTGTCTCTGCACAAAGCAGTTCAGATAGGTTTTAATTCATTCCGCTAGCATTTCCTGAGACCCATTCATTTCCCAAATATTGTCCACGTCTTTTAATGAACATATGTATGTGTTTCTGCTGGGCAGACTACTAGGAGAATTACCAGGAGTTACTAAGAGATACTGCCAAACAGGTTTCCAAAGTGGCTGCACCAATTTACATTCCCGTAAGCAATATGCAAGAGTTCCAATTGCTCTACATTCCTGCCAAGTCTCAGTACTGTCTTGTTTCTTTTTTTTTTTTTTTTTTTTTTTTTTTTGTGGTATGCGGGCCTCCCTCTGTTGTGGCCTCTCCCGTTGCGGAGCACAGGCTCCGGACGCGCAGGCTCAGCGGCCATGGCTCACGGGCCCAGCCGCTCCGCGGCATGTGGGATCCTCCCAGGCCGGGGCGCGAACCCGGTTCCCCTGCATCGGCAGGCGGACGCGCAACCACTGCGCCACCAGGGAAGCCCCCTCTTTTTTTTTTTTTTCTCTTTTTCTTAGCCATTCTGGTGGATGTTTAGAACAGCTCATGGTGGATTTAATTTGCATTTCCCTGATGTCTAATAAAGTTGAGCCTCGTTTCAAGAGTTTACGGGCCATTCGAATAACTTTAGTGAAGTGCTTACTTGGGTGTTTTGAACGTCCAGGATTTTTGCCTGCTTTGTTCACTGTGTATCCTCAGGGTCCAGAGCAACTCCTGCCAGGTACTAGGTGCTCAAAGGACGTATTTGTTAAATAAATGTGCAAATTCACACACTTTTCCTACTATCATTTTAATGTTTTTTCTTTAAGTCAACTCACTTTTACTTAAACTGACTTAGAAAGTAGTTTAATGTCATCTCATAGCTCTGAAATCACAGTTGTAATGTGCAAGTTACACTTTTTCTCTTACACATTGAAATAAATGGGCAACAAATTTTAAAAAATCCATTCGTGTATTTCTATTTTTTTAAAACGTATTTATTTATTTTAGCTGTGCCAGGTCTTAGTTGTGGCATTCGGGATCTTTTTAGTTGCCAGCATGCGGGCTTCTTAGTTGTGGCGTGCAGACTCTCAGTTGTGGCGTGAATGTGGGGATCTATTTCCCCGACCAGGGATCGAACCCGGGCTCCCCTGCATTGGGAGCCCGGAGTCCTAACCACTCGATCACCAGGGAAGCCCCCATTTGTGTATTTCTAATTTCTCCCCCTTAATGCCATTGGTGATAGACTAATGTCTCCCAAATTAAATGAGTTGATTCCCATGAAACATTTAAGTGCTCTTATAGGTTGGCTATGACTAGCTTTCCTATATACCAGTGGTATGTGAACCACACCAGCAGACCCAGGGCAAGGGTGCAATGGGCGCTCAGGAAACATGTAGGTCAGGCAGTGGTGCTGCAGCCCCCGTGATGTCTTTGGAAAAATGGCTGAAGCGAGGTAGCCAAGTGGCCGAAAGGCTGGAGGGGGGCCAGATGGGTGAGTCACATGGAGACATGGAAAGACAAATTAACACTTGACTCCAGTTGTGATGTAAAGTGTGTTTTTCAAGATTTGAAGTGACCAATTGTGCTTTCCTCCCTGGATAAAAAACCTGAAGACTATTAGGGATAGATGACTTGCAAGGGATTGAGACTGTGCTAAAATCTTATTAAATGAACAGCCTTTAAATGTCCCGCCTTTCTCTCCCTAGATAGGGGGCTGTTAGATGAAATGCAAAAATGGAGCAGCCTCCAGTGATAAAGTGTAATGAGGAAGCCTTCTAGGCTTCCTTAACTGACCACATGTGAGCTTTCCCTGACATCACTGCCAGCAGGCATGCTGTAGGACCTTTGCAAGGTGTGGGGTCTGCCCCATGGCGACTGAGCCGATGATGGTGTCAGTGTTCAGCCCATGACACTGCCTGGTGAATAGACTGCCCTTACCTGAAAGGTGGCAAGTCACAGAATCCTGCTCTCAGAAGCCAAGTCTGCTCAGAACATACTCCTAGGGGATGTGCCACATTCTGAAGTGGTCCAGGGCAGTTCAGGCAGTGAGGATAAAAGCCTTCTCTGTGTCTCAGCCTTAAGGTTCTGGAATGAAACTCAGCGGGACCCCCTACTCTGTGGGGCAGATGATTCCATGGTGTTGCCCATGAGCTGATTCTGAGCATGAGTGTCTAACACACAGGCACCGAGGGCATTCACGTACAGCCTCAGTTCCAGTAGGAAGGGATCCTTCCTGCATAAGATTTAAAAGCCCCTTTCCCACTGCCGTGGAGGTGGAGACACGCACAGAGAAGAAGTGATTGGTGGACTTCCCTGGTGGTCCAGTGGTTAAGACTCCACGCTTCCAATGCAGGGGGCGTGGGTTCGATCCCCGGTTGGGGAAGTTCTGTATGCTGCGGGGTGTGGCCATAAATAAAGAAATTAATTTAAAAAAAGGGAAGTGGTTGGTGTGGAGCCCATATGATCCACAGAGCAGAGACCTAGGCAGCCACGCGCCTCCAATGGGCTAAGCAGTCGAAGGAAGCAAAGACTTAAGTCTTTCATGCCTTTAGCCTGCACCGGGTCAGCGTTTAAGGTTAGAACCTCTGCAATGGGAACAGGAATTGAGAAGCCCCAGGGCAGCCTGTGATGCCCACAGAAGGCTCTGGTCAGACTGATAGAGCTGCAGAAAGCCTGGAGTCAGAAAGCTATGCAAGGCGCAATGCATCGTATTACCACATTTAATCCTTCCAACCCTATGGGGTGCTATTTTATCCCTATTTTTTACAGAAGGGGAAACAGAGACCCAGTGAACCTACTTTCTCAAGTTTAAATATGGCAGAGCTGGGACTCAAACCCAGAAAGTCAGGTTCAGACATCTGTGCATTCAACCACTAAGCCAGGTTACCACCCACTACCAAGTACACCAGAGGGCATAGCTTCTTGTTTTCATAAAGCCCAGAATTCCAGAATCCTCCAGGACAGATTCAAACTGGCTAAGCCAAGACTCTGATCTCTAGTATGGGCAAGAAAAAGTAAAAATAAGAACAAAGATAAGACAATTTAATTTATTATCATCTAGCATGAATCAGGTGCTTTATGCACATCTCTAATGCTTATTAACCTATTTTTAAGATGAGGACACAGGGGCTTAGAGGGGTTAAGTAATATTCTAAGTTCCCACTGCTAGAGGGCGGCCATGGTGCAATGTGAACCTGAGATTTTCTGTTCAAAAATCACGCTGTCGCTTCTATATGCTTTCATCTGCCCTCATGAGGCTGTATATTTTCCCCAAGTATAACACACACAGCCGTCCTTCCTCTGCCATGGGCATTTGAATGGTAAAGCGTCATCTGTCACCTGGGAAAGGAGCTGCAGGCCTCAGGATGCCCCAGGCAAGCCTGGGCCGATTCCCACGTGCCCCAGCAGCGTATATGTAACATACCCTTACCTTGCATGGTGTTCTCATTAAAACAAAAAGCTGTATTACTTTGCTGTTGTACTTGGTAAAAATGACTTTTTAACTTTTATCGTTTGTATTTTTCTGTTGCCAAGCCCATCAACTCCTGGCCTGCCCACTTCCACAGACATACCAGCTGTACCTGTCAGGGAATCCAGGCCCACGACTTCCCTGAAGTGTAGCTGGTTCAAGAGTGTAGGTTTGATTCAATTCTCAGCTCTGCTATTTGCTGGCCAGTTGATCAAGGGCAAGTTGTTTTTTGTTTTTTTTTTTTTGTGGTACGCGGGCCTCTCGCTGTTGTGGCCTCTCCCGTTGTGGAGCACAGGCTCCGGACGCGCAGGCTCAGCGGCCATGGCTCACGCGCCCAGCCGCTCCGCGGCATGTGGGATCTTCCCGGACCGGGGCACGAACCCGCCTCCCCTGCATCGGCAGGCGGATTCTCAACCACTGCGCCACCAGGGAAGCCCAGGGCAAGTTGTTCTATACCCTAAGCCTCAGTTACCTCCCATCTGAGTAATGGGGCAATAATGCCTCGCAGGAATTAATGAGACACGGAGGAGAAGTGGTGTGAAGTTCAGGGCAGGGTGCCTAGCCTATGAGCAGCTTATCCGCCGTATCCGCACGCATTCCCCCCAGTGACCTCCTTTAGAGCCAAGACAGAGTCACCATCACCCCTGTGTGCTCACACTGGGCCAGTGTGTTGTCAGCATTCAGAGTTGTTAGGTCCTGTCCCTGCTGTTCACTCCAAGCCTTTGGCTGCCCACAGGGCCTGGCTAGGTGCCCCTCCCTGCCTGTCTTTCCCTCTGTCCTTGCTCTGATCATGATAATCCAATTACCCTTCTCTCCCACTCAACTCTAAGCTCCTTCAGGATCAGGCTAGGATTTCACTTATTGCCATAGCACCTGGCAGCACCTCCAGCCACATAGCTGCCTTCCCCCAACACATGCTGCTTCCTTTTAAAGCTACGTTTTTATTGTCAAGATGCTGAGAGCCACACAAAATAGGTGTAGAACCCAACGAACTATTATAGAGCAAACATCTTTCCAGCCACTGCCCAGGCAGAGAAAGAACTTTACCAGCTCCCAGAAGCCCACCCTGGTCCCACCTGTCAGTACCCCCTTCCTCCTCCTAGGAGGATGCAGTGTCCGCACTTTTACAGTCTTTACTTGTATAGTTTTATCATTCAAATGTGTATCCCTAGACACTGTGGTTTAGTTTTTCCCATTAAGAAACTAATTTGTTATGTTTTAAAATCTTTTTTTAATCTACAGATTCCTCCTCCATCACTTTCTTTTCCTCACAATTTATCTGTGGAAGAACGCAGGACATTTGACCTGTGGAGTTTCCCAGTCTGGATTTTGTTAATTGCACACTCACATGCAGCTCAAAATGCTGCTCTGTCCCAGTATTTCCTGCAAATTGGCAACTGGATCCAGGCTTGTACTGTTTATTTTCCACCCCATACCTGGAATTAGCTGTTTCTTCAAGAAAATCTAGTTTCCTTTAACACAAATGATATGCTAAGACCACAATCTGGATAATGAGAGCAGAGCTCTATCAAAGTTCTCTTCACCAGATCAGGGCCTGGTATGGAGAAGCTGCTAAAAAAGCATGTGTTAAATGAATTTAGAAGTAGGAGAGTGCTTATTCTACAGTTTATCATCATAATACATCTATGTATTATCTATCTATCTATCTATCTATCATCTATGTATCTAGCATCTGTCTATGTATCTATGCATCGATGTATCCATCTATGTATGTATGTATCTACCTACCTACCTACTTATCTATCCATGTGTATGTATATTATGGTGGTGCTGGCCCTATACCACACTTCCATGGATCAAATGTTCTGCTGACACTCCCTCATTGACCTTCCTTTACATTCATTATATCATTTAATCCTCACAACCAAGCCCAAGGTGTTTACAGTTATCTTCCTTTCACAGAGGAGGAAACTGAGGCTCAGAGAGGTGAAGTGACTCATCAAGGTCACACAGCTAATAAGGGCAGAGCTCAACCACAAACTCAGGTCTGACAGACTCCAAAGCCTGCCTGCTTTTCACAGCTCCTTCATGAATATTTGCCCCTGAAATATATTTGTTCATTTTAAAACTTAATCTCAATTGAGATTTATAAATGAGTGAGTGAATAAATGCCTGACTTCATGGGGCTGAGTATAGACACAGCCTGGCTTTGCACCCTGCCCACGAAAGAATCTTTCTTTCCTTATTTTATTTTTGGTTCCCAGTATGACTTTTTTTTTTTTCTAGATATGGCAGAGGGATATTTTTAGTATTCTGGAATAAACCCAAAGGTATATTTCTGCTCTTGGTTTGTGAGGCTCATTTTATTCATATGTTTACAGATGTAAAAATAAGTGGATGATATCTTCAAGTTATTCAAGTCTCAATACACATGTATACCCCATTTATGGGCTCACTTTTTTTTTTTTTTTTTGTGGTACGCGGGCCTCTCACTGTTGTGGCCTCTCCCGTTGCGGAGCACAGGCTCCGGACGCGCAGGCCCAGCGGCCATGGCTCACAGGTCCAGCCGCTCCGCGGCATGTGGGATCTTCCAGGACCAGGGCACGAACCCGTGTCCCCTGCATCAGCAGGCGGATTCTCAACCACTGTGCCACCAGGGAAGCGCTATTTAGGTCTTCTGTCTGTTTTTGGATTGGGTTGTTTGTTTTTTTTGATATTGAGCTGCATGAGCTGCTTGTAAATTTTGGAGATTAATCCTTTGTCAGTTGCTTCATTTGCAAATATATTCTCCCATTCTGAGGGTTGTCTTTTCGTCTTGTTTATGGTTTCCTTTGCTGTGCACAAGCTTTGAAGTTTC
>NC_041214.2:27694573-27700239 GCF_002837175.3 Physeter macrocephalus
TCTGGAGCTCCTTTAAGCGGCGCGCTTAAACCCCTCTCCTTGCGCACCAGGAAACGAAGAGGCAAGAGAAAGTCTCCTGTCTCTTCGCCAGCTCCGCTCCCATCTCTGGAGCTCCTTTAAGCGGCGCGCTTAAACCCCTCTCCTCGCGCACCAGGAAGCAAAGAGGGAAGCAAAGGTCTCTTGCCTCTTCAGCAGCTCCAGACTTCTCCCGGACTCCCTCCCGGCTAGCCGTGGTGCACTAACCCCTTCAGGCTGTTTTCACTATATGTGTATCATCTTTAATTTCTTTCATCAGTGTCTTATACTTTTCTGCATACAGGTCTTTTGTCTCCTTAGGTAGGTTTATTCCTAGGTATTTTATTCTTTTTGTTGCAGTGGTAAAACACTTTTTATTTGCGTCTAGATAATAGGTAGAATAGTTTCTCTTTGCCTTATGCCCACATAGCTAAAGCCTCATTGTCCCCTTATATTTGTGTTGGTAATGAAACCTTTTGAGAAGGCTGTATATGATGGAAGGGTACATGACCCTTTTAATAGAAGCAGACCACATTATGAAGCTGATGCCAAGCTCTGTTTCCAGGGCAACCTAAACAGAATGCCAAGAGGTACTTGGTGTCTAACATTTCATGTAATGTCCTGAAGGTAGATATTAGACTTTCCTATTGGGATAGGAAAGAGTTTTCTTCCCCATGAGCACACAGAAAGTTACCACCTACCCACCAAAGAGAAGAAGGCAGTGAATCCACAGGGTCAAGCACAGGGGTGGCTCCAGCACTGCCTTATCTTCATCTTGGACAATGGAGTCAGGACAGGATTAGGAAGAATAATTCATCCCCTCTGATAAAGAGGAGGGAAGGCCAAAATATGTACCTTTAATTACATTATAAGGAAATTGACTGCAGAGCCTCCATTGGGCTGTTCTTAGAGGCTGGTTCGGCTCTTGATGGCAAAAGGGCCACAGGTCTGGAAGTGAGAGATGAGGATTTAAGGCAGTGCCAAGTAAATATGGGATGCTCTTGATGCAAATGAGGGATCATTTCTGAGACCTTTGTAGATACCCTAAATTTGTAAATATTTTTATAATTTTCCCTTTAACGTCTGATTTATGGCTAAAATCATTGCTTTTGCAGACCTCTTCACTTTATTCACTTTCACACCCAGCATAAACAATTTGAACAAAGAGTGATATTTCTGCTTAAAAGGGAGTAAAGGACACTTACTCCATCCCAGTATGCTGATTATCAGATGACACACACAGGCCTCTAGGCCCCAATGATACACAGTTTTAAAATGTACCTAAGATTTGTTTTAATCTCGTGTGGCAAGATACACCCATGAAAGAAGTTGTTTTTATACTCATAGATCCCTACAAACAGGAGGCATGGCACACTGTGAAGGGCCACACAGGGAAGCACCAGGGTTGCTCAGGACGCAGAGTGCGTGGGAAGAATAATTGGCTGAATAATTCAAGTGGGCTCTGGGCCCTAAGGGTGGTCTCTAGTTGTCCAGTACCTGGCCCTGGAATGCTTTAGGGCAGGTGTATAGTGTTCTGGTCTGCAGGAGCCCAATCAAAGGAGGCAGATGGGGTATGGACTCTGGATTTATTGGCTTTCATAGCAAAGGTGTGCTGGCAGACATTTCATTTACTATCTCCAGGAACGAATTAACCCTGGGAGAGGTACTTCCTTCCTGGGTCAACAAGGCCCCCAAATGTCAAAGCGTCAAAGTATAAGGGAAAAAAACCCATGAATGATACACAAAGAGACAAGGTTGACACTGTTGCTTGCAGCCATGAGAGCAGCAAATTCCACCTTGCTCTCTATTCCCACACTCCTAGGTCATTTTCCAAATCCCTTAAACTTACACCTATTGGTTCTCTTGCTTACTTTCTGAAACCCAAACCTCAGAATTTTCTCTCTAGGCCCTTGACAACCCTGTTTCATGGCAGATAGACAACCCTACATTCTTAAATATTGTGCCCAATTTCAACTAAGGGTTGGGAGGTAAGATCAGGCCCTCCTTCATCATTCATACCACCTCTTGAGCACTCTCCTTAAGCATTGTCTAAAAATCCCAGGTTCAATTTCTCCATTCCTGTTGTGGCCCATGCACATCAACTGTTCTTTGCCATTGTCACCATCATTGCCCATTTGTTTGTCTGTTTCAAGAAACCTACAACATCCGGAGCTTGTATTTTTTCCTGATCATCCCTTTAATCTCATGGTCTTTAAAGTAGGCCTTCTTTCATATGCATCTTTAGTTTACCATAGTATACTTGGAGCTAACATTATAACACTTTACATAAAATGTGAGAACCATGCAACAGTATAACTCCATTCCCCACACTCATCATTTGTTCTACTGAGTTTATGTATTTTAAATTTATATACATTATATGCCCACAACACACTGTTGTAATTGTTGCAGTAAAAGTCATGGTCATTTACAGAAATTAGGAGAGAAGGAAAGATGGTCTTTTATATTCACTCACATATTTACCATTTCCAGTTCTCTTCTTTCCTTCTTATAGATTTGTTTTTCCATCTGATACCATTTCCTTTCTATCTTGAAGACTTACTTTGTCATCCCATTGTCTTTTGGTCCCCATCATTTCCAGTAAAATGTCAGCTGTAATTCACATTGTTGTTATCCCATATGAAAAATAATTTTTTTTTCTTTTTCTCTGGGTGCTTTCAAAACTTCCTCTTTATTTTTGGTTTTCAACAGGTTGAGGATGATGTGCTTAGGAGTGTTCTTTGTATTTATCCAGTTTGGAACTTGCTTATCTTATTCAAACTTTAAAATGATGTTTTGCACCAAGTTTGGAAAATTTTTCGACCGCTATTTTTTCAGTTAATTTTTTTATGCCCCATTCACTTATTCTTGTCCTTTGGTCCTTTTAAGAATTTTCTCTTTTCTCCTCTCCTTTCTTCTCCTCTCTCCCTTCCCCCTCACTGGCTCTAGATTTTAAGAAATCTTTCTTCTCTCCCCTTCCCTCTTCGTATTGTGCAATTGCTTTTGATCTCTCTTCCAGTTCATTGACTCTTCTATCTCCAAGCTGCTGCTAAATCCTTCTTTTCATTTTAGATATTGTATTTACCACTTTAGATTTGACATTTCTGTTTAGTTTCCATTTCTTTGCTGATATTCTCTATCTGTTCATTCATTGTTACAACATTTACTTTAAAGCTTTTAAAAACAATTTAAAATAGCTGCTTTAAAACTGCTTTCTGAAAATTCCAATATCTGTTTCATCTCAGGGTCTGTTTCTCTTGAATGATTTTACTCTGAACCTTAGGTCACATTGTTTCCTGTTTCCTCACATGTTTACTAATTTATATTTAATACTGGGGACTGTGGATTGTACATGTTAGAAACTCTGGATTCTTGTTATCTTTCTCTGAGATTGTTGATTTTTATTAAATTACTGGATGGTCACCTTGTACCAGTAGAGTTTGGTTTTATACTATATAAGGGTATTACTGTTTGGGTTTACTCTTAATTTTGGACAAGTCCATAAATCCTGGCATTTGACCTTTACTTCTAATATATGTCTCTTTTGTCATTTCATTGGAAAACTCTAGGTGTTTACCTAGTCCTTATAACTTGGAGGAATTCCAAAATTTGTCTAATTTCAAGTAAGCAGTAACTAAAATCTCTGATCAGTTTTTTCATCTCTCCTGCTATCAGTTTTCACTGGGTTTCCAAAGTCTCCTCTGTGTGTACCCAGTTCAGGGGTCAGACAAGGATTTGAGGGTAAAGTTTATATTCAGAGTTGGAGTTCTCTTCCTGTATATCCCTCCTTTCTAATATTAACTTCCTAAATTTCCAGGAATTCTGGCATTGATGAACTTCATTCTATAACACTTCAAGCTCAAAGAACTGTGGCTTGCTTTCTTTGTTCCTTCTTTCTTTTCATTCTTTAATTTTTTTCAATTATTATTTTTAATAACTTTATTAAATAGCTGTATAGATAAAATTTATTTTATATATCATAAAATTCACTTGTAATTGTATGAGTCAATAATTTTTAATAAATTTATAGAGTTGTGCAACAACCATCACAATCTAGTTTTAGAACATTTCCATCACCCCAAAATGGCTGTGCTCATTTACAGTTGACTTTTACTCTGACTTCGAGCCCTAGGCAACTATTGATCTATTTTCCATCTCAAAATTGCCTATTGTGGACATTTCATGTAAATGAAGTCATGGAATATCTAGTCTTTGTTGTCTAGTTTTTATCACTTAGCATAACGTTTTTGAAATTCATCTATGTTGTGTAAATCAATATGCTGTATATGTCGTTCCTTTTTATTGCTAAACAGCATTCCATGTATGGATACACTACAGGTTATTTATTCATTCACCTGTTAAAGAACATCTTGTTTTTGTTTTGTTCTGTTTTTGGAAGCTTTTTTTCAATGTTTCTCAGATAATACCTACATAGCCAAACTGGTACTTGTAGGTCTATGGAGCAGTGTTTGGGAATCACAGTGTAGAAGATCAGATTATGACATTCAGATAAGGACTCATTTTTTAAAATTTAAGTAGCATTTATTGGACACATTTGTTTGTGTTAGACACTGTGTTAAAGGTTAAAGAGGTGAAATAAGACATGAAATCTCAGTGTAGTGGAAGAAATGAACCAACAAAGAAATAAGTGTAATAAAGTGTGAAAAATGTAATAAAATTCTGGGGCCCCCATGGAGTTAAGGTCAATTCTCTATGGGAGAGGGAATTACAGGAAAGTCTTTATCAAGGATGTGAGCCTTGAGTCTTGAAAGATGGTCTTGAAAGATGAACAGGTAATTGGTCAGTCAGATAGTGGAAATAACTTGCCTTCCCATGACACATTCTGTTTTATTCTTAAAAGCCATGCAGGGCTTCCCTGGTGGCACAGTGGTTAAGAATCCTCCTGACAATGCAGGGGACATGGGTTCGAGCCCTGGTCCAGGAAGATCCCACATGCCACGGAGCAACTAAGCCTGTGCTCCACAACTACTGAGCCTGTGTGCCTAGAGCCCATGCTCTGCAACAAGGAGAAGCCACCACAATAAGAAGTCCACGCACCGCAATGAAGAGTAGCCCCCGCTCACCACAGCTAAAGAAAGCCTGCATGCAGCAACGAAGACCCAATGCAGCCAATAATAAATAAATAAATAAATAAATAAATTTATATTTTTAAAAAAAGTCATGCAGATAGGTGCCTACATAGTGTTGTCCAATCTGTCTGTGCCTGGGAATTGTATGGAAGCAAATTATTCCTGCGAGTGTCTGCTGAGATCAATACATGGAGAAATATGGTGAAAACTTGGCAGATACCCCATTCTGCCAAGCTATATAAATACTTCTCAACAAGATAAACACATAATGGAAAAGAACACGGAGCTTTGAAGAATAATGGACTTGGTCCAACACTTTAGGCAAATTACCTAATCTTTCAGAGCCTCAATTTCAGTATCTATAAAATGGAGTTAAGAAATAACTTCAAAAGTAACTGGACAGGGCTTCCCTGGTGGCGCAGTGATTGAGAATCCGCCTGCCGATGCAGGGTACACGGGTTTGTGCCCCGGTCCGGGAAGATCCCACATGCCGCGGAGCGGCTGGGCCCGTGAGCCATGGCCGCTGAGCCTGCGCGTCCGGAGCCTGTGCTCCGCAACGGG
>NC_041214.2:27700733-27783514 GCF_002837175.3 Physeter macrocephalus
CCGCTGAGCCTGCGCGTCCGGAGCCTGTGCTCCGCAACGGGAGAGGCCACAACAGTGAGAGACCCGCGTACCACAAAAAACAAACAAACAAAAAAACAAACAAACCATAAAAAGTAACTGGACAGCTTAGACTTAATGTATGCAAAACAATGAATTTAGGGATTGGCACACAATAGCCTCTCAAAAAATGCTAGTTTTCCTTTTTTCCATCACATATAACGTTATTGACTGTTTGCCATTCTTACACTTAAGGGCTATTAGAAGTTAATGCAATCACAAGGCTTATTTTGTGTTTTGATTCTGATTTCTATTGTCTCAAGAAAGCCATCATCTTCTGAGTAACCAAGAGATGCAGTAGCTGATTCATAATGAGGCCTTGCTTCCTTCTAAATATGCACTCATTGTCAAGGTGATGGAGGAGGTTCATTAGTTAAAAGCATAATTAAAGGGCACTTCCTTTAGCTAAACTGATGAGCAGAAAGTGCAGCAATATTTGCATGTTTAGACATTAAGGATGGAAACAGATGACTCAATGGGAGGAAGCAGGGAAGGTAGGGCAAATTAATATCACTGCCCAGGGCCTCCAGGGTTATTGCTTTGCAGGACATTCTTGGAGGAGTGGTCTTCCCTGGGAAATCAGCTTCACTGGATTCTCTTGTTTTATGGGATGAACAGCCCTTTCACCACTGTACCTCAGGAGCAAGGTGATCTTTACTTCAAAAGATGCTAAAATATGATTCCTGATAAGCTGAGCTTGGAATCTGTTTCTTGCTGGACATCCATGCCCTGTTCTAAACACTTAGGTATCAGCATGGATACTGATTCATTCTTGTCATCCTGTATATGCATTAAGGTTGTAAATTCTCCCAAGTCAATAAATAGTGCCTTTTACCCTCTTGGCATATGTGTGTCTTGAGGTCATTTTCAAGGTTCTTCCATTTATTAGATAAGAGATGTGGAAAGATCCCTACTATGTCTCCTATTCCTCATCCTTAACCTGGGTGTTTTGCCTAAACTGCAAGATTTTTGTTAGAATTAAAAGAAAGTGCTTGGCACAAAGTAAGAACAGAAGTAACGTTCAATGCAATTCTCCTTCTCAGTATACAGAGACTTCATGGTGATCAGTGCCTCTGCCTCGTGTCTCTTAAATGAGGGCGTTAGCACTAGAATGTGTCATTTTGTATCAGGTTTCAATTTTGCCAGTTTCTTGTTTTCTGTACTGTGGAAGTGACAGAGAGAAAAAATATCTTTCATATAGCAAATGCAGACACTTGGGTTTGATGCCAAGGAGGAGTCTCCCTCCCCTCCCACTGGCACCTAATCCCCAAAGCAGTCTAAAAAGACAGGAGCAAGGCACAGCCAGTGTGGTGACTGAGTCAAAGCTGCTTCCATTGGGACCACCCCAAGGCTTGAGCATCTTATTACTGAAACAGTGATTTGATTTACCAAGCATTTGTAATTGTGTTGACATTGTTTTCTTCTTTTTAACAGTAAAATGAGAGTCTGTTTTTAAACATGTATTACTGGATGTCTACTGAAAAAAATGCATTTGTTGCCTCTGGGCAGATGTACAGGCTAAGACACAAATAATGATTTCATGGGAGCAAAAGGAATTACTGAGCAGATGCTCATCTGGGGAAAAGAGACCAGAGAGGAACCAGGTCTGACAGCAAAGGGAGAAAGGTATAGGATCATTAGCATATTTGATTTGTTTAAATTTAGCAGTGGTATAGCCTTCTACTTCAAGACGGAATGAAGGAGTGGGAGAAGCCAGTGAGATTGCAGCAGAGAAGAGAATTATAACCTAGCAGGACCCTATGGGACTCCCCCCTGCCCCCAATATGCTCTGCTTGCCTCTTATCTGTAGAAAAACTTTAGCCTCCTAGGCCTTCCCTGAGTTCCAAAGAATAAATTTAATCAGAGAAGTGAGAAAATGCAGAAGGAAAGGAAAACAGTTAAGCAAGACAAAACAATAGTTTAGCCATTAAACAAAGTCAAGGACCTTTAGTTCTTCCACAAGAGCGATAAATAATATTCGGAGCCATGTCCTTTGATCTGTTTTGCAAATTCTGAAACCCCCACCAGGTGGAAGAAGTGAACCGTATGTTGCCCCAAGTACGTAGATCCCAGACAGGTTGGAACCAGAAGGTGGATGATGTTGACTCCCAATTACCTCACCACCAACCAGTCAGAAGAACGTCCAAAAGCTGATCAAGCATGCCACCACCTTCCTCCCTCACCCTGTGTTTAAAAATCTTTCCTTGAAAGCTATTGGTTTCACAGGCACTAGCTGCCTGGACTCCTTGCTTGACGCCCTGCAATAAATGCTGCACTTTCCTTCACCACAATTCAGTGTCAGTAGATTGGCTTTACTGCTAGTGGGCAAGTAGACCCAAGTTTGGTTCGGTAAATGGAATGACATTCCTGCAGGTCTCAATTCACCAAGAGTCTGGATTCTCCTTTAGCATAGGCTCTTCAGAAGAAAAATGAAAGAAAATCCTTTGAGTAATAATGGAAATCCAAGAAAGCCTTGAGAAACCAGCTCTTCAAGCAAATGGCTCAGGATATATTGATGAGTAAGGCTAGGGAAACCCTCAGTGGATTTGTGGAGACTATGTTCCCAGTACGACACAGATAGAGTTATCTGTTTGTCATCAGATCTTACTGTTGGTTAGGCTCGAGATCAGCTCCACTCACATCTGGCAGCACTCATCTTCACCTCGCTGAACTTCCCTTCCTTCCTTTTATTCACTTTACTTTTGTCTCTTGGTAGCTTCCTCCTTTTAATCATAGTTCTGCCCCTGAAACTCTGCAGAAGTCCCTTTCTTTCCAATAATAATAGCAGTGGCTGTTTGCTAACTGCCCACTGGTAGATCAAAACTCTACCTGTGCTACCCAGACGAACCAGAGCAGGGGGTTCATTTGGGAACTGTTTCTAGGGAGGAGGAAAGAGGAAGTGGGAGAGCAAGTCAGGGACAGAGAACAAGCCAGTACAAGAGGGCATGGTCAAGGTCATGGCTGCGGCAGGTGGGATAAGGGGGCTGGCTTCCCAGGGATTCCTGAGAAGAGTGCAGGGGGCTGCCCAGAAATGCTCCCCACCTCCACGCCTAGTTGCTCCCGTGCCCTCTGGGTGAGAGGTGCTCCCAGGGCAGTAAAGCTGCTGCTCCTGGGCTGTGCTCCTTGGAGCCTGGAGGCTCCTCTCGCCTGGGAGCAAGCCCTGGGGCACAAAGCTGACAGCACAGTGGGGTGAGGTGTGAACTCAAGGGGAGACCTTCCAGTGAAGCAGGTTTCTGTGCTTCAGGGGAAGGACAGGTATTATCTAGAGGATCTCATTCATGTATCAGCTTTGTAAGTTGTAAGCTTCCAGGTGAGGCTCTGTCAAGAGAAAGAGGATTTTCTAAGTTTGTTTTAGCATTTTCAGAACCAAGCATGAAGGTCTCAGTGTTTCTTCCCTAAAGGCAGAGAGAGGTACCTTTAGGGAAGATGATAAGAGCCACTTATCATGGCTGCTGAGGGGGCCGGCACCTTAGGCTAGAGGAGGAGTATGGCTTAGGGCAGAAGGAAAGGCTAAATATGCCCCTTGGGGATCCTAGTCCAGAGGCTTCTGAGGAAGCGGGCTTGGTGAAAAGCAACGTAGGCAGTGAATGGGGGATGTTAAAGGCAGTGCCTCTTCCTCCTTCCCTCCCAGGGCCACGCCCCCAAGGGGAGGGGCTCCATAGAGACAGGGGTATGGGGGTAGTTAGAGGCACCACACACTGTGGGTACAGAAGATTCTCTGAACCTGCCTGGATAGCTGGGCCCAGGGTCACCTCAGTAAAGTGTGGGAGGATGGGAGGTGGCCTCCCCAAGGCTCATGAACAGAGTATGCATTTCCTATTGCTGCTATGAAAAATAACCTCAACCTTTGTGTTAAAACAACTCAGATTTATTATCTTACAGTTTTGGAGGTCAGAAATCTGAAATGAGTCTCCCCGGGCTACAATCAAGGTGTCAGCAGGGCTGTGTTCCTTCTGGAGGCTGTAATGGACAATCTGTTTCTTTTTTTTCCCCCCGGCTCATAAGGGTGGCTGCATTCCTTCGCTCATGGCCCCATACCACTCTGACCTCTGCTTCCTGTCACATCTTTTCTGACTCTAATCCTCCTGCCTCCCTCCTATAAGGAAACTTGTGATTACATTGGATCCACTTGGCTAATCTAAGATAATCTCCCTAGCTCAGGATCTTTAATTTAATCATGCCTGTAAAGACCCTTTGCCATGTAAGGTAACATATTCACAGATTTCAGGGATTAGGAGGTGGACATCTTTGGGGCCATTATTTTGTCTACCACAGGTGGCTCACTCGGGACCCCGAGGAGCCCAGGTGAGGTATTGTGGCATAGAGGTAACCAGTGCAGCAGAGATGCGGCAGGATGAAAGGCTTGCAGGAAAGGAGCTTTAAGGTGGAGAGAACACAGCTCAGGGAATGGGTTGAAGTGGTGGATTTCCAGCATATTGGTGCCCTCTCTAAAGAAAACAGAACAACTGGGCTGACCACGTCAGCAGTCACCTTTCCAAAGAGCAGGAAATCCAGTCATTGCACAGTCCCAACCCGAGAGGACCTAGGGTGTCCTACGTGGATCTGAGGACCCTTCTCTACCAACACCATGAAGTCACAGATGCCACATCTCCCCAGATGTCTAGAAGTTCTTAGAGATGGGAAGAGGAAAGGAGAGGGACTCAGAGAAGTGGGTGCTTATCGGGGGCCCTTCTGTACTACAGAGAAATAAAGACATGAGAGCCACTGTATTTGTGGTTCTCCTCATGTCCATTATCCATTCAGAACAACCCTGCAAGTTGGCATCTTAGAAAACATCATTTGGGATTCCTACAAAAGGAGAGGCAAAAGAGGTTCTGGACATTCTTCCTCCCCCTCTGTTTAGGACACATGTTCCTAAAGGAAAGCAGGTCTCACTGAAGACCAGTGTCCAGGGCAGGACAGTGAGTGGGGTGGCATCACTGCTTTAGAGGAAACACGGCCAATGCATCCAAGAGTTAGTCTTTAAATGTGGAATTAGAGCACTGACAATGCCCAATTATTTTGCTCATTAAGATGACTGGTCTGGACTGGACTGACCGTTCTCCAGTTAACTCCTTGGCACTTGGCTATAATAATGATTGAACTCACTCATTTGGCTCCCATTTTGGCTGTAAGAGCAGATGCAAATAAACTGATTCTACATCATTCTAACACTCTTTCTTTTCTCACCAAGAATAAAGGATTTTGCCTCTTCCAGGGGCTTTAGATTCCTTTGCAAGTAGAATGGACCTGATGAGCAAAGGCGTTGGCCTGACAAATGTGAGAATTTGGCTCAAATCCTGGCTCTGTCATTTGTTTCTGGGGGAACTTGGGCCTGTGACTTATTGTCTCCTTTATGTGGGAGGAAAGAAGACCACCTGGGTCTAAGGAGTCCTGCCCCACTCCCACTGGCCCCTTTTCTTTGGATGTGGTGAGGGGCCATTGGGGACCAGACATGCCCCCTACTTCCCCTCATACTGGGAATCCAGCATTCTTCATGGAGGGTGGGGTAAGGGGCTAGGACAGGAAGCGCTTAGAAAGGACAAGTGGGTCTCATTAAAGAAGGTTTAAACTTCTCAAATAGTCATGTTATGGTGTGGTTTTCCTGTGTCCGAATGACAGTGGGGTTTCTTGGTTGTTGTTTTTTTGTTTTTGTTTTTATCAGTGACCAGAGTATAAAGGTATACCACAGAACATTTGTTTGGTCTGATGATATGTTTTTAAATGAGAAAATATTAAAAATTGGAAGATTTTCTGTAGAACTCTGACTTCTCACTTCTGAACGACTGGAACTGCACGAGGCCTGGATTCTTGTGTGGCCTGGAGCTGTGTGGTGGTTGAGTCTGAATGACGACCTACATTCACCCAGCCAGGCATCCGTACTTGCTTTGACTGCTTCTCCTGTCCATGATTATTTGGGACTCTTGCAGGAGAATGCTCTCCGGGGTCTCTGAAACTGGGTATAATCTGGGCAGGGCTGTGGGCTCCCAAGACAGGGTCATTCATATCCTTCTTCTCTCCCTCAGTGCCTGTTACAAGTTCTGGCACAGAGAAGGCAATGGCCAACAGAATGGATCTCTCTTCCGCTTCCTGTGCTACTTGCGATTTTTCAGAGATCCATCTTTTTCCCTTGTCTGAGCCTGGGGTACCTGTCCTCTTATTGGTCCGTTAAGGCTGTCACTCAAGCTGTGCCTTCCACTAGGTGAACAGGCTGTAAAATATCAGTGGGTCTCCTTCCCAGCACCAGCAAGTCCAAAGGGAAGATCATTAGAATTCGTGATGCTGAGTCTACCATATCCAAATAACATGAAAGCCAGGAGGGGCTGCAAATTAATAAACCTTTCCCATGTGAGCTGGCAGCTGGGCCTTCTCCTCTGCTCTTGTCTGGGTTTGCACATGACTAACTGCAGGCTTGAGGAATTTGCATTAGCAGATCATAAGTAAAAATCCCATTAAAATGACAGTCTCCTCATCGTTATGATCCCTTTTCAAGAGGTACACTGGATTGCCAGGGCATTTCTTGGGGTTGCCTGGTAATGGATTTACTTGGCAGTCCATATACCCTGGCAGAGGCCTTCTGAGGTGTAGGGCAAAGGGGTGGGCTTTTTGGAAGCACTCAGCTCCTCTGCGACAACTACCACACTCCCTGGGCACACACCTGAAGAGCTATGTGGAGGTCCGCCCACCTATCACGCCCTGGTTTCCATGCCAACAAGCAGCATCTGTCATGTGATTGATCTCCTGGCTGTGAAAAGAGAAGTGGAAGACACTGATTCTATCACAACGCCTGCTACTGGCCCCACTGAATGGCCTGGCCTGAGTTACATTTGCTTAAATGTGATACATTTTATGAACTTCATACTAGCATTCCTCACATTTACATCCCTCAAATTCTTAATCTTCTATTGAATAACAAAATGCCTTGATTGTGGTCCATTCTTTGGGGATAAATTACCAACTCAATAACATGATATAAAAAGCCTCTTGGCATTTAATTCCCACCTGCTCCTCCAAACTGGGGTCCTAACACCTGTTGAAACTGTACCCAAGCCCCTGTGTCCCTGTCTTTTGAAGTAAAAGGTTTTGCTTTAGTCTCCCAGGCCTCCCCTGAGTCTTAAAAGAATCCCTAAGGTGGGCCAGGAATTTAAATACACACAAAACATTAGACTGGCTTAAAAGAGCTAATGATTAGGAATGTGAAGATGTAGAAACAAAGAAGAGCTGTTGGGCCAGGAAACTGGTAACAGTTGAGACTATAAACCACCCACATAGCAGAGTCACGGAACCCCCAATTCCCTGAAAGATACAGATAAAAGCCTGACACCCATTTCTAAGTTGTTTTATAGGAAGCAGACCCACCAGATGAAAACTGCTGACCAAGAGCACGTAGACCCCAGACTGGTTGAAACCAGAAGATGCTTGAAACTTCACCTTGATGCCAACCAATCTGAGAATTGTGCACGAGCTGATCATGTACACTGAGGGCCCCTCCCTCACGCTGCCTTTAAAAACTCTTCCCTGAAAGCCATCAAGCGGTTCGGGTCTTTTGAGCATGAGCTGCCCATTCTCCTTGCTTGGCACCCTGCAATAAACGCTGTGTTTCCCTTCACCATAACCTGTGCCAGTAGATTGGCTTTACCGCATGCAGGAGAGAGGACCCAAGTCCAGGTTCCGTAACACTGTCAACACCTTCCCCTTCCACCCCGTCCTTGTGCCCTGACACACAGAAAGCTTACAGTCCCCTGAAGATGGCCCTCCTACTCATTCCCTGCCAGCTACCTGGCTCCACACCTCTGAGCCCTCCCACCCTTCCCAGTGGCAGGTGCCCCTGGAATGGGCTCCCACAGACTCCCCCTACCTGGCCCCCTGCCTTCTGTCCCAGCACACATCACATAGGACTGTACATAGGATTGTACACTGTCTGTTTATGTGTTTGTTTGCCCCATTATCGTGGATACTTCCAGAGAGCAGAGGCTTTAGTTTAGCTGCAGAGCCTGGCACACAGTTTATGCTCAGAATAAATGAGGTCCCATCAGGCAGCAGAACATTTATTATGCTTTGGAATCCCTAAGGTGGGCCAGGAATTTGAATACACACAATACATTAGACTGGCTTGAGCCCTTTCTGGCCAAGGCCAGGAAGTTTTGTAATAGTTACAGAGCCACTGGTGGTAAAGTCAGTGAGATCGTTGAAATAATATATTACCAAGATCAAAGCTGAACGTTTGAGACCCAGAGGTAAAAAATGGCAAAATGTTAGAATTTTAAAATGTTCCATAAAAATGGATCAAACAATCAATTAATTACCAGGAGGTTTTAAAAGATCTCAATTTTCCTTTTCTTCTTCCCTCTCTCCCTCCCTCACTTCATTTCTCCTTTCTTTTGATCTCAGTATCCCTTCATCGTTATGCCAACTTTTACTGGGCACCATCTGTGGCCTCAGGGCTACAATTTGCACTGAGAATTTGGAGAGAGTAAGACACAGTCGTGCCTGCCAGGATCTCAGCACCAAGTGAGCAGAGAGGAAGGACAAATGGGTCACTAGGATAGAGTAAGTACTGGGGAGTCTTGGGAGCATAGAGTCTGGGGAGCACAGAGGAGAGGCAAACTACTCAAAGGGTGACCTGGGATGGCTTCCGGAGGGAGGATACTTTATCAGGTACACACAGTTTGGGCATCAAGTGATTTACTTCCAAGAAACTTCTGGTAAGTTTCTGTCTACACAGGGAGCTAAATAGGGGACAGAGAAATCTGGGCTTGTCTGTATATACCACTGGATTGCTAGCATGAGTTTGGTGGAGGTTTCCTATATCCCACCCACAGTGGATCCTTTCAGGGCGTGAGCAGCTGTCCAAGTGAGCTGGGGCTTCTGGTCATCAACAGGCAGCCTTTACATTTTTTAATGTTAATTTCTTTAGTAGAAGAACGCTATAGACTGAATTATGTCCCTGCAAAATTCATATGTTGAAGCCCTAACCCCCAACACAGCTGTATTTGGAGAAAGGGCCTAACCTTCATTAGGAGGTAATGAAGGTTAAATGAGGTCATAAGGATGGGGCCCTAATTCAATAGGGCTCGTACCTTATAAGAAGAAGGAAATGTACCCAAGCTCTCTCCACCATGTGAGGACACAGTGAGAAGGCTGCTGTCTACAGCCAGGAAGAGGGCCCTCACGGCGGGGGATGGAATTGGCTGGCCCCTTGATCTTGGACTTCCCAGCCTCTAGAATTGTGAGAAATAAATGTCTGTTGTTTAAGCCACCCAGGCTGTGGTATTTGGTGTGGCAGCCCAAGCTAAGACAAGGAAGACTGAGCTTGAGCAAAGTGAAGATTTGACAGTTTCATAGGGTTTCATCAAGACTATAAACATTTTGCGCTTTGCATAATTCCTATCTCTAAATTAATTTTAAATTAAAAAATAAAAACATTTAAAATTTTAATTAGCAAGAGCACCAAAGAGGCAGCATGACATACGGAAAAAGCAGGTCCTAACCATGGTTTTCTGTGTGGCCTTGGGCGAGTTACCGGACCGTGGTCTCCTGCCTCATATTATCCACCTGGCAGGACTGGGGCAGAGATTAGAATGAGCCCCTCATGCAGCATGCCTGGCACAGAGCGGGCACCCATGAATGGTAAGAAATGAGATCAGAGTAGTTTGGAAGGTATTCAGTGACTCTCAGCCCCTCCTTCAATTCACCACTTTGGGAACAGATTTCAGAATTCCTAAATTCACTATATTTTTAATCTATAGAACCAGAATTCCTTCCTCACCTATTTTAAATTCCAAACCCTGTGACTTCATTTGCCTGTATCAGTGCTTCTCAATCCCATCTTAGAAAATGCTGCAGGGCACCTATAATGATCTCAGCCAGTATAGCAATGTTTTTTTATTAAAACCCCTCATGATATGGAATTTATTTTAATTCACCTCAATTCATATTACGTATTTATAAAAACATCCCATATAAGCCAAATGGCATTTTAGAAGTTAGTTGAGAGGCTGCTGGGAAGTCAAATAAACAATGTCAAGATACCATAATTTCTGCAAGACCCGGAATTCCTAATTCAGAGGAACATATATTAATCCAGATGCCATATTTCCAAAACCCCGGGATACAGCAGGATGGGATTTACTGAGAATGGATTAGGCAGTTGCCACGGGGCTCTCTCAAACATCTTTCGCATCAGCCTGGCATCCTTGACCTTGTCACGCTGCCTGATGTTCCACCATTGAGACATTCCCTGAGGTTAATGAATCTCTCTTTTAAAGAGCACATGTCAATACTTCTGTATGGAGGAAGGGGGGTAGCAATCACACTCATCTTGGTGGAAATGAGTTCCTTCTGGCATATGCTTCCCAGTGACACACTCTGAGATCAGCCCCACTGGGGGTCTGAGGCTTAAGTAGAAAAGGGAGAGGGTGGGGTAGACACGGGTAATTGGGAAAGAGAAGGGAAAGGATTATGAAACGTTCAGCCCTAGACAAGATGAGGCAGGTGGCACCCACAGGGACGTTTGGAGGGAGAAAAGAAGACTGGGGGCCCCAGAAGCTCCCAGAATATGGGTTGGGCAGAAAGAAAGCAAAAAAGAGATGCGGTAGAATAAGCATCATTTCATCTGCTTCATTAAGCAGCATCCATTCGATGACCCTCTTCCCTGCTGACTGCCACCCTCCCTTCTGACAATGTAAAACCATTGAACAAAAATTCATGCCCCCCACCTTCAAATCTAAGCAAAGGCCACCTCTGGGCTTGCTGCACTGACACTTCTTCAGCGGCACGGCCACCCAGAGAAGTGCCACCTCTGCAATCTCAGCGCTGCACAGCCCTCCGAAACAGACACTTCAAAGCTTTCGATTCCAACCAGACACTTCATTTGTCACTGACAAGTAGGACACAGCGGCCCTTGTGATCACAAGTCAGAAGGCTCTGGAGTGAGGCAGAGATTTTCCCACTTCAGAAAAGAACATGAACTGCTCACAGGGCACTGAGTCGCTGATGACTTCAAAGTCCTCAGGTCCCTGTCCTCAACCTGTGTCACCAAAAGCGAGGCTGCACCGTCACCCAAAGAGAGCATCAAAGAGGAGACACGGAGCATTTATGACATAAATACGCGCTAGCAAAGATCAGAAACTGGGCCCGGGGATCGAGAGGATCAGCTTCCCAGGAGCTCGGCGCAGAGAAAGTCGACAAGAGGCACGCTGGCACCTACTGACGGGTGCGGGCTCTAGCCGGGAAGCGTGGCCCTCCCCACCTCCGACTGGTCTTTAAGGCTGCTCTTTCCATGCTGACTTTAAGATGCTGCGTGTTCCCCAGAGTTGATTTTCCCCCAACTCAGCAAGTGACCAGAACGGTGACCCACTGCCACCATCCCTGGACCAACCAACCATCCCCGCACGCGGGGGAGCAGGGGGCAAGCGCGCTGTGAGCGCCATACCTGGTCCAGCTTCCAGTGGAACTCCGCGGGGCGGAAGGTGTCTGCCTGGTCGAAATCCTTGCGCAAGAGGAAGACGAGGCGGCAGTTGTGCACGTACAGGGCGTAGTGGTGCCGGTTCATTTCTGAAAAGCACAAAGAGGATTTGAGGGGTTCCAGATTCCCTGTGCTAATCCCACTCCATCACTTAGCACACGTCAGAAAACAAAGAAACAGGCTTTCCAGTTTTCTTTTTTACAACTGGGTCTAATAAATAGTTCTAGGACACACATAGTGGAGCTCTCTGCAATGAAAGAGGAAGAGTCAAGAAAGCTCGCGGAAAAACTTCTGCTGAGAAGCCATTTGGGCTTTAAAGACCAACCTAACTTATACTCAGATACTGCATCAGATCCCGGATAAAATTACATAGGTTCACAAGCTCTTTTTGGTTTTTTTACATATACTTCCGGGAGGGTCAAAGGGCCTCTCTGACAATCACATCAGCCACTCTGGGTTCCTTTAACATAGCTGGATTCTCCCAGAGTTCTGGGCTTTTATTTTATTTCATCAGGCTTGCCAACAGCAACCACAGAGCATGTCTCCTTTTCTGCCTAATCTGTGTGCCGTTAAGGAAAGCTGCCTCACTTTTAGTTGCTGGGAGGAGGGGACATTGATTTCCCAGCGTTAGACATAGTTCCCTGAATTTCCAAAGCAATGAATAAATACTTCTTTCCCCACACACAGACAACAGATGGGACTTTTCTCTCCCCTGATAAAAAAACTTCCTCTCCTGCTTAAACAAAAAAATCACACCATGGGTCCCAGCCATGATGTCCTATAGTCACAAGAGAACAGCCCCGGGAAGGTGAGGAGCTGTTCTTCGACCAATACTCAGAGGACTCACACATAGTAGCACACACAGAAATCTAATATGATGCACATGTTCCATAAATATTGGGCTAATGAGCAGCTGACCAGATACAGTGGAAACAGCATGGGCCCTAGAGTCAGAGAGACTTGGGGTGGAGCTGTATCTCTAGATGATGCTGAGAAAGTTATTCAGCCTCTTAGAGGCTCGATTTCCTTCATTGTATCCTGACAGGGATGCTGGGCTGTCCTAATGGATCATGAGAATAGGATATTGTGATTGATTCTCGCACGTCCTGTACAAACCTCGCCCATGGAGGTGTGAGTGGAAGGAATAAACACCAGTCCCACTTCTAGGCATGGGCTTTCAGGTGGTTTCAGCCAAATAAGCTCATGAAAAGCCCCCCGCCACAGCGAGTGGTTCAGGACCCGGGCCCCAGTTCAGTAGTGCAGGCCATTCTCCTGGCCATGGGGCTTCTGTCAGGAAAGCGACTCAAGTCAGGCCAGTGATTCTGGAGCTGTTCTGAGTAGTTCTGGGAAAGAACTCTCTATCTCTTAGCAGAAAGCAAACAGAAGAGACCACCACCTCTCTCTAGAAGTTGCAGTATATAACTGGGAAGCTTGGAGCTGCTGCAGCCATATTTGCTAACATGAAATTGATATACATATGGCAGCAGATCTGAAAAATTGCAGAGAAAAGGACCCAGGACCTTGATCACACTTTACCTGAAGCTGTTTAGCTCTGTTAGTTACAAGAACCCTACATTCCCTTTATTATTTTGATTTTTAATCATCTGATATCAGTTTGATCTGTATTTCCTGTTCCCTGTAACTGAAAGCATCTTAATTATACAATGAGGAAATGCATGTAAAGCATCTGCCCAGAACAGATGCTCAATGACTGGTAGTTATTACAAGGACTATTACACTGCCTCGTGACCATGATAACATAACAAAATAGTGTCAGATGCTGTTTTCACAAAAGCATCACCGTTCTTCAGGATGCAACCAAAGGATGGAAGGAAGGAGAATGTTTAGCTGCCAAGTGTTGTAGGTTTGGCCAAGGCCAATGTTCGGGTGACCACTCCACCTCTGCATCGATGAAACACCCAGGTCTGGTTATGGGGATTTTACTAAATACTTCTTGTTTCCCTCACTATTGCTTAAACTGATTTCCTATAGTTTCTGCTGATAACTATCAGGAAGATATAGAAAGCAGATTTCTCCCCTTTAGCTTCATTTGGAGTCAGGAGAGGTTGTGGTGAAGAGGTGGAAGAAGAATGAAAGGACAGACCTCACGGGAGTATCTCCTGGCCTCCCTCCAGAGGTTCCTCCCTCCCCCGCCCTCCGTCAGCTGGGTCCCTGGGGTCACCACCCACACCAGGGTAACTGGCTCTTCACTGCGCTGGTGACACGATACACTCAGAAATCAGCTTCACTTCTTTCCCTGTCCTTCAGTGTTCTCCCTGACAACTCCCCTCCCTTTCTTTGCTCACGTCTCTGGCAGATCCTAATGTATTCTGGTCACTTTCAGATATTAAAATAGTCTGTAAGGGTTCTCTCCAAATCAAACACCAGTGTCTCATCACTTAAAAGATCTTCCCCTCTTAGCTACTCAGCCTCGCCCCGTGGCTTGGTGGCTGCCAGTGGGGAAAGGATGAGGAAGGTGTGTTCTTTTACTCTTCCTTCATTCCCCGAACCTCCTCCAGCTCCAGTCATGGTCAGGGGCAGGGGAAAGCAGATAAGAAGGGAAGAAGTGGAGTCTCTTTAAAGAAGCAGTGAAGTTTGTCATTTTCCCAGGGATGTCCAGTGTCCTCTGTCATGTGGGTGTCTACATATGGACTCCTTCATGGGTGCACTGGCTGGTTTTTGGAGAGGCTCTGCAGAGATCCCCCATGGCCACGGAAGTGGGTTTGGGCCCCGGTGAAACGTGTTTTTAGCCCTCCTTTCCCCACCCCACAAACCCATAAGAAAGGGCCTGTTATAATCTTCACATAGGAATTGATCTGATAAGTGATGCAGTCCTTCCTGGGACATTAGTGCCAGCTTCAATCCCACCTTTCTTGGCTCTTACGTCTCCATTCCTGGTGTAAGTGATGTTTTCATGATTCCTTTCATGATTCTCATGACACCTTTCATGATTCCTCTCAGCTCCTGCCCTCCCTTGGTCACTTCTCCCTCCCACCCACATTTGCTCCTCCTGCTGGATCCCCTCTTCCTGGCAAGCAGACCTCTTGGCTACAGCTGTGACCATTTCTGGTTGCCCACTTAGTTCCCACGACTAGAACAGAAACATCTGTGTTCCGCCAAATTGTAGTAGGGCCGCCCCTCCCCTGCTGCCCCTCTCTTCTCACCCCACTGCTGAGGCAGCCCCCATCAGCCTCTTGCCTTCACACCCCCTGGGCAAGAGTCAGGTCCAGCTTTCATGTACCCTAAACTCCTGGGACACGAGTCAAACTTCCCCAGAGCTCTCCTGGGCTCCGCTCCAACACCAGCCTGGAGCAGAGGTACAAGTGTTTGCAGCTCAGCCAACAGGCAGCTGGGAGTGAGATTCCCACCTCCTCTCTACCTCAGACAACCTCGGTCTCTCTGAGTGGTTTTCTGGGCATCTCTGGAAGTGTGGGAGTGTTTCTTTCCCAGCAGCCTGGGGGACCATCCCAGCACTCTCTGGCAGGCTGGCACCTCTGCCTCTGTCATCTGGTGATTGCTGGACTAGGTTGGCCCCTCTGTCTTGGAAAGCCCTGTATGAAAGTAGCTAGCAGTACAGGGGGCACGTATCATTCAGATGAAACTCAGAGTTAGCAAGAGAGCTGCATGCTAGGAAGAAGGGGTCCTGCAGGAGGATGTGTGTTGGGAGAGAAGTTTCTAAGACGGGGCGGGAGAGAAACTGCTCACACCAGGAATGGAAAGATAAGGGCCAACAAAGGTGGTGTTGGAGGAGGCACCAGTGCCTCATGCAGTATCCTTGCGGTAGAGCCATTGCTGGGTATTCAGCTAACCTTGTTTCCTTTGCTCCTAGACACGTAGCTTAACTGGGCTTCTCTCACTGCTTCTCTCACGGTTAGGTGGAGCCTTGGGAACAAATTCTGGCCCAGAAAGTGTGAGTAGAAGTAAGGCACACCACTTTCTGGTCTAGCTCATAAAACCCTTCTGTGTTCAAGCCTCTATTCTAACTTTCTGTTCTGTGGTTGAAAATGGCAGCCATAAATAATTGAAGTGTCTTGAGGCCCTGAATGTCTGAGCAAAGCTGAGCAACTTCATTCTCCAGCCCCACCTCGGGTTGCTGGACAATGGCAGGAGGAAAAACTGACGAAAGGGTGTTAGTCATCGAGATGCTTCTTGTTGGTGGTGAGAGTGGTTTTCTTTCTTTCTGAAAACTGCAATTAGCCCTTGGTGACTAATCAGTTCTGTTATCCAACTATTAATAAATTACTTCATGATAGGCCAGCATTGGTAAGTTTTAATTAGTGGGCAAGATGGAAACTAGTCCAGTTTTCACTAAGGGCGACTTGGTCATTTATGTCGACAGACTTCCTAACATTTATATTCTTTGACTCAGTAATTCAGCTTCTGGTCAGGAAATAATCAGAAGCATCCATACAGGTATATACAAGAATGCTTATTATCTATTACAAGAATGCCTATTACAGCATTGTTTTATTTGCATTTAAAAGGAGACAATCTAAATGTCTAACAAAAGGGAGCCAGTTAAATGAAGTATAATAATGCCTAATAACAGAAGACTGTCAGTAATTCTTATTTTTAAAGAATATTTTATCACGTAGAGAGATGATCTGGATATATGCAATGTTATTTAAGAGAAACATAACATAATGGTATCACATGTATTATAAAAATAGATGGAACACTGTAACAACATTCTACATATACATAGAAGTAAAAATAAGATTTCATTTGGTAGTGAAATACACCAACTGTTAACAGAAAATGCCTCCAAGTATTAGAATTTTAGGTGATTTTTGTATTCTTTTATACTCTTCTGTGTTTTTTAGGCTGCCTGTTATAAACATGTGTAGCTTTTATAACTTGGACATTTTTCTGACATATAAAAGCTCTAATCAAGTTTTAATTTGTTCCTGATCATTTTTTATTTAGGGCAAGGAGCTATCTATAGGTATATTTTTCTTTTTTGCGGTACGCGGGCCTCTCACTGCTGTGGCCTCTCCCGTTGCGGAGCACAGGCTCCGGACGCGCAGGCTCAGCGGCCATGGCTCGCGGGCCCAGCCGCTCCGCGGCACGTGGGATCCTCCCGGACCGGGGCACGAACCCGTGTCCCCTGCATCGGCAGGCGGACTCTCAACCACTGCGCCACCAGGGAAGCCCTATAGGTATTTTTTTAAGTCGGAGAAATTAGAGGAAAATCTTCCACATCTTTTCTTGTGCCAGCATTGAACTGATTTGCAAAGGGTTACTTTATACTGAGCCCAGAGCTGAGCAGCGCCAGAGCCTGCGGGCTGGAGGGGCCGACATGCCTGTTTGGGGTGCTGCTCTGATGAAAGTGAGGCATCATCGTCTAATGCTGAGGTTTCAGCCATGGCTGCACAAGAGAATCGCCCAGACGCTGACTTCCTGAGCTGGGGCAGGGCCCTGGCATCTAGGTACTTTTACAAGGTCGCCAGGTTATTCTAGCGCAGAGCAGGGTGGAGAGCTGCTGGTCTAGTAGCGTGGACCTGAAACGCGGGCCAGAGGAGCTAGGGCCAAGTCTGGTCCTTTGATCATCAGTTGGGTTATCCTCGGCCAGTTGCTCAACCTTTCATATTCTAATTTCCTCCTGTGTAAGCCAGAGGTCTATATTTGTCAGGCCTGCCTCCCAGGGGTAGTTGATACATTTCAGAAAGGACTATATGTGTGTGGGCGCTAACCCCAGCCAGGGCTGCTTTGCATGCATCTGTATACTCCTAAGCCATTGTCTCCTTGATGCTGGCTCTGGATCATGGTGGGGACACCCCACCAGACACTGCGAAGATGGGGCCACGGGGTGATTCCTGGGGTCCTGGGCTGAGCTCTGGACCCAGTCCCAAACCTCAGTGCCACCTTAAGCAGGTCTGCGGAGTCCTTCCTATACGAAGGACCAGGAAAACAAATCCTTGGCACTGGCTCTGACACAGATTCACCATATGACTGGGAAAAGCTGGGCAACTCCCCCTGTTTCAGTTTCTATATCCAGAATATACATTGGCTTTTACCGCAAATATTGATTGAAACAGGAAATGTGGGGTCCTGGTAGTAGTATAATGTGGAATAAAACTAGAAATAATAATGATTATGACAATAACAACATCAGGTTAATTAGTCGAGCACAGATTTTTTATCTGGAGCTGCTAAGTGATTTCATACCTTATTTCATGTTTATTTTCCCCCATTCTACATATGGGGAAACTAAGGCTCAGTGAGATTAGCAACTCCTCGATTTTTCTTAAGTAGTGGAAAAGCTGCCGTGTGAACTTCGGCTGTTCAGCAGCAAAGCTGAGCAGTCAGCTGTTCTTCTATCCTGTCTTCTCACTGCACTATCTGCTGTAGTGTAGAGTAGTTGTCATTTATTTGGGGTATTTTAACAAGAGCATTTGAAATGGGAAAATGTGGACTTATAATTTAAGATAGACATAACATTTTCATAAGATATCAGAGTATTTGTGTGTGTGTGTGTGTGTGTGTGTGTGTGTGTGTGTGCACGTGGGGTGTGGTGACCAGAGCACAGCGATGGAGTTAGCTGGATCTAAGCTTACATTCCAGTTCTGATACTTACCAGCTGAATAACTTGGGACAAGTTACTTAACGTCTCAGGGATGTTTCCTTATCCTTAAAACAGGAAACACAATAATGCTTTTGTAAAATTGTTTGTAGAGATGTGAGGCACTGTTTAGAATAGGAAGAGCTAACACACATTAGACTTCCGGTGCTTCAGGTACTGTTCTACTGCGCTATACGGACATTGTCATTTAATCCTGATAAAAACCCTATGAGGTAGATAAAACTATAATGTTTTTATAGACTGAGAAAGTGAGGCATAGAGAGGTTAACCCACTTGCCCGAGATCACACAGCCAATAAGTGGTGGAGTGCTTTTAACCACCAAGCTGTGAACTGCCTTACACAGGCTCAGCAAGCTGAAAAATGCCTAACAAAGCTTACCTATGATCATTATGCACAGCAGTGATTTTCAAACAGATGTTGTAAATTAGCAGGACCCTTTCATTGAAAATAAACTTCTGGAAATCTGTCTATATATTAATATAGTACAGTGAAGGTAGAGCTGCTTTGCTTGAAGTAAGGATGAAGCCTCCTCCCCCAACCCCACCTCATATAGCAGCCCTAAGTTACTTCTGGGGACGCTGGGGCTCTGAAGAACCCAGTCTGAAAACCACCAATCCCAGCTTTTTGACTCTTGGTGTCTGTACCCTGCCTCCCTTTCCTGGTCCTGCTCTACCCCAAGGCGAGGAAATCATCAGCCAGAAAACCAGAGACCCGAATATTTTCCCAGGGCCCCTCTCACACTCCCGCTTTTCTCCCACGCCCTTGGTGGCCGTGGCCGTGCCTGACCAGCTGGGACAGAGGGGGCAGACGCCAGGAGGGCTGGATGCAAGACTCACCGGTTTTATCTGAGTTGCAGAGGATGGTTTCCTTCTCAGCTCTCAAGCCAGGGCTGGGGCCATGCTTCATCCACATGGTGATAGTGAACTGATCCGTCAGGTTCTTGGGTACAACCCCGTCGGGAATCTTGGCACCCTGCCTGCCGTCGAACTTGAAGATCATCTCGCTGCTGTCCACCAGCAGTCCTGCGGTCCAGTTGGTGGCGGCGCTGGGGGACGGCAAGAGGTCGATGATGCCAGAGGAGGCTCCTGCAGGGGATGGGGACAGAAAGAACAAAGGGTCATTCCTCCCAGGGTGGGTGTCCTCACGTTCTGTTTTCTGCTCCTGGGTCAGAACGAACTACTCGGCGTACTTACCCAGAGCTAGGTGCTCAGCCTGAGCTAGGTGACTTGGGAAAAGAAGGGTTAAATGCCACCCTTTCCCATGTTGCTTATGGTCGGCTTGGGGAGGCATCAGTAACTTACAGACAAAAGTATTGCAAGTGGGAGGACAGAGTGCAATGAACTATTATACAAGAAAAAAGTGCTGGAGGAATTTAGAGAAATGAGATGACCCTGGGGGTTTCGATAAGCAGACAAGGTTCCTGGAGAAGGCCAGGGTTTGATTCGGATCGATGGATTTATTCACGCGCTCATCCATCCGTTACCCTGTCAGCCATTTATTGAGCACCAGTTGGGTGCCAAGACACCTGCTGGATGCTGGCGAAGTAAATGTGAATCGGCACAGTCCCTGACCTGGAGGAGCTCAGACCCAACAAATTGACAGGCAATTGGGATGCAGTGTGATCAGAGCTGTGATGGGGAAAGTTCAGGTCCTGACCCCGTGAGAAAGGGTATGAGTCACTTTGCACTCAGCACGCTTTTTTCCAACCATTCATTTAGGCCAAATGGTATAGCAGTTGAGAACACGGGTTCTGGAGTCAGCAGAACTTGAACCTGATGCCTGGTGGCAGTCTGGCTTGCTAGCCTTGTGACTGTGACCAGTGACCTCACCTTTCCGACTCTCCACCCCCTTCTCTGCCACCTGCCCTCCCAGCTGTTGTGGGAACTGAATAAGAGACGGCACCTGCACTTGGGGCAGCACGCTCGGCACACGATGAGCGGAGCTCACTCCACGTTAGCTGTAACTGTCGTTATTGTTAGAGCTGTTATTATTTCTGCTACCACTGTGATTCCAGGCTAAGGATATCCTGAGGCCGTGGGAGTGCCATAGACAGATTTGTGTCTTGGGAGAATCACACCAACAGCTTTGTGGAGGACGGAGCTGAGTGAGCCGGAAAGGCTGGCCCAGAAGACAGGACGGCCCAGCTGGGAGGATAACTGGGCCGCCATGGACTTCCCACTGAAGCTCAGGTGCTGCCAACAGTGTTCTCTGCATCCTTACGTTCCACAGAGGGGCAGCGCTCAGCTACTCGGGGGAGGAGGAAGGTCAGGGGCTTCCTGATACCAGGAAACAAGAGCCAGGGAGTCCAAAGTATGCACGGTGCAGGGGACCAAGTGTGTGTGGGCTCCCACCTGGCACAGCACTGACGCGGCAGTCGTAAATGGGTTTAATGGACAGTGGTTGTGTGTATAACCTGGCATTTGTCTGGGACCACTGGACTTCTGAATTCTGTATATCAGAGCCACCTGTCACCTAGGGGCTGCATTTCAGAGGCAGCCACTACAAACATCTACAGTTTAAATGACACATGAAAATCCCTCAGGAAGTTGCCATATTGGAAACCGATGTCCTTCTTTGAAAATGTTTAACCTAGCCAGTTTTCCCTGCAGCCTTGGAACAGATGCCCATGGGTTTGCAACTGAAAGCTGGCTGTGTGACACATCTGCATCCTTAGAGAAGATGGTCTGCTTAGCCCTGTGAGGAGCTCGCCCTGGGAAAGGCCTCTGGGACCTTCAGTGTCTGAGATGTGGCGAGGTGGGATGCGGGAGTGGAGATTCCGGTCTCTTAATTTACCATCACCCTGCAGGTATGCTCATCAAGGGAAAGTGTGGGCAGCGTTGACTACATTATTAATGTGTTTTTCTTGGGGCTTTTGCCTGGTAGCATGCCTGACACATAGTAGGTGCTCCATTAATGTTTATAACTGCCTTTTCTTCTACCCAGTGCCTCCGTGAGATGTTTCCGGCCATTTCCCAATGCTCGCATGAGCCTGTTCATCCAGCCTCTTGTTCACACCCCCCACCTCTCATTAATATTACTTGTTCTCCTATAATCCTTGAGACTTATTTGATGTCCATTTTACTTATCTGATAAGCTAATTCACACTAATGTTTTAACGACTAACAAAGCCTTAAAGGTTATCACCCTCCATAGGTATTTGAAAGAAAGAACTCTATCATGGTGGTAGCAGGTAGAGATTTGGGGGTGGCTGGGGGATGGGAGATATGTAGTCTTTGGACCAAGTTCATCTTCCTAGAACCCCCCAGAATAATGCAACCTGGCAACAGCTGCTCTGCCCCATGAGTGAGTTGGCTCGGACACCAGGATTTGTCTAGCATGACGACAGCTGGTAACTAGGGCTCACAGGGAATGTGTTGGTTCCCGAAATTTCAGGTGGCCAGGGAGACGCAGGCTGAGCACCCGGGCTCCTGACTTCTAGCTCAAGCCAGAGCAGCCAACACAATCTAGCAGGGCCCAGTACAGGGCCCACACAGAGCCGCAGGCCTGAGCATGGGGGAACCAGGGCAGGGCTGACAGGGCTCAGAACTCCACCCTCTGAGGTTCCTTTTTGACTGAGGACCTTGCTGTTGTTAAGGAGCCAATGTCCCTGCAGAATGCACGCTGTAATTAACACCTTAGACTAGTGAAGGAGCTGATTGCAATTTTGCCCCCAAACAAGTGTGGATATAGGGAGGGAGGTGCAGAGCAAGGACGAGTTGGGGGATGATGTGGGAGAAGACAGAAAAGAGAAGGTCAGGAGGCAAAATTGGTTACATTTTGCCAAAGGCCAGCCCTGGTCAGGGTTATTCTGCACACATATATTTAGGGAAATTTACTTTTCAGAGTTACAGACATTTATTCTTTTTTTAAAAAATTGATGTGTAGTTGATTTACAGTGTTATATTAGTTTTAGCAGTACAGCAAAGTGATTCAGTTATACATATGTATACATTCTTTTTTATATTCTTTTCCATTATGGTTTATCACAGGGTATTGAAAATAGTTCCCTGTGCTATACAGTAGGACCTTGTTGTTTATCCTTTCTATAGGTAATAGCTTACATCTGCTAACCGCAAACTCCCACTCCATCCCTCCTCCTCACCTCCCTTACTCCTTGGCAACTGCAAGTCTGTTTTCTATGTCTGTGAGTCTGCTTCTGTTGTGTAAATAAGTTCATTTGTGTCATATTTTAGATTCCACATATAAGTGATATCACATGGTATTTGTCTTTCTCTTTTGGACTTCACCTAGTATGATAATCTCTAGGTCCATCCATGCTGCTGCAAATGGCATTATTTCATTCTTTTCTTATGGCTGAGTAACATTCCATTGTGTATATAATACCACATCTTCTTTATCCATTCATCTGTCAATAAACATTTAGGTTGTTTCCATATCTTGGCTATTGTAAATAGTGCTGCTATGAACGTAGCGGTGCATGTATCTTTTTGAATTATAATTTAGACAGACCTTAATTCTTAGTTTCCTTGGAACATTTTCTTGGGCACCGAGTGAGTGTCAGACTTGAATTAAGTACTTCAATGCGTTTTCTTAGTTACTCATCATTGTGGTGAATACGATGACGATTCCAGTTTACAGATAAGAAACTTGAAGCTCAGCGAGCCTAGAATCACAACCAGCTAGTAAGGGGACCCATCATCAGGGTTTGCCAGCCCCGAAGCCCACGCTCCCGCTGCACCACCTCAATCAGCCTGGAGGGAGATCTTGCAACCTACTGCACATTTTAAAAAATTGAAGTATAGTTGACTTATAATATTGTGTTAGTTTCAGGTGTACAGCAAAGTGATTTGGTTATACATATATACATATGTATATATTTATATACTCTTTTCGATTCTTTTCCATTATAGTTTATTACAGGATAGTGAATATAGTTCCCTGTGCCATACAGTAAACCGTGTTGTTTATCTATTTTATATATGGTAGTGTGCATCTGCTAATCCCATACTCCCAATATATCCCTACCCACCCCCAACCTCCTACACATCTTACAAACATGGAAACTGAGGCCCAGAGAGGGGAAATGACTTGACCAGGATCACACAGCCACTCAGCTAGCTAGAGGCAAGCCCAGCTCTCAGACCCCCAGCAATGTTCTTTCTATCACACAGCATAGGGTCCTGCCAAGCCCAGCCCAGCTTCCAGGACCACACCTCCCTGGACAGGTGGCTGTCCACAGAGAGGCATGTGCCTTGGCAAGGCCATCGTTGTGGAGCTCCGTGTCTTCCCTGGTGAGGGGAGCAGCGTGCCACCCTACCTGACCCACAGATGTTGCCTCCTGGGAAGCATCACACTGCATTTTACCAGATGGTGCAGGCTTTCACAGACTTAACAGATTGTATTTCATTTTTTCAGTGCACTTAAATAAACTGAGAGAGATTCTCCTTTCTCCTGAAGTTCTAGCTCCTCTCCCCAAAGGAGCCCATGGAAAGCAGGGGGTAAACAGGATGCATAACTCACAAAGGTAGAACAGCAACATCTGCACATCAGTGTGTATTTAAGACGTCCTTAGGAACCCTCACAAAGGTCCCTGGGACCCACCACGCTCTGAGAGTTCACACTGGTCTGGTGCACAGCAGCTACAGCCTGAGTGCAGGGGGCTTACAACCAGAGGTGAGGTCTGGTTTGAAGTCCCTGAGCCCTATCAGGGTGGGGAAGCATCTCTGAGTCAGCAAGTAGATAAAGACAGGGGTGACTTAGGCAGATTTCAGGACACACGGTGGAGCGAGAGCCCACATGGAGCCTGGGGACAGTGGTCAGTGTCTGGACTTCTTAACTGCTGGGTTTGCATGCTGCTTTGGGTGGCCTTGGTGAGGGCAGAGTGTCCTTAGCGTTTCACGGTAGGCCTGTGGCAATGGTGACAGACATGGAGCCTCAGTCATGCCTCCTCATGGTCCACCATGGGGCATGGGAAAGGATGGCAAGAAGGAGAGGGTCTCAGGGGAGAGGAACCATTGTACTCAAGGACACAGGCCTCATTCTATAGAGGATTCTCACGATTAGCAATAGCAACTCCATGTTACTTCATTAAATGTTTATGTAATGTCTAAGTTATGCCAGGCACTGTGGTGAGAATGCAGCAACGAACCAGATAGAAATGGGCCCTACCTCCAGTCACCCAGTAGAAAGTCTTTTAGTTTTGGTGCGTGGAAGAGTTCATTGACAGAGCGTCTCAGGGGAAGCCAGGGAGGCCCTCTTGACAAAGGCTGTACTTGAACTACATGATGATAGAAAGCATTCTGTTCTCAACATACCTTTCTGACCCACTGATAGCACTTGGCCTTGTGACTTGCTCTGACCAATGAAATGTGAGTGCAAGTGACGTGACATCTTAGGGCAGAAGCTTTACAAGCCAGTCCATGGTTCACCACGTGTTTTTTCCATCTGCCATGAGATCAGCAATGTTTTCGATAGAGGCTTTTCTGTTAGCCTGGATCCCAGTGGGAAACTAACATAGAGCAGAGCCACAGTCAACCCAAGAAGGACATGTGGTAGGAATGGAAAATAAACCTTTGTTATTTTAAGCCAATAGATTTGGGGATCATTTGTTACTGCAGCATAACCTGCCCTATCCTGACTGATAAACCACATTAAGTGACTGACATCAGCGGCTACCATTCTCTATCTGCATACTTTCAGGATGGATGTGGAGGGCCTTCTGATGTCCTTTCCAGAGCTCACACCGTTGATCCTACCATCAGACTATCATTCCACCTCTGGAATCCTAGACAAGAGGGGTTCCTCAAAGGCCTTGAATTGTCCAGCTGAAGCAAGCTGGGCTTTGGATGAGGGTGGTCAGCCAAGCTCTTGGGGCAGGGCCGTGGATACCCAGTTGCTGACCAGCCTGGGAAAGGCCACTGCAGGCAAAAACCTTCTCCAGGAAGAGAAGGGGATGCGGTATGGTAGCTGCTTAATTGACTTCAAAGAAGTCACTACTCACTGTCATCCCCCGTGGGCCAGTGTGTGCACGCTTGCTCATGTATAAGTCGTGATTTAATGGGATTCCCATCACATGTGCATCAGTCTTCCTTAGAGTCAGAGGCCCACTTCAGCCCTCTGAGAATGGAAACACCGGCTATGCCTGGGGGGCTGGTTCCGCCCCCCGCCCCCGGAAGCTCTAGCTGTTTAGAGGCTTCTTGGAGGAACTGATGATGGCTTCCTCTGGTTGGGGTATTCTGAAGGTATAAAAGCCTTGAACTGTGATTCTTAGCGAGGGCAAGCTCTGTTAAGCTGCACGGTGTAGTAGAAAGCCATGGACTGGACTTTTTTTTACATGTCTGTCTTCCCCAGGAGACTGAATTGTTAAGTGGTCTTACTAACTTCTAGATAACCTCACGAGTTAGAACATTTGGACACTGAACAGATATTTGCTGAATTAATAAATACATGAATGAATGAATGAATGGATTCGCTACGAAGACCTCCCGGACTCACAAGTGTATAAATCCTGAGAACAGCTCACCGACTGGTAATCTGAACTGGTCTGACAGATCAATCCCTTGATTTAGCAGCAGGGTCTGGCTCTGCAGCCTTTCCTTCAACAGGACCTGTCCTCGGAGCTCTTGACCCTACATATGCAAAGCAGCTGACCTCGAGTGTCATATGGGGAGGTGCCGGCCAGATGCCAGGAGCCTGTGATTCCAGGGAGGAGCAGCCCTGGCCTCTGGTCTCCGAATGCCATGTGTGTCACAAACTGCTTTGCTGTTTATTGTAATGTGCAGAGACTCAGGGGTACGGAAGTGAGCCTTTTCTTGGGCTCTGGTTAATGTCAAGTTTAATTTGGCCAAGAGTTACTGGGGCTTCATCACGCATTTCGTACTCAAGGCAGTTCTGTGACACTTCACCTCGGGAAAGCCTGGGACTGAGATGGGAGATCCCTTCATCTTGAATCTCTGAACCCAGAGGAAGTGATAAGCAGCTTGTCCAACTTCCCCGAGAGGCCTGGCTTCATGTAAGCCAGTGGCAATGGGGGACCATGTTAGGCTAAGTTTGGTCCTACAAGCTGAAGGGGACACAGGTGCAGGGCCCTGTATCATTTTTGTTTCAAGGTGGACTGGAAGTGCTTCAGTGCACAAACTGCAGGCAGCAATATGCCTGACGTCCAGTGTTCCCCTGGAAACAAAGAAGCTATTTCTGGTGCTACTGCACCTGTCCCGTGTTTCTCGACAGCAGCTTTGCCCAGCTGTTGTCCGACAGCCCCTTACGCAGGATCCCGTCATTGCTCGTTGTGGAGTGACGTTGCAGGAGGAGGAAGCAGGTGGGCGGTGACCGGACCTCCACAAGGCGCCTCTGGGGAGACACCCTTGCCTGGGTCACCGCACAACAACAAATGTCACAGAAGCAACGCCAGAACTCAAAGACGCCAGGAAGCGCCCCAGGACTGCCCTTGGTGGGCACAGAGGGCAGGCGAATATTGACTTAAGGGAAGCGTTTGGAATGGCGAAGGAGAGAGAGATTCTAGCGGGAAGAAAACATGAACAAAGGCTTAGGGATGGGAATGAACTGGGAACGGGGACAGATGGGGTACCCTGGCCAAGAAGAGGCAGGACACCAGGAAGAAATGGGCTATAAGGATGGCTCAGCAGGATGGAGGTGGGGCCTCGGGAGTGTGGAGAGTCAGGCTAGAGCTAGGCATCCACACCTGGATGTTCCACAGGTCCAATCATCATTGTCGCCTACATCTGCCCTCGCTCCGAATTTGGTGGCCACTGGTTGGTGGCACTCTCGTCCAGTTAGATGCTCACATGAGAATCTTCTAAGATTCCTTCTTTTTCACTGCTGACAGCCAATCAGTGACTGACTCTTGCTGATTTTGCCTCCTAAATCTGTCTTAAATTCACCCCTACCGCCACTCCCCCGGTTCAGAAATCATTCTCTCTTGCTTAGGCTATGACGATAACATCTTAATGGGTCTCCCTGTTTCCATCCAAAGTCAGTAAAGATTTGTAGAATGAAAAATGCATGAACGCTGGGGCTTAAAGTGTCATGCTGGCTCCCTGGCCGGGAAACCCTGCCAGCAACTTGTCGACCGTCCACGGAAAACACAGAGAAGCTTGTCTCCAGAACCTAAGGTGCCCCACGGGAGTCAGGAATTACAACCCAGCCTCTGCTTTAGAAGCGATCTGGCCTGCCTTGCCCTCACGGTTTGGAGAGCATGTGGGGCCTGAGGAAGCAGACCCCAGCGCTGATGGGCATCTGTCTCTCTCATTCGCTCCTGCCCTTCCTTCTTGAACTCTCCCTCTGCGGATTCAAGAGTCAGACTCCTAATCTGGAGGCAGGAGTGGCCCTGCCCGTCAGGCCCACTCAGGGTTCCCAGAAGTGCGATGGGAGGGTGGCACTGCCAGGAAGGTCACCAGAAAGACAGGCAGACTTCTCTTAACAAACGGTCGCTCCCAGCACCAGATAAGCTCGCATCTCAGGGGCAAGTGCTTTCCTGACTGAATTAACCTGCCTTCCTGCCAGGCGAGGCTGGCAGCCCAGAAGCAATGAGCTATGTTAACAACCAGATGCAATCTGGCTCTAAAGTTTCTTCGCTCAGAAAATCCTTTTCACTCTCCCTATCTCCTGGTCTCCCCGCTCGCAACATTCAGAATCAAATCACCAGTGTGTGCCCTTGGGCCCATCTGATCTTTAACAAGCTGATTCCATCATCTCCTTCTAACCTGGAGGAGTTTAGGAAATGACCGTCACCCGCGGTGGCACGGGGTTGAGTTGACTTATAATTCAGGTGCGCGGGTTGCGAAATGGGATATTCATTCAAAGTAAGATGTCAGCGGAGCTGGCTTCTCCGCTCCCAGACTGAAGGAGAGCACCAGAGGCAGCTTTCTCAATACTGCGGGGCCCGATAGCCATTTTTACAAGAGCAATTTGGAATATGGAGGTCGTGATGTTTTTCCCAATCTCCTGCATCATTCTGGAAAAACGTGCCTTCCCACATGCCCTCCTTGCCAGCCTGGTGACATGACAAATAGGACGTGGTGATACCCGAGCAGGGTGTATTTCACATTCAGTTCTCAAATTGCCACTTGGTCCTTTGGGCAAGAGCTGTGTGCGTGGAGGTGTGTGTGTGGGGGGGGCACGCACGCACGTATGTGCATGTGTGTGCGTATTTGTGTATGCATGTGTGTACCTGTGTGTGCACGTGTGTGCCTGTGTGCACTGTGTGTGCATGAGTGTGTGTGTGTGTGTCAATGTTGAGAGAGAAAAACTGCCCCGAAGAGAGTAGTGGAGGGGTCCCCAGGAGGGGATGCAGGCTATGCTGTGTGTTCGGGAGCCTCCTTTTCCTTTGGTGGGGATGGAGTTACCCCCAAGAGTAGACCCCGTCTAAGAGGAAACTCTTTCCTAAGCTGCCCACAGCCCAGCTGGAGTGTCAGTGTGAGGGCCTGAATATTCTTGGAGAGAACAGGAAAGAAATGAAATATACGTGGTGGGGGTGAAGGAGGACCATCAACCCATGCATGGTGTGGTTTACCAAGCACATGGCACCATTCCCACCGTATTGAGTGTTTTATTCCACAGCTGACTTGAGAGGTTTACGTTCCAGCTCCAGAGGCCTGGCCCGGAGTCACAGATCCTGAGCCGAAGAGCCCTTCATTCCCATAGACCTACCTTCAAAGTCTGGCTCTGTCACTTTCTATCTGCGTGACCTTGAACAAGTCATTTTTCCTCTCTGGGCCTCAAATTGTCCATCTTTAAAACTGGGTGAATAAGACCCTCCTCAGTGTAGTGGGGAACTTAGGGGAGGGCATGTGAAGATTCTAGGAGGGTGTGCACAGCAGGTGCTCAATAAAGCTAAGTGTCCTTGTATAGAACCTCCAGCAGCCTGGCTCCTAGTTCCAGCTGGCTCCTTTCTTGGGGCGCCATTTTTCAGCCCGTGGACAGCAAGCCCTCTGTCCCCCACACTTGGACTTTCCACCTCGCACCTCCACTCTCACCCCAGCTCTTCTTCTCCAACGTGGGCAGCCAGGCCTGGCTTCACTGCCAATGTGACCTGAACAATCACACGAGGCCCCCAGCTTGGTTTAATGCTTTTGCTGTTGCTGCCTTAAAATTCTTAATAATTTTGGAAAAGGGTCCTGCACTTTCATTTGCACTAAGCCCTCAAGTTCCATAGCTGGTCCTGGGGAAAGAGACCCACCTCTCCCCAAGTGGCTGACACCACCCTTCACACTGGCTCCTGGGCAGGCACCTCTCTGTAAACCAACACAGTGGAAGGGAGCCCTGTTCCTTCAGGCTCTGTGCTAGGTGCTCTTAAACACATGGTGTCGGGCTTCCCTGGTGGCACAGTGGTTAAGAATCCGCCTGCCAATGCAGGGGACAAGGGTTTGAGCCCTGGGCCGGCAAGATCCCACATGCCGCGGAGCAACTAAGCCTGTGCGCCACAACTGCTGAGCCTGTGCTCTAGAGCCCGCGCGCCACAACTACTGAGCCTGTGCTCTAGAGCCTGCGAGCCACAACTACTGAGCCTGCGCGCCTAGAGCCCGTGCTCTGCAACAAGAGAAGCTACCACAATGAGAAGCCCGCGCACTGCAACTAGAGAAAGCCCACGTGCAGCAATGAAGACCCAACGTGGCCAAAAATAAATAAATAAATTTTTAAAAAAGCAACACATGAAGTCATGAATCCGTATTTTACTGATGAAGAATAGAGGCTTTGTCACATCACTTGCCCACAGCCATACAGCTGGTACATGGTGGGATCTGATCAGGTGTGTCTGATGCCAAAAGCTGTGCCTTCTGACCCTTTAACCATGATAAGTAAACAATGTCCATCCAGAGGTTACATATACCAATGAAGTGGGGAGGGGTGATTCTTTCATAATATAATAACATATGCTTTGTACATATTGTTTAAAAAATAATTAAAAAATAATCTCAACAGGGAAAAACCTACCACATAATTTCTGAAGGGATTTCTCAGAGTAGGTCTCACGGTCACAGCCCTTCCCGATATAGTTGGTCTGCAGCTCTGTGGTGACCTGGATGGAGGACACAGCCCCGTCGCACGTCTCCAGGTGGATGTTGGGGAACAGGGGCATGCTCCCTGAGCCAGGCTGGTACTCAATCCTCTTGGTCCAATCTGAGCAAACAAGGAAAGGATGACAGTAAGTCAGGTACAGACAGTTCTGCTCTAACACACGTTTTGAAAACGTGAATTTGTTCCAACACAATTGATATATTAGGAAACAAGTTGAGTATAATGGGAATTTCATATTTGCTTATGCAAGATTTCTTGCACGAGAAATATTAGGTGAATGCAGAACCCTGCACCCAGCTGAGCTGAGCTGAGCCATGTAGGAATGTACAAAACAGGCACATGTACAGACCTCAAACATCTACCAGCTACTCCCCTCACCATGTGTGAAAAGCCACACCCACCTGGACCACTGTTACAACTTTCCATTCCCATCAGAAAACCCTCTTCACAGTAACGTACCAGCTGCGACCTTTCCTGTGTCCACTTCCACAAGCAAACCTCAGGTCTCTTCAAGTACTACTTATTGTAGTACTTATCTATTTCTTAACCATTTAACCTGTGTAAAAGTAAAACTGTGCTAATGCTTTCCCTCTCTCTCTTTTTTATGTGTCACTTATGACATTTTCGAGTGTCAAGCCCCTCGCCCCATTTTCCCCGTTTTGCCCAGCAAGGTGAGTTTTAGGAACGTATACCTCTGGTCACAAAATAAAGGCGAGCAGAGTAATTCAGAATTACACGAGGCCACGAGGTGAGGTGCAAGGACTCTTTCTCAAACATTCAAGACTGTGGCCCACTTAAGTAGGGCTGATGGCCTTAACCCTGCTTTTTAGTGGAAAAATAACTTGGAGACAATAAAATGCTGGAGAGGAACAAAATCACAATCAAAATGGTACCACACAAAACAGGGCAATCAACAAAAATACACACCAAGCATGAGTATACACAAGAATTGATTGAAACAACAACAGCGGCCACTGAAAGTCAGAGGCAAGTCAAGGCCACGCTCACGGTGACAGACAACCGCGCTTGCTGATAGCGACAGCTGCCTGAGAGGTCTGTGCCAGCCTGAACCAGACTTATGGGTAGAAGTCTGAATCATCAAGGAACATGAGTTGCGGATACTATTAGTTTATGAATCTCAAACATTTGTCACATTGCTAGATGGTATCCTTTTGCTAAGGTAGAAATGAAAATCTATGGACTGCCTGCCCTCACCCTTGAGAAACTCAGAGAGTCCTGCATTTAGGGTCATTCATCAGCCACCAAGGGGCTCCCCACAAACACCCCACGGGCCACCGGCCGCCACCTTGAGGAAACCAGTGGAGTGGAAGGGCTGGGCTTAGGGACTGTCAGATGGCTTTGTTCAGTAAGAAAGCATTTATTTGTCTGGGGTTCTATGTACCTGGCTCTGCTTATAGCATCACGGATACAGCAGTGAAGGAGTCAGGAAGGGTCCCTTCCTTGTGGAGCTGGGAGACAGAGGCAGATAATGAATATGTCCATGCTGCCCTGTCAGGGAGGGTAAGTGCTATGAAAGGAAAAGTGGTGACAGAGAGTGACTCTTTAGATGGAGAGAGTTCCTGTCTGAGCTGAGACCTGAATGTGAAGGATGAACACCCATGGACATTCAAACGAACTGAGAGGTTCATTTGAAGTGGATGCCGCAATGATCTTGGCTTGACTCAATCAGGTCAGGAATTTCTTGGGCAGGTTAGTGAAGGTCTCCTAGCCTCAGGCACCTCATCAGTGAAGTAGGGGCCACACTGGCGGGGTGAGGACCAGGCGCAACGATGAGGGCCTGACATGCAGTAGGGCCCCAGTGCATGTTATTCCTTCCCCAGCGAGCAAAGGAGATGTGCATCCCCCCTGCACCGCAACCCTGCCACATTCCAGCTAGCCAGGTAATTTTAAGGGGTTTCTCTGAGCCATAAGCAAAGATTGCACACCACGTTGTGGGGTTCATCACCAGGGAACTTGCCACGGGAGGATGTTGAAATGATAGCGACGACAAGTAAAAGAGAATACACCCAATTACATGTTTTTACTCAGAGCTCCGCGGAGCTGTGTCCTCTCCTGGAGGATGAGATCATGAAGCTGCTACAGCCCACGCTCTAGAGGTCAATCTAAAGGACCAATCACTGGTAGACAGGAGGGCTTTTTCTCAGGTATATCTAAAAGTCACAGTGCTGTAAGCAGAGGTCTGCACACGACCAGTCTCATCGTGTCCTAGGTACAAAATGTTTCATACTATTGAGCGTTCAGTCATGCCACTTCTTCTGCACGGAGTGCCCTTTCTATTCTCTTCTTTCTGTCACCGCCTCCATGGAACCTTTCAGGATTTCTCCAGTCTGGGTTGAAACCCTCCTCTGTGCTCTCACAGCATATTCAGCATTAGACTGCAGCATTAGGCTCCAAGCTGACGGTTACCCTGAATCCCCATCATGCTGCACAATGCCCAGCACAGAGCACATGCTCACTAGACAGTGGTAGGAAGTGTGAATGGATCCTGTAGGAGATGATCTTGGAATTATCCATTGGTGTGCCTGCCTCTTCCTGTAACGAAGAACTCTTTAAAGGCAGGAATTGTGAGTTTATTTTTGATCCCTTCACACCTAGCTCTGAGCACAGGAAATATTTGCCAGGTGGACCTGAGAAGCCTCAGAGACCTAACCTTGACTTCAGCCATGGCAGCCCTTCTTGAGCCACAGACAGAAGCCACAGCCTGTTTGTAGCTTCTCTGGTACTGCCTCTGTCTGCCCCTACCCTCGGTCCTGCAGAACCATCCATCCCAACAGCAGCCCATCACATGTTTGCTTCTGTTTGTCCTCAGCAAGGCAAGTGGTCCAGAACTGATAATGGAGGACTCTCTTCCCAATAAGACATGGTGTCAAGGAGGGGGCCTCTTTCCTTCCCGTCCTCACTCTTCTCTCCCTGGATCTTCCTTTTCTTTAGAGATACAGATTTTAAAATAATCAGGGAAATGGTTTTGTGCAGGGGGACCTTGGTATGGCCTTACATCAGCAGTTCTTGAGTGTCTCCTCCTGCTACTGGGTAAGATATCTCCCACAACACCTCCTTTCAGAAGCCTCTTCTGTTGGAGAAGCCCAAGACATCCTCAGTATCGATTCCCTTTATTCTGTGGGGACTGTGGGTGTCTCTTTCTCATCTAGATATTTTAGTGGTCATCGCTGATGAGAAAAGGACATTGAGTCCTTTTTTGAAGGAGTATAAATAAAGAAGCAAATAAATAACGAAGGAAAAGTCAGTGGAGGCACAGTCCTAGCAAAGTTTTAATTCCTTTTGCCGCCCCTGGTTAGAGGGGACAAGTCCCTCTCTGGAGAGAAATCAGGCACAGAAGAGCTTTAGGATCATCACACCTGCCAGTTGCTTTGGTGACATCCTGAGGCTTGTTTTTGAGGGTTTATGAGGAGCAGGCAAAATTGCAGCCATATAGTAAAAGAAATCAATGAAGTTTTCTGAGTGTAGCGTCCTGGTGACAGTGGGAAGCTCACACAAACATCTTTCATTTTCCAAGAAGGAGCTGGGGTGGGGATTAAGAGAGCAAAACGCAAGTCATCAAATTCAGCCTTTGTCACATGAAGTATCTATTCATCTTCATGTTCCAGAGGGAAGGATGGCAGGAGGGCTAAAAGTATGACCTCTAAATTCAGGGTGCCTGTGTTCAAATTCCAGGCCTCCCACTTCCTGTGTGAACTCTGGGCAAACTACTTACCCACCTTGAGTCTCAATAAAAGTCACACCTACCACCCAGGATCTGGGGGGATTAAATGCAGTCGTTTCAGCCTCAAACACAAGGGACATATTCAACAGTTATTATTGTTAAGTGATCATTTATGCAATAACATTTATTGCAGGAAATAAGAAGACATACAATTATTAGCACCTACAAGGTGTTAAGGGCTTTTAGGTCTCTTCTTTCATTTAATCCTCCCAGCAACCCAGTGAGTGAGTGCTACTATCTTTTTTTTTTAAAAATAAATTTATTTATTTATTAAATTTTGGGCTGCGTTGGGTCTTCATTGCTGTGCACGGGCTTTCTCTAGTTGTGGCAAGCAGGGGCTACTCTTTGTTGCGGCGCGTGGGCTTCTCATTGCGGTGGCTTCTCTTGTTGCGGAGTATGGGCTCTAGGCACGTGGGCTTCAGTAGTTGTGGCACGTGGGCTCAGTAGTGTGGCTCGCGGGCTCTAGAGCGCAGGCTCAGTAGTTGTGGCGCACGGGCTTAGAGGCTCCGCGGCATATGGGATGCTCCCGGACCAGGGCTCGAACCCGTGTCTCCTGTATTGGCAGGCGGATTCTTATCCCCTGTGCCACCAGGGAAGTCCCCAGATTCATTTTTGAACCTTCAATTTGCACTGATATATCAAAAAAAAGATGATAATCTCTGATGCTGGTAAAGGATCAAGGAGTGTTGTCAGTTTTATCACTGCTTGACCTTGGGGGCAGTTTGTGTGGGTGAGGGGTTGCTTTGACACTGAAGACTGGAGAGATCTAGGCTTGAATCTCATCTCCTCCTAATGCGGGTCATGTGACTTTTGCAAAACAGCGGTCATCTCTGGGCCTCCGTGGCCTCATCTGTAGATTCGGGATAGTTACACCTCCTCGTGGGCTCGTCGTGAGCGTTGAAGGCTAAGGGCCCAACACAGCAACCTTCCCGCTGAAGCCTCGTGATAGAAACACCCCACTCCTTGGTTCACAAGCTTCCTAAACTTCTCTGAGCTGTCCTGCTTGGAAACAAAATCTTTTCAATTTATAAAGGACCTAGAGATTAGTTAATGAATTGTGGTACCACTGTTTTCTCAAATGAAGAGAAAGGAAGTAGACCACCTGTTGTTTTAATAATCAAGCTTGATGACATCATAAGTATTCCTGAAAAGGTTAGCACTGGAATGCCTTCAGGAACTAAATTCCTTCTCGGTGGATTAAGGATTTAGAAACAGGATGATTGCATTATAACTCCTGCTGAATGGGGAGAACATATATTTTCTCCTCTGGAGAATATTAACCACTTGGAACTCTCTTATTAGATGCCTGTGGGTGGAAAAAAGCTAGTCTGAGACTTCTGGAAAGCACAGGCTTTGAGGGCTCTTGTAATTCAAGACACTCAGGTCCATTGTTCCAATTCTGAACTCAGAAGTGACGCAGAAGGATGAAAGGGAGAGACACACGTGTGTCCGAACATTCCTTTTTCCTTTATTGTGCGTGTTCCAGGGGCCTCCAGCTCTGCCTGGTCTCACCTCCTAGCAGAGGAAGAAGCATCGGGTTTTCTAGGAAATTGCTGGATTCATAAAAGGTAAGTGGCTGGATGTGGGGATGCGGGGGAGTGGGAGGGATAGGAAAGGGGTTTTCCTTCCTGATCAGGGATTGTTCAGGCAGCTGACATTCTAACCAGTCTCTGCAGGCATCAACCACCTAGCATCTTTCAAGACTTTCTCCTAGAAATAAGTGGCTTTGATTTGGCACCAAGGGACTTCCTTTCCTACAGGGAAAACCTAGGGAGGTACCTATGCTTAATAGGGAGCATCTTTATCTCCACTGGCCATCCAGTGCCTCTGAGTTGGGTGTGAGTAAAGAGGTAGAGATGGGCTGGAAAGGTAAGTGGAGATCAGATGACAGGTGCTGGCTAAGAGGTTTGGGTTTCATCTTAGGGCCAGTGAAGAGCCATAAATGGGTGTTTAGTGAGGCCATGAAGAATCTAGACTGTGCTTTGAAAAGATCACTCGGCAGCTGGCTTAGGGCTGGTGCTCATTTTCAGAACACTAGAACATTCCTGATTACCACCTCTCAATCAACCCCCACAGAGAATCACCTCTGACCGTGTCACAGGCTGTGGAATTAACTTCAATTCAATTTAACTAAATTCAAGAGTGTTAACTCTGCAGCTGGACAGACTCAGGTCTGAACCATGGCTCTGCCACTTCTTGGCTGTGTGGCCTTAGGTAAATCAGTGAACCTCCCCGAGCTTCATTTTCTCATCTGTAGAATGATGACAACACAAATCTACCTTGCAGAGTTGCTTTGGGAATTGGAGAAAAGGTATGCAAAGCACCAGGAACAGAGAGCTACTGCCACCACTACTATCCTCAGTCTTGTATCCTTCTTATCTTTATTCTAGATGACATGTATTTACTGAGCACCTACTATGTGCCAGGCAGAGCCCCAGGCATGGGAGGCAGAGGAGTGTGACTCATAACCCTTAACTGGATGGTACTGGCGGTCAGGGCAGTGGCAGCCACATGGCCAGCTTTAAGGCAGACAGAGGGACAAAAAGCAGGTCCCAGAGAACAAAGAGGAAGAGATAAGCTATCCCCACTAGGGTGATCAGAGGGAGCTTCCTGGGGGAAGTCACCTGGGCTTTGTTTTAATATAGGTTGTATTATTATTTAAGTGTGATAAGGCCAACAGATCAGGATATTATTGCCACTGATAAGAGAATGTGTTATACGCACAAGTCCCAAAGAGAGGGGGCCCACACCACTGGGGGCACATGGAGAAGCACAGGGTCACTCAGGAGGCATAGGGAGAGGCGGAAACCATGGGCAAGAGCCCGTACTGTGGTTTGCACGGGAAGGAAGGGGCGAGGCAGGGTAAGCAGCCTTAGGATCGCCTAGCTCGCATAATTTCAGTGGCCTCTGGGGCGTAGGGGCTGTCCCTAGATGTCTGGTACCTGGCCCTGGGGTGATCAGGGCAGGTGAATGTTGGCTGGAGTGTGAGAGCCTGATAAAAGAGGTGGATGGGGATGTGAGTTCTGGGTTGGTTGGTTAGTGTTTGAAAAGCAAAAGGGTAAGCTGTTTGCTCTCTCTAGGAATTAGCTAATTGAGAGGGGCAGTCCCTCCAGGCTCAGCAGGTCCCCAGTTGTCAAAGCATCAGGATGCAGACAGTAGAAGGCATGGTTAACACAGCACTGTAGAATGAGGGGCATTCGGGGGGCAGAGAGAACTCTAGGGTGTCCCCACCATGGCCTTGGGGCTGTACAATGCCAACGGGTGCTATTTAGATGGAAAACGACATGAATGGTGCCCCCCGATCGGCAGCCTGGCAGGACTCAGAAAGCACAGACAAATGTAAGGCCAGGGGTGGGCCTCTAGGAGGCCCGGTGTGAGATGGGCCAGAAAGGAACTTTGGGGCCAGGTTACAAGGGACTTAAGTGCTGGGCCAGGGAGCGGGCCTTGTTGTAAATGGGAGTGACAAGGGCTGGCTTCTGACACTCGCCTTCTCTCTCCTCTCCCCACAGGGCTCCTGGGGTGAATTCCTGAGTATCCCAGCCTGACTTTGGGTAGGGCCATGGTGACACTTAGACAACAGAGTATAAAGATGAGGGGTGAGGAGTCAGACACTTGCCTTCTCTGCTTACCAGCTAGTGCTCCTGGGGCAAGACACTCTCTACCTCAGTTTCCTCATCTGTAAAATGGGGAAAAATTACAACTACATCTCAGGGAGCTGGTGTGAAGATTAGATAAGACCATACATGTGTTACAGCCAGGACTTGTGCCAGGCCTTCATGACTCCAAAACCCAACCCCAAAAAGGATCCCTTGCTTTTCTGAGTTCATTTTCGTTTAACATTTCCTTTTCTGCTGCTGTGGGTTTATAACCGTGAGATGGGACATTCAGCCAGAAGGAGGCAGGAGGTGGTGAGGAGTCCAGTCCAGGATCCAAGACCAGCTTCATGTGCAGAAGGGCCCCATACTTGGTGTAACATTCTGCTGTCGCTTTCTTGAAGATCTTAGTAATTTTAAAGCAAAAGGCTTTTCATTCTCATTTTGAACTGGGACCCACGAATTACATAGCTGCCTTTCCAGCTGAATAACCTTGGGCATGTTCCTTAATGGTTCTGAGCCTCAGTTTCTTCATCTGTAGAATGGGAATATTAATAACCCCAAAGGGAAGAGCCCAGGCTTTGGGGTTAGATCCAGGTGTGAGTCCCAGCTCTGCCACTTGGTACCACGGACAGGGGAGCCAGTCAGTTCCTTCCCTGCCTGAGTTTACTCACGCAAACACTGGTGATGTTATCACCTATTTCAGAGCTGCTGATTGGGTTTATATCAGATAACAAATGCAAACCACTTACCCTGGGCCCAACACATAAGAGGCACATCTATTTTTGAGCATTAAATTATATGGCTTTCCCTCCCCCAATTAAAAACAATTACATGCAGGCATAATTTAAAAAGAAAGAAAACACAAACTCTCTGAACTCAATTACAAAGATAAGGAATCCTTGCCCTTCCTTTATTACTAACCCCTTGGCATTTACTATACTTAATCTTCACAAGAGGATTTTACTACCTTTTGGTTCTTACTAAAAAGGGAGATCTTAATTAACTACAAAGGAGAAGAAGGGAGAGAAAAAATACCCACGGTTCAGATCAGGGAGTACAACTCAGGTCAGCCCTCTGCCTGGTGATCAGTCCCTGGCCCCTCTGTGGCTGGTCCTTCTCTTCCTCCTGAGAATTATTTACTCTTTGTTTATCACCCATTCATGCTCTGGAGCATAACTTGTACATCACTGTGCAAGGCCTGGCACATAATAGGTGCTCAATAAATATCTATGAAATGAGTGAGTGATTAGATGTATGAAAATCTACACACACACACACACACACACACTCTCCAATTTCATCAAAGGCAAAGAAGGCAGTCATCTGGAATTCAGAGATTCTGGACTGCCACGCATAAAAATGAGAAGGATCGGGCTTCCCTGGTGGCGCAGTGGTTGAGAGTCCGCCTGCCGATGCAGGGGACATGGGTTCGTGCCCCAGTCCGGAAAGATCCCATGTGCCACGGAGCGGCTGGGCCTGTGAGCCATGGCCGCTCAGCCTGCACGTCCGGAGCCTGTGCTCCGCAACGGGAGAGGCCACAATGGTGAGAGGCCTGCGTACCGCAAAAAAATAAAAATTTTTAAAAAAATTTAAAAATGAGAAGGATCCAAGACGTGGCGTGTGTGTGTGTTGTGTGTGTGTGTGTGTACACACATATGTATACATCTCCGCCTGAGTTTGAGTGTCTGTGGACAAGTGTGTAGGATGATGAAATTGCACTTACATATGACTCCAGTTTTGGAAAACTTTATGTATTTGCAATTTTTCTAATCCCCTGAGATGTCTCAATAAATGTCAAATGAAACAACTAGTCATTTGTCCTCGAATTTTGTCCTGCCTGTGAAGTTCTCTCTAGTTTCCTGATGACAGAAGGAGTCTAATTCTGTCCCAAATCATCACCATAATTACTGACTCCTCAGCCTGATAAAACCCTCACATCGCGTCACCTGGGTGATTTCAGAGTCAGGCATGTAGGTGGACAATTTCAGGCCTTATTCTGGGAGCACTGGGGAAACTGCAGACAGTTTCCTGCCCAATAGCTTCTCGATGAAGCCCGAGGCTTCTATCGTACCCTCTTCCTCTGCCTGTCATTGTCAACCAGGAGAACCAGTGCTGTGAGGTAAGGACCATGTAAAGATGGCTTGTGATCAGACCAAATTGGAAACATAATCCAAGTCTAAATCATTTCTGATTTTGTGGAGGGCAAGGGCGAGGGCAAGGGCAAGGGCCAGGACAGATTCTGGGGCAATGCTACTCACTGTGGTCTACAGACGGGTGTGGCCTTGGAACTGCTTGTTAGAGTTCTGCCATAGAAATCCAGGGTAGCATTTAGAAACTTTATAGCCATTTGCTGGAGTAATTTTACATTTGTTGAATCGAATTATACTTTAAAAATTGGCTTATATTTTGAATGCCTTTGCTATTTATTTCATTTTTCTAGAAATCTGTCTCTATTATATTTTTGCAAAATCATGCTCCATGATGATTGGGAAGAAAAACTAGTCCTTCACCATAGATGATTTGAGAAGTGCAATAGGGAAGAACAAATCTGTTTCTTTTACTTTAATCTTTGTATTCTATTGTTTTTGCTTCCAGTTAAGAATGTTGCCTATAGCCTGAAATATACAGGAGAGCCCATTCTCAAGGCTCTGACCTTTAAGGGTATAACACTTTTCCATTTGTATGGAGGTAAAAAGTTGCAGAACAGAGAATAGCATTTGTCTTGTTGGAGGTTTACAGGAACATCTTGATCTGACCTGCCTGGACAGCTGCACGAACAAAGGATTCCAGCACCAAGAAGTTGGCAACAACTAACCATGCCCCCCCTCACCATGCCCTTAAAAGTGCTTTGCTGAAACCCTTGGAGGAGTTCGGGGGTTTTTTGGGCACGAGCCACCTGTCTCCTTGCATGGCCCTGCCATAAACCTTTCTCTGCTCCAAACTCTGACGTTTCAGTTTGTTTGGCCTCACTGTGTTTCAGGCATTTGTGGCCTATCAGACATATAGTGTACATATGCTTTAATGATTGAAGAAGAGGGCACATCGACCAGAAGTAAACAATGCTCATGTTAAAAGTAAAGATTCAATGCCCCTCTTCTTGGGACGCCAATGCTGATACTCCTTTGATGATAAGATTCCCATCCCAGGTGCCAAGGCCATACTGACTCGCTGCGTATGTGCTGATCTGTTCCTTTTTTTGAAAACCTGAAGAAGTATAACCCTGACTTGTTTAATATTCTTTGGTCTGACAAGATATAAAACTGTGCTGAAAATGCTGCTTCTCCAGAGCAGTTTCTCAGAGTCATCTGGGAAGATGGCTTCTGGGTTAGTCTTCAGTCTGGCTCAAATAAAACTCTTTGCTATTCTTATTATTGATTGTTTATTGACTATTTTCATTGACACCCTCCTCCGGTGGAAGGAGTACACATCCCTGCCCTGGGGATTCGGGGCTTGGCGATGTGACTGGTTTTGACCAGTAGCCTAAACTATTCATTTCTTTCTGTGACTGTTTTCCATCTGAAACTCTCACCCCCTACCCCATTCCGATCTACCATCACAAGTTCCACAAGAGCAGGGACTGTGTCTCTTTTTTTTTTTTTTTTTTTTTCCTTAGTTTCAGGTCTTCCCTGATTGAGCTAATTAGGCTCAATCTCAGGTCCTTGTGGCCTGTATTTACATTTCTGGTTTGTAGAGGTTTGCAAGGGAAAGTTGCCTTTAGTTTCCCAAAGAACAGGTCCGTCATCCAAAGGATACTAAAAGATTGATTTGTCCAACTATCATATTACATAAGGTAGAAGACTTCTAACTAATCTGAAGTTTACGAGTCTTATGTTCTAGAACTTTAGAGTTTAATTTATCATGCCTTCAAAAGCTTGTATAAGGCATTCAGCAAAGTCCTTTCTGAGAATACAAGCTAAACCCAGAGCAAAATCACGAGTTTTATTAGCTCTTGAATGTTAGTTTCCAGTTTTTACTTTTTTGTATGGCTCAGGTAACCCTACTGGTTTCCTTTAGTATGTTTAATATTTCCTGAGGGGCAGATTTATATGCCTTGTCTTATAATACCACGCAGGGGAAGTATTTCCCAGTGAAACATGCCTATCCCGCAATACAATTAAACAAAAGAGATGGTAACCATCTTGTGTGAAGCCCATTTAAATACACTGATTTTATACACTTTCGTCTCAATTCTGTCAGCTTTGATACCTGTAACTTTAGTTTTCATTAGGATCCAGTCAACAAACTTTGATCCTGCAGGAGGAGTTTTAGAAGTTTTTCTTTCTTTTTATTCCCTGTCCATTTTATTTATTTTTATATAAAAGGCTCTGGGATCCCCGGAGTGGGGCTAAGGAATGCAGGCCCTTTGGCCTAACTGTTGCTCCAAATAATTGCCGGTCAGGTATCTCAGGGTACATTTTTTCTAGCTCCTTAAAAACTTTTTTAAGGATATATAAAAACTTTGGTAAATTTTAAAACTTCGGTAAATAGAACGACTATATATTTTATAACTTTTAAAACTTTGGTAAGTAGAACGACTTGTTTGCCTTTTAATGATGGGGACCCGTAGGGGGACCCTTGGGGCCCATTTTGATCTCCGGTGGCCTCGGCCTGCAGCGGCTTGAAGCAGGGTTTCGGTTCCCGGCCAGAGATTGAGGTCGGGTCGCGGCAGTGAGAGCGCCGAATCCTAACTACTGGACCCGTGGTCAGTGACAGGCCCTGGCCCTATGGCTTTGCAGAAAAGCATTCCCACAAAGACGGAAAGTAGCTCAACAAGTAAAGTGTTTATTAGGACAGAAAAGAGTACAGTAAGTGTGGCTAGACACACGGGCGGGCTCGGAGAGTTGCGCCCTCCTGGCAGTTTGAATCACTTTTATGGGACATTTTTTCCGGGTTTCCTTTGGAGCGTCATCGTGCTTTGCCTGGTTCCGAGTCCATATCTGGTTTATCTCAGGGTCCTCCCCTGCGTGCACGTCTCTTAGCCAGGATGGATTCTTAGCGAAAAGGCCTCTGGGTAGGTTGACGTCACTTACTATCGGGTGGCCCCCCAGAGACTGTCACGCAGCTGCTGAGAGCGTGGTGAGGTTTCATGACGTGGGACAATACATGTGGCACAAAGTTAAGTGGAAAAAACCAAAGTTCAAATAAGTATGTACGAAGGGAGAAAGGTATACTATAATAGTGATAACACTGCCTTCACTGGATCATGGGGAATTTCTATTGTAATTATTTTCCTTTAAAAAAATTATTTTCAAATGAGCATGAAACACTCTATAATTTAAAATATGTTTACATTAAAAAGTTGCTGTGGCTCAGTTGCTACTTATTACACAGAACTGGCAAATGTTGCCTGAAAACCATCCTTCTCCCTTGCCCACCTGGGCCGACAGACAACCTGCCTCTTCTGTTTGCCACAGAGGGCTCCTGTTGGCATGTCTGAGTGCCGCCCACATACTGGGTACGGGCTGCTTTGTCTTGCATTCAGTAACGAGGGGTGTTATAAATCCACGGAGCTGAGAGCCTGAAGAGCAAAAGCCTTGGAGGCTGGGAGGGGGTGACATGCTGTCACTATTTGCTTCTGGGCCTGGAGCCTGGAAAAAGGTGGGAGAGTCTGCCCAAGGGAGGGTGTCATTTGCCAAACCTCCGCGGGTGGACAGGCGCCAGCTCCTCGCTGGCGGGTGCTGCCTGTGGGCCGCTGGCCGCCATCACCCAGGGATGCAGTCTCGGGCCAGAGACAGACACTGGTGTTGGGAGACGCAGAGGGGCTTCCGGTCTCCAGCTAACGCCTCATTGCTGAAACAGGGCAAAACAAACAACCCACTTGTCTTAAACTGGCTGAAAATGTGGTCACGTTTTACTCTACATACTAACTTCCCCCAGCCAGGTTATCAGAAATTCGTCATCCTCAGAGTGTACTAGTTTCTAGAGGCCCCAGACAGGTTCCCCACATTGGCCCATGATCTGATAGGGCAGCTGCAGGCCCCCCAGGCCCCCTGAGCTTCCACTCTGCCCTGGGCCCACGTGCCCGTGCTTGTTGCTCCCCTGGGGGGCCTTGCCCTGTCCTCCTGACTAGGGAAACCAGCCTCCTGGCTGAGGGTACCAACTGCGGATGCTCTGAAGGCACCCAGACCCCAGCAGCTGAGGTTGGCTGGGCTCCATGGAAAGGGAGGGAGGAGGAACCCTCCCTGCTGAGGCCCACCATGCTCCTCTGGGCCAGGTGAACTCTGGCTGTTACGCCCACAGCCTTACAGGAGCTCTCTGGAAAGTTCTGTCTACTTCATTCACTGTCCGCGTTGGAAATCTTACCACCTCTGCCATGGAGACAAACAAGGAAACACACTGGTTCATCCACCTCTGCAGAATTTTCTCCACACCCTTCCCTGCAACGCAAACTCTTGTCCCCCGCCAGTTAAAGAGCAAGAGATGCTGAGCAGGACACGGGTGGAGACCGATGGCTAGAAGGTGCAGCATTTAAGCACCAAGCTCTCTGGGGCGTACTCCTCCCTGCCCCTTCCCAACACGGCCTCCATCCCCGCCCCCTCAGTGCACCTGGTGAATGGTATTGACCCCCTCAAGGCAGCTTCAGTGCCATCTCATCTGGGAAGATTTTCCAAAGGCTCAGGAGCGCCTGTTCTCTGCTCTCCCAGCCCCTGGGTCCCCCGTCACTGCTCTGACCTCGCTGGATCAGAATCATCTATGCAGGATCAGGTCACCTGCCTGCCCTCACCCTACAGCTCCAGCTCACAGCCCCAGGGCTCCCCGCCCACCTGGCTCAGGGTAGGCCCTGGGGGGAAGTTCCCGGAGTTGAATGGAAGCTTTGAGAGCCTCTCTTTTGTGCTGGGACCGTGGCCGTCCCACTGCGTGGTTAGAGTGGGGTCAGTTCTCCAGGCCCCTGTCTTGGCATTTCCACTCCACAGTGTGAATCCAGGGCTGACTCACAGCTCTCCAACCTGTTGCTCAATCCACCAAGAGCCATGTGATGAGGATTCAGAGAGGAGGGTTATCAGTCTGCCTGGCACCCATCTGAGGAAGGAGGGCCATTTCACCGACGGGACAACTGAGCCTGAGATGTGAAATGACCTGCCCAAGGTTACACCCCCAGCAAATGGCACCAACAGCCTGGCCTGACTCCTAAAACCACTTTAGAGGCCTCTGTTTCTTCATCTCCCTCGTGGGTCTAATGGAGCTGCTCCTGTGTGCCGGGCACAGCTCTGCCTCGGGACAACCCTCTGAGACAGGTACTGTTATTAGTCTCATTTTGCAGATACCACATCCGAGGGCTCAGAGAGGTAAGCGACTTGCTCAGTGTCCCTGAGCTAAGGCATGATGGAAGCTGGATTTGAGCCCAGATCTTTCTGGCTTTGGAGCCAGCCCTCCTAAAGCCACACCCTCTCCTGACTCCCCGCAGGGAGAGATTCAAGTGCCTGCAAAAATTAAAAGAACTGTCAGCGGAAGAGGAAGTAGGCTGAATGTGTGTGGCTCTGGGGGAGACCCCGGTCCGTGGAGAGATAGGGTGGAGTGTGGAGTTCTCAGTCAGAAGACCTATACCCGCCGTGGTTCCACCTCTCAGCATTTGGGTGTCCTTGGGCGAGCCCGTCCCCTTCTCAGAATCCAAGGGGTCATCTAAGAAGGCTGAGAGATGCCCTCCTATCCTGCACAAAGGCAGGCACCAGCGACAGGCTTGTGTGGCAGGAGTGATATCTCTCCCCACTGCTACCCTGAAAGCCACCGTCCTCTCTCACGGTGCCCTGCTGTCCAGTGACACGTCTTCTTTAGAGCACGAGGGAAGGGTTCTGACCGCAGGATTCTCTGCAAGACAGCTTTCCTCCAATGGTCTCCCAAGGGGGCCAGTGTCCTCCTTTGCTCTGAGACACTGCAGCTGACTGGGCAGGAGCCCTGTGTGTGCAGGCAGGAGGCACTGGGGTTGCAGGCTGGTCCTGTATATTACCATCTGGGTGGCAAGACTCTCAACCCCCAAGCCCTCATCTGCAAAATGGGAAAAGAACAGCTTTCAGGGTGTGGTGAAGCATGAGTACACGAGTGCCTGCATCACCCTCACGCAGAGCATGGCACACAGGAAGTGCTCCGGCAGTGGTGACTGTTATTGTGGCTGAGTGTCGTTTGGGGTGAGTGCAGTCCACCCACGCCCCTCCCTCGCAGGGCTGAGGTTATGGACCCAGAAACCTCGGGGTCCACCCCCCCCCCCGCCGGCTCACATGGAGCCACGGGGAGCCAGGCTTGCGCGTGGGTGCATTTATCCAGCAGGTCTTTAGGTGCATTAAAACGCCGCCGAGTAAGTAAATCAGCATCCTTGTCAGAGCCATTTGTTGCACCTTAAGGATCTACTGTGTCAGTGCTGTCAAAACAGGTCATTACTCACGGGGGAGGAGAGCCCCACGAAGCCTCTCCCGGGGAGCGGATGCTCACCTGGCAGATTGGAGCTAACTCAAGGACCATGGTCCTGGGGTCACACCCACCAGAGTTAGTGGAATTCCAATTACTGGGTTTGGGGGCACAATGTTCCATCGTGATTTAAAAAAGTGAAATAAAGGGAACTAAAAAGAGCTGTTCTTCACTGAGCCCCGCCATGTGTGGTTCTGAGGGCGGCGCTGTACCCGCAGACTTTCATCCCATCCTCATTGGGAGGCACTGCTGTCCCCTTCGCACTTGGGGAAGCTGAACCCGGCAGGAGTGACTTTCTCGAGGTTGCAGACTGCACTGGAGCTGAGCTGGGACTGACGCCTGGGTTCTCAGCCCCCGAGACTGTGCTCTTTCCTCCCCACCCCACCGTCCCCCTTCGGTTCCAGTCTCCAGCTCCAAAATCAAGGACATGATGCTCAAGCCACACAGACTTACCCAACTCTACGGATTTCAGGGTGTGTGTATGTGTGTGTGCTCATTTGTATGACAGGATCTATTTTATCAGTTTTGATCATAACATTATTTGCACGGTGGTTTAAATTTTGCCAAGCATTTCCACACGTAGAGCCTCTTGTGGTCTTCTTAACAATCTTACAGAATAACTGGGCCAAGGATTATGATTCTTAATTTACAGTTGAGGAAACCGAAGCTCAGCCAGGGAAGAGGTTTCAGCAAAGCCTGCGGATCAAGATGGAGCTAAATGCTGATGGAGCCCTTCTTATCCCCATCCAGCTCTGTCTTCTCTGGTTTGCTCCTGATTCCTGCAGCCCTGCGACCCCATCACCTTCCTGACTCCTGCAGCCCTGCGACCCCATCACCTTCCCCCAGTGTTGGATTCAGGGCTACACTTGGGAAAGGTGGGTGGAGGAATCAGAGGAAGAATGTGGAAGGAATAAAGGGGGAGGAGAGGAAGGTGGAGAATGGGGAGACGGGGTCGGGTAGAGAATTCTGATAAAGAAGAGAGTCAGGAGGACAGGAAGAGAATACACAGAGGGCACGTGGGACAAAGGAGCTGAGCCCCTGGGATGAATCTCACATAAAGCCAGGTTCTGTCCTGATGAATGGAGGAGTAGATGGTGGGTAATTGTCATGCTCATGTCTCTTATAGGAGAAAGTGTCTTCCTGCTCTGGTGTGAAGAGCTGAGCTTGGGCCTGACGTCTTTGCATCTGAAACTTAACACCCAGGTCTCAGGCTCAAGTGGGGTTTCTCTGGCCGGTGAGATCACCAGAGGCAACTTTAGGTTCAGACAAATAGTATGCAAGAGATGGACAATCTGCAAGCATGGGTTTATTTTCAAATGAGCTGTAATCTCAAGGGGACAGTGTGCTGGACCAGGCTCAATCAAGGAAATGTGAGTTGGGTGAGTCAGGGAGAGGGGAGAGAAAGAATATTGGGCACCTTTTAGATGGAACCTATATATTGCTTCATTGAACTCTAGCTGCCCTTTCAAGGTAAGTTTCACCACCATTTTGGAGATAAGGTGAGAGGTTAAATACGTTCCCTAAGGACACACCAGTTGTGTCTTTTCTGAACAGTTTTCTGAGATGCCCTTTTATAAAGCTGGTTACATGCCCCTTTGGAAATTCCTAACCTCCTTGTTCTATTCTCCTCCTTCCTCCTCATACCCCAGTCCCTCTGGGATAGACTGACACGAATGTGAATTCCATCTCTGCCATTTACCAGCTGTGAGGTTTTGGGCAAGTCACTCAATCTCTCTTGGCCTAAGTTTTCCTCATCTGTAAAATGGGCTAGAATTGCTGACCCGTCCTCTGTGCAGTGAACCTTGCTTTGGACTTTTGTACTTCTTTGCCTCTGTCTAAATGTGTCCATTTATTGTTCCATTTTTTTCTAGGCTGTCCTAGGTACTCCAATAAACAACTTCCCACTAAGGGGTCAATGGACAATAATAGCTTGGTGCAAGTGTCAACAAACATTTTCTGGAATGGACCATAGTAAATATTCAGGCTTTGAGGGCCATCTGGTCCCCATGTAACTACTCAGCTCTGCTGTTGTAGTGCAAAAGCTGCCATGAGATAATATGTAAATGGATGAGTGTAGTGTATGCCAAAAAACTTTATTTACGGGCACTAAAATTTGAGTTTCATGTAATTTTCATGTGCCACAAAATATTATTCATCTTTTGATTTTTTTCAAGCATTTAAGATGTACAAACCATTTTGTAGCTCAGGGTTTCACAGAAACAGGTTGACTAGATTTGGCTTGTGGGCTATACTTTGCTGAACCCTGGCTTAATAGTGACATTTGGCATTTGCAATTTAAGTGGGGATTATCCTGTTAAAGAAGAAAACCACAGGCCACAAATGGCATTGCTTGTGATAAGCCCATGATATCAAACCTAGATTTAATACCTGACCTAATTGCAGTTTCAACCTTCCCAAGAAATGTAATCTTAATCGGCCAGTCTGGAATTTTATTCTCAGCACCAACAAGGTAATGTCACGTGGTCCCTTCTCTATCCCCCAAAGGAGGAAGAGGCAATCTGCATGGGAGATGCTTGCCCTTTCCCCCAAAGAAGGTGACCTGGTCTGAAGCAACTCTTTCTTTTTTCTATTTCTTTCTTTCTTTTTTTTTTTTTTTTTTTTTTTTTTGCTAATAGCCTCCTTGCCCCATGCTCCTTCTATAAAAACCCTCCATTTTGTACAACTCCTTGGAGCACCTATTTACTAGATGAGATGCTGCCTGATTCATGAATTATTGAATAAACCCAATTAGATCTTCACATTTACTTGGCTGAATTCTGTTTTTTACCAGATTTGGTGGCAGCAGTGGGATTGAAGCAAACTTCCAATGGCATTTGGGGACAACAGGAAACACAGGCATGGTGCCCCATGAATACTTTTCAGTTCACAGTCCTCACCATTTCCGAGGGCCATTGGCAAATTCCTCTCAGTTTGAGCTCCATTCACTTTGCTTTCAAGCTCCCAGTATAATTGGCTTCCTTTATAGGGCAGGTCAGCTTGAGCTGGTAAATGATTCTGCCTGCAGCCAATTGAGCTGACAGATGATTCTGCCTGGAGCCAAGCCCTTAGCCTTTCAGAATGCAATTTCCAGGTTTTTGAGTGGAAAACCCCAGCCATTGATTCTGTTCCCAGATTCCACACTGGGAACTGATGAAGGTTTAGTGTGCAATTCCCCATTTGCTTGGAATCCTTCCCCAGATTCCATGTTGGGAACTGTCTGTGGCAGCTGCAGTTCTCCATTTTGTTTGGAATCAGTCCTCAGTTCCTCAGTCCTTGGGGTTTGCTGGTTCAGTCCTTTCCCCAAGGTTCCATGGGAATTGTTGGTGGTGCCTACAGGGCCTTCTTTTAGCCAGGACACAGATACATCTCTTGGTTACTGCCTATATGTTAATGTGCACGTTTGTCTTCTTTTGTGTAGATAAAGGCTAATTGCTAATGAGATCCTTTATATCCAAAACTTGAGTGTACCACCTCCGGCATACCTTCTTATTTTATGTCTGAGAACTGTGGTTCCAGAAGCTGTAGGTATTTACAAAAATGGCAAAATCTTGCTAAACTTGTTTTGTGTCCTGAGAACTGGGCTTGGTAGCCACCAGGTTGAGGGTGCCAAAACATGGCCAAATAGAAATGTGAGTTATACTCCATTTGTGGCTGGGCATAGCTGGATAGAAATATGGGTTAAGCTCCATTTGTAGCCAGGGACCTACCAAACTGCTGTCAGCCCTTAGAGGAATTACAATGGCCATTATGAGGAATAGATAGATCATTTAAAAAACATACATAAAAGCAAGGGCTCCCAAATCATACAAACAGAATGGGATACCTATTTTAATAGGTATGCAGAAGTCTACAGTAGTTTTTGAAATTCCAAAATAGCTTCTTGAAAGACTTATTGCAAAAGCCTAATGAAAAAATTAAAGACATAAAAGGTACCTAAAACAAAAGCTACAACCCAATTCTTTGGGGAATTGGAAACAACTGTCTTTGTCTTGAAACATCTCTGCAGGGTCAAAGGTGTGGCTCTCTAGAAGTTCAAAGTTCACCTGCCTTACAGGGAACTATCTTCAATATCCTGTAATAAACCGTAATGGAAAAGTATATGAAAGAGACTATATATTTGAATCACTTTGCTGTATACCAGAAACTAACACAACATTGTAAATCAACTATACTTCAATTAACAATAATAAAGCAAGCAAACAAACAAAAACCACAAAGTCCACCTGCTTTTCTTTTTTTTTTGCCAATGCCCAAACCTCACCTATTCCTCTCAAAATGCTTACAAAAATCAGGACATTGGAAACAGAATTGTACTGCGCTTAATCTGTGCCTTTGTGATATAAATTTCCTACTCCTATCTTCTTTAGGACCAGAGAGCCATTCTTTGAGATGCAATCTTAATAGGGAAGTTTCTCACCAGAAGAAAAAGAAAAAAAGAGTGAGGAGGTGTTTGGAAACTGGGCTAACTAGAAATCTTACAAATCTTTTCCACTAATATTAGTAACTATAAGCTCTCTGTTTGCAGCAGTATGTTTGTTTGTCTATATATGTATAGGTAGACATGTTTTTCTACCTTCGGATGGTATTGCCAAAATTAATTTGTAAAAGAGCTCTAGTTGGTTTCATTTTAAAGTTCTCAGAAATATAACAGAAACTAACTCAGATACTTTTCAAGTTCACGTGATTTAAGATAATCTTTAGTAAATAAAAGCTAGTTTAAGTTTGTTGGTTTAATTAAAACAGACATATCTTTTAAGGTTATTGACACTGAATATAATGCAGATAAACAACTTTTATTCTACTCAGGTTTATTAGTCAGATTCATGTTTCTCTGTTGCAAAATTTGTCAGCAAAAAATAAAATAACTTAGAATGATGGCTGGTTTTGTCTAGTGTCTCATGAAACTTTTGTGGGTAACTTAAACATGATTGATGACAGCAAATGTTTTAGATAGATGTAAATAGGATAAGAATTTATATATAAACTTTTCAGCAACAATTATATTTTATGGTATAGGTACTTAAAAATAGCCTTTGAAATCTCTTTTGGTAACTTGAAACTTTTGAGTTTTCTAAAGTTAAATGATAGAAATGTATGAAATATCTAGGTCTTTTATAAATAAGAAAATTGTGAAACATTAATTACTGAACATAGGTTTATCTACTTTTGGCTTCCTATTGCAAAGAAACTCAAGATAAATTTGGTTCTATTAGTGATAGGGATAGAGTAGGATAGTTACACAGGTAGCTGTAGAAGTCCCAGCAGGGGATTATAGAGAGGGAAACCTAGGGAACTTTGGGAGACCACTGTAAATTAATGATAGCTCAAGAAAGCTATCAGGATGTCGTGAAATGAAGCAGGCTTGCTTAACTATAAAGCCGTAAATAAAAGCATGAGATATGCCTGAGGTCACTAAGTGAAAGAAAAAAATGAGGCCTGCATTCTGCCGGTTGAGTTCAGCAAGGTAATGATCCTTAGGACCAAGGACAGGAATTTAAGGGAAAGGTGACATTCCTAAGTAGGAGACCCTCACACGGAAACCTGAGATGATTCAACATATTTTAGTATTTGTTACCACCCTTCTGCTGATTTGAGTAAGCGCTAGGACAGTCCTAGTTTGACCTCATAGGGTCAAACACTCTCCTGCCTGATATGAAGGAGGAGCTAGTGATGTAAGCCTGACATCTACTTGAAGAATGAGGAAGAAGGCAGTCTTCTTCCCCTCCTCCACTTTCCTTTGATTATAAAAATGTAGCCTTGCTTAATCTGTGGGGCAGATCCCCCTCGCCTGCCCACTTGCTTCCCTCACAAGTGTCCTATGTTAATAAATCTACTTCTTGCCTATCACTTTGCCTCACTGAATTCCTTCTACGCTGAGACACAAAGAACCTGAGCCTCAGTAAGTCCAGTCACCAGGTGAGTGATTCTAATTAAAAGACCATGGGTTCAAGTCCCAATCTGAGTTTAGGCTGGGTTCAAGTTCCAATCAGAGGTGCACGGTTTCATTAGTAAACATGTTTTGTGTCACACTGAAAGACTGTCCTGTGAAGAAACACGTTTCTAGAAATTATGAAATGCATTCATAAATTTGTCAATCTAAAAACAATGCTCACCTGACATGTGGTTCAAAATTGCTTACTTCTGAGTTTTCACTAGAAATTAAGGTTTCTAAGAGTTAAGAATTCTAATTAATATACCTAATTAAAGCTATTAGTAATAATAAGGGACACAACTTTATATGCAAGGAAAGTAGGATGTGTTTCTTGGTTAAGAAAAGATATGAGGTATGGAAATGCATTCCTATTAAGGGAAATGAGAGTAATTTTGCCTAAACTAGAACTTCTGGTTATGAAGGACAAACTAAATTGTATACAGAAAGTTGAAGAGAGCGAGAAAAAGATGGAATTTTACCTTGTATAATCCATCAAACTGGTTAAAATTGAATCAATATTATAAGGGTGTTAAAATATGCTTTAATATCGGTATATGGTTAGGCCACTCAAGATGGCTGTTCTCTTGCTCTCTGTAAATTCCCTGCCAGACCAGTGCCTGCTTCACCTACACCCTACACGCATGACTACTTACTTACCCCAGGCCCCAGCTAGTGACAGCATATCAAAGGGGTGGTGAGGGGTGTGCCCCTCTGCTGGTTTCCCTGGTAACTAATGAGCCAACCTGATGTCAATTTCCCGTATAACTGGCAATCTCCCCTTCCCCTGGGGAGTGAAGACTGCCACCATGTCCTGCCCACCATCCCCTGCTGCACACAGTGGTGGGGTGTCACTGCAGGACCTTGCTTCAGACGTGTAAGCTCCCCCATCCATTAAACCACTGATGTCTCTGTTGCTGATTCTGGGCTCTTTCTTTGGTCTTGAAGCTGGGCAAGCACAGGCCTTAGAGGCCTGCAGGGTGCAGCCCAACAATCAGTAATATACTTATGTGAAACTAAAACTTGGTGTTCTTTCATCTGCTAAAATGACAAAGGAGATTCTCTTTCCACATGCACTAAAAACCTGACTGACCCCTGGATTGAGCACGTAAATGTGAAACAGGAGGGAAGGAGCCAGGGCACAGCCTTTGAAAGAATGACATAGCCTGAGGACATGACATAAACTGATTAGAACCAAATGGGTCCAAGATGGCGGACAAGTTGACTTCAACTAGACCTTGAGCCTCAGTATATGCTTGCATCAGCAAGCTAAATGACACACCCACAGGCACCATGACAGTTCCAAGACCATAACCGATCAAAAAGTGGGCAGTGGCCCAATTCCTGCAAATCCCTGCCCCTTCCTAAAATAGCTGGAATACTCCTCCTACTCGTTAGCTTATGAAATTATTCACTCCTATAAAAATGGACAAGCCCATACCCTGGTGCCTTTCTCACCTTCCAAGATGGCCCACACTCTGTCTGTGGAGTGTGTTTCTCTCTAAATAAATCCACTTCTTACCTATTACTTTGTCTCTCACTGAATTGTTTCTGCGATGAGACATCAAGAACCTAAGCTTCATTAAGTCCTGAAACCAGGTGTGTGATCTCAGTTGGAAGACTGTGGGCTTTGGTTGGGTTCCAGTCCCATCCACGTGAGTTTGAGTCCCAGTCTGAGTTTTGGCCAGGTTCGAGTCCCGGCTGTGTGGGTTCAAGTCCCAGTCAGGGTCTTGGCCGGGTTCGAGTCCCGGCCACATGGGTTCGAGTCCCGATCTGAGGTGCACAGTTTCAAATGCAGGGAATAAATCCATCTCTGGTTAGGTGTAAATACAAGTGAGATATGATCAGAAATCTCTCCTTAACACTTGGAGACATTACAAATTCTGTTGCAAAAGCACTAGCTGCCCAGCAAAGATCCTTATACTCTCTGGTCAAGGTTTTTCCTTGATAATAGAATAGCCTTTGATTATCTTTTAGCTGAACAAGGTGTCTGTGCTGTACCCAACACCACCTGCTATACCCGAGTTGACACTTTAGGGAAGTTGAAACTCAGTTACGTAGGATTACTGAACAAGCCACTTGGCTTAAGAGGGTGACTGCTTCAGTGGGGTCTTTCTTTGATCGGTTTGGGTCTTGGGGACCATGGCTCTGAAGTGCACTCGAAACATTGAGAATTATCATGCTTATTATAATCATAATAATAACCCTGGTGCGTTGCATTCTCTCAAAACCCTTTAAATGCATGTTTGCAGTTGCTAACCACCAAGCAAATGATCTCCCTAAGACTGGAACATCAGAAAAAGAAATGAAGAGAAAAAAAAAAAAAAAAAAAAAAAGTAGGGCTTCCCTGGTGGCGCAGTGGTTGAGCGTCCGCCTGCCGATGCAAGGGAACCGGGTTCGCGCCCCGGTCTGGGAGGATCCAGAGGCCACGACAGTGAGAGGCCCGCATACTGCAAAAAAAAAAAAAAAAAAAAAAAGAAATGAAGAGAATGATCAACTTAAGGATTATGAGCCTGGAACTGTGACCTGTGAATGTCACAGGGATATTAAGCGAAGACACTGTGACCTACAGGAACCACACCAAGGACCCACAAAGCTGTGAGAGCTACAGAGCAATAGGTGGGAGTGGTGTTACCGCCTTCGCTTTTGATCATATCTCTCAGTTAGGCTGAGAGTTTGACCAAAAGGGGGGAATTGTTAAAGAAAACCACAGGCCCAAAAAGGCACTACCTGTGCTAAAGCCCATGATACCAAACATAGATTTAACACCTGACCTGACTACGGTTTTGACCTTCCCCAGGCATGTAATCCTTTCTTTCTCTGTTTCTTTTCCTTCCTTCTTTCCTTCCTTCCTTCCTTTCCTTTCCTTTCTTTCTCCTCCCTCCCTCCTCCCTTTCTTTCTTTCTTTTCCTTTCTTCCTTCCTTCTTTCCTTCCTTTCCTTTCCTTTCTTTTTCCTCCCTCCCCCCTTCCTCCCCTCCTTTCTTCCTTCCTTCTCTTCTTTCTTTCCTTCCTTCCTTCCGGACCCAGTGCAATACTGTCCTGATTTGGAAAGGAATAAACATTCCGATTTTGAGCACTGGGTATAGTTAAATTTCACTGCACTGCTGTTCCCAGCAGCTGACTGTTTCAGCTACTTTAAGTGGGCTGATATCACCGTCCATAGAGGGTGCTTCCTAAGGAGGTTCCTCAGGCCCATCGGCTGCTGTTCCAGCCACTGCAGGGAACCTGCTGCTGAGGGTCCAAGAGCAGAGGAGCAGAGCGCTGGTGTCCACCTGCCCTGAACTTAAATGGAGCCCACCTTCCCTCCCTCCCTCCCTCCCTCCCTCCCCTCCTTCCCTCCCCCCTTCCTTCCTTCCTTTCTTCCTTCCTTCTTTTCTTTCTTTCCTTCCTTCCTTCCGAAATATAGTTGATTTACAATATTATATTAGTTTCCAGTGTATAAGATAGTCTAGGGATGTAATCTTAATGGGACAGTCTGGAATTTTCTGGTCAATGGAGACCCTTTCCATCCCCCAAAGGAAGAAGAGGTAATATGAATAATAGACCCTTGCCCTTCCCCCAAAAGAAGGTGACCTGGCCTGAAACAATTCTTTCTTTTCTTTTGCTAATAACTTTCTCACCCCTCCCTCCTTCAGTAAAAACCCTCCATTTTGTACAACCCTTCTGAACGCTGGACGCTGCCCAATTCATGAATTGTTGAATAAAGCCAATTAGATCTCCACATTTACTACACTGAATTTTGTTTTTTAACAATCCTTTAGAACAAAATGTTGGTACCCTAATGGTAGTATCTTGGACTCCCTGGCAGGACAGTGAAGGAGGGAACTGAGGGCAAGGAGCCATCCTTTCCTCTGTCTTTCAGCCTGCAACAAGGGTGACCTCACCAGAAGTCCTCCAAGGGACACATCTCCAACTTCTGAGCCCTGCCTGTTTCTGTTTAAGCAAATCTGGGTACCTACATGGGCTTCTCACTCTATGATTCAAAATCAATGCCTCGCAAGTAGTAAAACCTCAGTCAGCTCTTTGTTGTACTTGATCAATAATTGATCTGACTTTTGCAAGGGGCAGGGTGAAGCCGACTGACCCCTGGGGCCTGGGCATTTTTCTCCTTGGCAGGCTGGCAGGCAAGTGGACAGCTGCAGAAGGGACAGAATATATACTTGACAAGGCTTAGCAGTGGTCTACTCTACCCAAGACACGCCTGACTGCCAGTCTTCTCCCCTAGCCTATCGGGTCTCATGGGATTTGCCTGAAAATCTAACCTCCTTTGCTGCTCAGTACTTTGAATTGGTTTTGGAATAAATACATGACTTTAGATACTTTTCCAGAAGTGCTCTGCTCAGTGCCCTCAGGAAAAATCATCCTCTTCAGCTGGTCTCCCTGCCCCAATTTCTGCATCCTAGCCATCATCTATGTGGTTGGCCAGAAAGTTCTTCTTCTCCAAGATCCCCCCTCATCACGCCAGGGCATGAAAGCCTCTGGGCCCCCCACTGCCCTTGCGGTAACACAGGAGGTCTCCCTCTTGATCTGGTCCCCACTGGCCCGTCCAGTGCTCTCCCCCATGCCCTGGCCACATCATGCCCCCTCCCACCTTCCTGACATCTGCTCCCCAACCTGGAACACCCTTCTTCGCTGTGCTAAAACTATTATCCTTCAAGATTGATCCCAGGTGCCTCCGCCCCAGGGCCCCTGCAAGGTTACATGTCTCTCCCTTGTGTCCCCAGTGCTCCCTCCAGCAGAGCTTGTGTCCCCCAAATTGCCTTCTATACTATGAGTCCTGGTAGGTCTTTTTTCCTCCGTATTCTCAGCCTTCAGCACACAGTGGGCCTTCAGTAAAGGGTAAATGAATTCACGTCAGAATATCTCCTACAGCGTCGTGTGTGTCAGCTTCAGTTATCTGACAATGCGAATAACTAAGGGAAAATTAATCTCAACCAGCAGCTTTCAGGCGGCTGTCTTTTCAACACAAAAATCTTAGACGTACTCTAGGTGTTTAGAAATATTTTCTGCGTGGCCTTCTCACTCCAAGTGAAGGCCATGGACCAGGAACATGCAGATCGACCCCAGACTTTACTAAGTCAGAATCTGGGTTTTACCCAGCCTCCCAGGTGCTCATGTGCACATTCAGATTTGAGAAGCATTCCTCTCAAAGACACCCTCCTCCTTCCTAACGCAGGCCTGGTTTGTGGAATGGTAGAAACACCGAGACAGTTTGACGCACCTGGAGAATTATTCAAGCCCAAAAGAACAGAGAAGAAATGGTTCATTATGTGGCTGCATCTCCTTTTCTTTCTATATTAAATAAGACACCTTACTGTGAAGGTAAAAGGAGCAGGAATTGGGCCCGAGGAAGAAGCTCTAGGAACCTGCAGCGTTGGGTGAACTGATACTTGGGCGAGGTGTAATTGGCTGCCGTGGGATCGTGCTCAGAGATGAAGTAGGAAAATGAAGATGGGATTTTGTGGGGGCTGGAGTCTGGAAAGCTGATTTGATGTGGGAACTTCAGATCCAGGATGGCAGGATGTCTGGTCAGCAACATGCCTGGGAAAGAAATGGTGAAGGGCCAGGGAGAGAGTCTACAGTGGTTCTCTTCAGAGGGGAGCTGTTTTGCATAAAGGGGACAGTGACAGACTGAACTTTGGGTCTTGGGTGGCAGGAGCAGGTAATAATAAATACAAAATCTGACCTGCAACAATAAAAGGGAAAATGTCCTAAGTAAGCGTTGTGCAGACAGTGTTTCCAGCTTGAGACATAGAAAGAGATAGGCCAAGGGATTATAGAGAACAATAAAGGAAGGGAAAAAGCAGGGATGTGTTTCTCAGTATGACATTACATAACGTAATGTAAAAACTAAACAAACAAAACCCTCAAACCAGCAACTGAATTGCAAATGCTCCTCTAGGACACAGTCTGTGGCCCCTATAAGCAGGGGTCAGCAGTGCCGTCTCTGACTGTGTCCATTGCTGTCACGGCCACCGTCCCCCTGAGAGCCTCTGAGGGCACTGCATCCTCTGTGGTGCTCTGACCCATGGATGGATGCAGATTCTTCCCGAAGTCCTCAGGCGTGGGTACCTATAACCGCTTGGCAAGAGGGAAACAGACGCTAAGAAGACTGCAAGTCCAGATGCCTGGCATGAAAAGCACAAGCTCATCTTTAGCATGTGTGCTGCACGCACACCTTTTTTCTGGTTCCAATGAGAATCATCCATCTCCGTGAATAAGAGCTGCTATAGGGATACTGCGTGTTCTCAGAGCTCAGGACAAAACACAGAGGTTTAGTTCTCCCTTTCACCCACACAGGTCTAGCTGATGCTTTGAGGATGCTCTTCTTCCCTGGGCAGCTGAGAATGGGAGTGACATTTCCTTAGGCAAGTCTCCACCTACAACCGCAGAGAAAGCTGACCCTTACCACCTACTCAGAATCACACTCTCAGAATACAGCAGAGAAGACAAAACTCACGTGAGAGCAAGACGAATACACCTGGTACCCTGGGGTCGTTTTCTGGATGCAAAGCCTTCCTTCCCTTGCCGCCAGCTGAGCCTCTGATAAGCCCTGCTCTGCCATTGGTGAGTGATGGTGGTAAGCAAGCTTTTAGGTGATGCTTAGGTGATGGACAGAAGGTTCAGGGAGTGCCAGGGACTGAGAGACGTGTGGTTCTGCCCTCAGGGCGCCCGTATCATTTCTGGGAAGACAATATCCACCCACAGAAAAAAGACAGAGAATGGAATACCATAGCCCGAGCAGATGATGCCTTAGCCAAGGTCTGAAAGGCAGGTGGCAGCAGAGCCAGGGGGCGGGGTGTCCTTCGTGTACAGCTGGGTAAGGCCAGCATTGCCTTGGGAAAGCTGCAGCGCTACATTCCTGGAAGGGGTTATTGTGATGGAAAAGAGGGCCCAATGCCCTGGGGCATCACTGGAGTCTGGGAGGAAGGGAGGGCTCTAGCTGTGAGCAGGTCCCTTGCTCCTCCAGCATAGCTAGCTCCCTGGGACAAGCTGAGTGCAGAAAGGGCTTGTGCTGGCACTGACTGGAAGTGAGTGGTCCAGGGGAGACAGAAGGCTCTGAGCATGATGGATTGCTTTCACTCTGCTGCAGTCCCCTCCTGCCTGGAGGGGAATGGCTTAGAACAGGTACAAGAATTTGAACTGCCAAACTGCGATCGCTTGGTGACTGCTGTTGCTTGAGAGAAGCCAGCTCAGGGAGGAGCCTCTGTTCTGGGCAATTACACCTGGCACATGTCCGCAGAGCCCTCACTCACAGCTGGGTCCCAGAGGCTTGGAGAGCATCGCGGCTCCTCACCCTGGAGTCCAAAATCTTGACTACCAACCCTCCCCTCCACCGACTTCTCCAAATTCGCTCCCCATTTTCTCCCCAGTCCCCACCCCCTCCACAAGCCAGACCGGCTTCCTGACACTGTTCACTGTGCCCTGAATGGCCTCCCGTCTCTTGGTTCCTCTCCTATTTTATACAGTGCAGCCTTCACCCAACACCTGCTTCAGGAAGAACCAGCCCTTTCCCCTAGGAACCGGATGGCCTCTCCCAGTGAGGAACAGCCTGCTTCATCTGTGGTTAGCAAAACAAAACAAAACGAAGCAAACAAAACAAACAAACAAAAAGCAACCCAGTAAAACATGGCTCACTCCGGTTTGCTCCACAAAGCTGGGAGAAGGGGCTGGACCCGAGACACATATCTGGGACCGGTGTGCGTGCTCTTCCCTGGAGAAAGGAGCATTTTGAGCTCTGAGGCTGCAGCCCTGGCCAGGAGTAGAAGAGAGAACAGCCCCAAGATGGGCTGGTCAGAAATGGCGGTTGCCCCAAGTGGAGGAGTAAAGTGGACCAGTACGGTGGTAGGACGGAAGACTCCTCTCTAGGTCTGGGGGCTGGGACAGGAATGCCAGGAAAGCACTTTGACCGTCACCACACATATCTGAGAACTTGGAGGACCTGTCTGTGACCTGAAAGCCTGCTGGGACAATGGCTGGGGAGACAGACCTAATGGCTGTCTACAGTGGGAGAGCTAGAGGGAGGAGGGGGGTGATGCAGAATCCAGGGTCGGCTTCTCCCACCCAAGGCTGGCAGACGTAGGCAGGGAGCCACCATCAGGTAGTTGGTCCAGATGTTACACCTGCTTACATCGCTTTGCCTGGCATGGTGAGCAGGTGCAGGGAGGTGCTGCCGACCTCTTGTCTTTGTTCCACACAAAGGTACGTTTTTCACCATTCATTCATGCATTCAGCACTTGCCAATCAGCTGCCTTGTGCCTGGCCCTGTGCTGGGGCTGCAGACACACCAGTAGATGGATAGCATCCCTGCCTCCTGGACCTCCCTGTCTAGAGCTGAAAATAGCCTCATGCCCTGAGGTAGGGGCCCCACGCATTCTTCAGGCGCAGAATGAAACATTATTAACACGTTTTACTTTGCATACCTTTAACACTGAAACAAGTACAAACTCCATTAGGAAATTACATTTAAATATATATCAGTGTGATTCCAAATCTGTAGGTGTCTCATTTATCAAAGACAAAAAAGACTGGGATCATTCTCCAGATATGGCTTTGCGTTTTGCTTTCCTCACTTTAAATCCCATTGTGAGCTTGTCCTGTGCTTAGAAAGCTTTTATATTCTTTCCAGGCTTTCTTTTCAAAAGTGAGACTTTCACTGGGGCCAGTTGTTACACGTCAAAATAAAACAAGGTGAGTTCTTCTTCACTCAAATAGCTTTTCGTTCATTCATTCGTTCATTCGTTCATTCATTCAATGACTGTTTCTTGAGCACCTACCATTGGGGCCAGACATGTGCTAAACCTGAGAAATTCCACTGTGAACAAGAGAGACAGAATCCTGCCCTCAGGGTCCTTAGGGTCTAGTGAATTACACTCAACCAGAGTTCAGGCCCCCCGAGGTCAGGGACACACAGATTCCCACACTCTGGCTTGTTCCTTTTTCTCTGTCTCTTGCTTGAAATAGACAGACACAGAGAAGACTCTCCTTTGTTCTTTACCTCTCACACGTTTTAGCTGTGTCTCCCCTACTCAGCATTTCACCTTGTCTACTTTGTTCAAAGGCAAATGATTCCGGTTCTCTCCAGAGGTGGATTTAATTACCCCCTCTCATCTTTCTAGTTGCAAGATTAAGGAAGATAAAGTTGTGCAGGGGACAATCTGAGGGCAATGACCCAGGTGGGTCCTCAGGTGTCCTTGCTTTGCACCATGAGGTCCTGCCAGTCTGGCCTGCTGAATTGGATTAGGAATAAATGCCTGACTAAAAGGCAGCCATTCATTCGTCTGACCAGTGACCTATATGTGGTCTGGCATCAGCCTGTCCCATAGGGACATGAATGACCAACACAGCTGATCGCACCCTCTCTTGGGGAGTTAAGAATGAAAGATACAGAGAGAGAGAGAGATAGAGAAAGAGGCAGAATGTAACAGGGGCCCTGAAGCTTTAAAGACCTATGAAGGGAAGGCAGCAGACAGAAGGCACAAAGTGGATGAAACCATGGAACACCCTAAGTTATGTGTAAGCAGAACCCTGCGACAGCATCAACCACCAAAATGGTGGCACAGAGATAACTCCAGCATCCCCGCTTGGCCACCAGAACTATTGGTGCCACCACAAGAGCTCTTATTATTCCATAAACCATCCAATCCTCTGTGAGCTCCATCTCTGCAGCTGGCCTTCCCATCCTTATTTCCCCTTAGTTCATTGCTACACCTCCATCCTCAAAGGGTAACCTGAACCTTCTTTTTGCATCCTAAAAGATCTAAACTAGCACAAATATCCACCTCCATCGAAGGCCATTGCTTCTCCATTACCAGAGCCAACACTTTAGAAACCCCCTAACACAGAGGCTGGATTCTGGATCTCCAGCCTCTTCCTGTACACCCTCTGTGCAAGCCCAAGGAACACGCAACCTTCCCCAGGTGCTGAGCGATTATTAAAACTTGAAATGCACCAGCTGAACTCCCAACCCTTAGGTAAAGTGAATTGGCCCTTTCTCCTGAGCACTGTGGGATACTTCCTATTGATAGGAAGATGTCATGAGACCTAAGAAAGGGCACACTGGACAAACTGGGCACATGAGTTAGATGAGTTGCCTTGGACAATCTCAGCTGTAAAACGGGGGTACTATATCGCCCAGGAGTTGTAAGAACAAACAGGCTACTCTATTTCTCACAGCAGAGTGCCTGTGCTTTACAAACTCCTCTAGTGATGCACTGTGATGATTGGAGGGCAACTCCAGCACCTCCTATACACATGGCCAAGCTGCCTTCACCCAACAGGATTGACAAGAGCAGGCCCACCTTGCCAGCCAGGCTTGCAAACTGGCTTTACGTCCACCTGCACCAGGGTGTCCTGCGCTGCAGGCTTCTGTCCACAGTCGTAGGCGGTCACCAGGATCTCATACTGGCGTTGCTTGTCATAGCTCAGCTTCTCCGTGTTCCTGACGTTGCCTGAAGATACAGGGACATTGAACATCATTTCAGATCAAGTTAACCACGTTGCAGTTCTGCAAAATCCCTTCTGCCCTCTTCCAACCTTCACCAGAATAAAGTGTTCCCTCTCCCTATCTCTTTGTAAAGACTAGGGCAAGTAGGGACGTGGTTTCCACATGTGGCCTGCTTGTGCCTTGGTGGCAGATTCTCAGGAACCGCTGGCTGGAGCCACCCCAGCTGTGGAACAGAACTGCCAGGTAATTCTGCACACACATCTGGAATCCAACTGGTTGTGTTAAGTACGGGGTCGTCAGAAGACCACCCTAAACTGCGCCAACGTAAACCCTACAGAAGACCACCCTAAACTGCACCAAACTAACCCTACGTTAGGCTGTGTCCCTAATGTAGGGCAATGTATGTTCATCTGACATGAAATCTCTGGGAAAAAGATGGAATTCAGAAACGTCCCGACACGTATTTTTTAACATCTGGGCTCTTCGCCAGGAATGTTCATTGCCTCTTCGCACATTATTTTGCTACCAAATAGGAAGCAAAATCAATACGAGAAAACGTGTGACCTCTCTTCTGAAAGCTACACAGAATAACAGATTCCTTGCCCTGGTGGCAAAGACATTTTTCTTCTCCAAGAGAGACCAGACACTGTTTCTGAGCCATTTGTGTGTATTTGCTCCTGTGGGTTTGATATTATGGTTCAGAAAGAAATATTTGACAATTAATGAGCAAACTTGTAATTGACTATTTTTGCTGAAATACAATTTTGGTTTCAAAAAATGAATCAAGGCCTGACATGCATTTAATACTTTTTACTTCTTGATTCCCAGAGCTTAAAGTCTCCCTTTGTTGAGAATAATTTCATTCTGGCTTTTTTTTTTTTCAATGGTGGAGCTGACAGCAAATTAGAATTCAAATGATGTCATCATCCTTTGCCAGAAGTGAAATCAAGACAGTGGCATGGACATATATACACTACTAAATGTAAAACCAATAGCTAGTGGGAAGCAGCCGCACAGCACAGGGAGATCAGCTCGGTGCTCTGTGACCACCTAGAGGGGTGGGATAGGGAGGGTGGGAGGGAGGGAGACGCAAGAGGGAGGGGATATGGGAACATATGTATATGTATAACTGATTCACTTTGTTATAAAGCAGAAACTAACACACCATTGTAAAGCAATTATACTCCAATAAAGATGTTAAAAAAAAAGAAAAAAACCCCAAATAAACCAACAAGCAGATACACAAACATGGAATGATGGACTCAGGTATATATATTTCATTTTTGTGCACCTTTGTTAAAATTTAAAAAAAACTTATTGAAGTATAGTTGATTTACAATGCTGTGTTAATTTCTGCTGTACAGCAAAGTGCTTCATTTATACATATATATACATTCTTTTTCATATTCTTTTCCATTATGATTTATCACAGGATATTGAATATACTTCCCTGTGCTATATTGTAGGACCTTGTTGTTCATCCATCCTGTGTAATACTAGTTCGCATCTGCTAATCCCAGACAACCCCCTTGGCAACCACAAGTCTGTACTCTATGTCTGTGTGACTCAGGTATATTTTTATGTTTCATCAAAACGAAGGGGAAACTTTTTAATGAGCTTTCTTCCATTCCAACTGATGTATATTGTTCATGCAAATTGAGACAACAGGGACTAACCCAAGAAAGTTCGGAAAATTAGAAAAGCCACATCATGTGTTAAAGATAGGAAAAATTCATCCACTCATCATTCAACATTAGTAAGACAGTACTCAGCACGAGGCCATGAGCAGGTGCTATGAATGTGAGCATATGTAAGGGTGTGGAGGGTCAGGGGGTACGAAGTTGCCCAAGACGTTGGACCAAGAATTGGAATCATTTCTTCTGCTATCTGCTCCGGACTGTTTCTAAAAATGCAACTGCAGCCAGTGATTAGAAGTCAAGTTTCCTTTAACAAAGCCAGTCAAGAATCTCTGAATAAAAATGTGTTTGCTGTGTCTTTGGCCTTGTGGCGGATGTTCAGAATCCCTTTTCTTTTTCTCCAAATATTTGTTTTGGTCTCAGCTCCGGGCCCCAAGCACATCTGGAACAGCTCAGTATGGGGTTGGTAACATTCCCCGTGGCTTCTGTTAATAAATTAGTTCATGGTTAGAGCTATGACAGGGGAGGACTTCTGCCAGGTTGGAAGCACTGTAAGAGGACCACGAGAAGTATGTTTCAGCAACATCGAATTGAATTTTGAACAAAAGATTTTAACTTTCTTTAAAGTTAAATGGCTCTCAGAAGGTACACCTCGTAGAAGAGGAAGGCTCAGGGTTTACTGTCAGCGTGACATTCGGCAGACCAAACACTATTGATTGCGGTAGAAAAATAAAAATAAACACACGAGCCAGCAATCCTTGGCTCAATTTACGGCAGCTCCCCTTCTGTAAGAAGTCTTAATGAAACAGAAACTACTTTACTTTCTCCACCACCACCGACTTCACGCATGGGAGAATGGGTTTCAGAGCACAGGATTTGAAGCATCAGAGTATAATATTTTCACTGATGCTTGTAGAGGGAAGGGTCGAGTTTGGCTAAGTCACACATTTAAAAACATTTTGGAAGGTCAGAAACAGCCACCCTTTTTGCTTCTGTGACAATTGTATTATTTTCCCCACATGTGAATGATTTCTCCTAGTGCTGCCTTCTCAGGAGAACTGAGTCCACAGTTAACCCAGGTGAGTACTGATCTCTGGGCTTATTTCTCTGTTCCAGATGAACTTGGGAAGGTTGACTCTCAAAGAACTATCCGTACCTACCACGTGTCATAGTGAAGGTATTTTTTAAAACCTCAGGTGGAGTAGGGGTTGCAATGAGACAAGTGCACTTACCTGCACCCTCCTCCTGATGGAATTTAAATCGGAGTTGCCCTGTTGGAAACTTATGCAGGCCAGTCACTTTGCAAGCGTTCATACCTTTTGGCCGTGCAATTCCATGTCTAACAACTGACTCCAGAAAAAATGATAAAAATTACAGACAAAGGTGCAAATATGTTCATCTAGGCATTATTTTTCACATTGAGAAAGAGTAAAGAAACTGGATGCCCAAGAGTAAGAGACAAGCTAAGCCTGATTCTCTGCTTAGACGGACTGCTGTTCGTGCTAAAAGTGCTAATTATGAAGCATGTTTATGGATGGAAAAAATCCACACAATCGAATGTTAAGTGAAAAGGGGAAGATAAAGAAAAGCAAGGAAAGCGTGGCCTTATTTTGTTCAAGAACTTCATAGAAAAAGTGCTGGTAAAATGTCAGTAGTGGTTCTCTTTGGTGGGATTACAGGTGACCTACTTCTTCTTCATACTTTTCTATGCTTCCCTTGTTTTCCACAAAGGATGTGCGTTTCTCTTCTATTCAGGTGGAAGAGAAGTGTTTTCATGTACTTGGAGAACAAACAGACTTGAGGACACACTGTGCTCATAGGTGTCCAACGCCTGTTACTCACCAGGGCAGCCTGTGGAGGGCTCAGCAGAGGCTGCATGAGACCCACCACTGCTTGGAAGGTAGAAAAGTCTGCCAAGTGGAGACCGGGTGTCACTGAGAGCCCGGCTGCTCCCTCAGCCATCTTTCCCATCCCTGGCTGAGTGCAGTACTTAATTCCCATGTTACAATGAGGATCTGAGGCCAGGTTTAAGTAGCTTGTCAAGGACCTCTCTCTCTCTCACGCACACACACATACACAGGGTGGTAGGTGTAGGATTAAGACACAACTTTGTATTTTTGAACTTAAATACCATTGCCATGTGTTCCTGTCAAATGTCACTGAGAACAGTGATAATATCACTGGTGAAAAGGCTTTGGGACCCACACTCAGGGGACCTGGCTCCAGTCTCCACTCTGCCACTGAGGTGACAGGTGCTATATGGCCAGCTCTTCATGCTTTAGGAATCAGTTTTTCCATCAGTTCAATGGAGGTGAGGAACTAGGCCCTACCAATCTCAGAGAGACCAGCCAAATGCTAGAAGATGGGGGGCTGGAAGCCGTCTGAAATGGATCCAGAATTTCCCAAGAGGGAGGTAATGCCACCAACTCAGTTATTTGCTCATAATTTCAGTCTGTAAATCCATGGGGAATGAATACCCTTCATGTCCCAGTCACCCAGGTAAATATCTAATAATCATGGCGCCATGAATGGAACACTACATGCCAAGTACCTTGTGTATATCATGCCCAGGCACTGCCTCCCCCTGAGGCCTCACTACCCCACAATGGGGCAGGCACTGTTACTGCCATGATTTTTCAGGGGAGGAATTCAAGGGAAGGGAGGCCGAAGACTTCTGGTTGGAAGAGGTTGAGTCTTGCGTTAAAAGAAAAAGTCCTGGGGCCTGAATGAGTTGAGCGCAACTCAACAGTACTCTTTCTTTTTTTAAAAAATTAATTAATTTTATTTTATTTTATTTTATTTTACTTTATTTATTTTATTTTTGGCTACGTCGGGTCTTAGTTGTGGCGCGTGAGCTCAGTAGTTGTGGCACACGGGCTTAGTTGCTCCGAGGCATGTGGGATTTTCCCGGGCCAGGGCTGGCTGGAACCGTGTCCCCTGCATTGGCAGGTGGATTCTTAACCACTGCGCCACCAGAGAAGCCCAGCAGTACTTTTTCTAATGTGCCTGCAAAGAACTTCTTCAAGGAGCTGGGGAGGTCACCGGGAGAAGTGATGGATAAGGGTCAACTGGGAAGCTCAGTAGAATGGGAGCTGCTCCTGCGTCTGCCCTTAGGTCCTGCCTTCATTACTTGAGAACTGCTTCTGTAAACCTCGCCCTGGGCGGGGTGGGCGGGGAGGCGGGGCAAGCTCCCCGGAGTGCGTGCGGCTCTCCTCTTTGTCTCAGGCTGTAAACCAACGCTGGAGGCAAAGGTCTGGCAAAGGAACATTACTCACTTTTAATGAGACAGCTAGGTAAATAAATTGGCATGTGTTAGTGAAATGGCTCATCAAGGTGAGTAATTACCTTCATGACTGGGGCAGTTTACCCTCAGGTGAAGGACTCTGCATCTCCTCTCTCCCGGGTCGTGGCTCTCCGGAACTAAGGCAGGAGGCCAAGGGCAGCTTGACCACTTGTTCCAGATACCCTCCGCCCCGTCCAGTCTAGTTCTTCAGCAAGGACTTGTCACTCCCCAAGTTCCACAGCTCTTGCGGACATAGACGGCACAGCTGATCATAGGGGACCAGAAACATACGAAGCAGTTGTTTCATATTTTGTAGAGTGGCGTGTGTGTGTGTGTACGTGTGTGCGTGTGTCATGTATGTCTGTGTGGTGGGGACAGGCCAGCCACTTCATAGGGCCTGTAGGAAAAGCGATCATGAGCAGTTCTTCTAATTGAAATTACCTGCTTCTTAGTCCTGAACCAAACTTTAAAGTCCAGTATGTTCTCCTTTGCTTTCTCATGCGTTGATCTTGGGTCCTACACACTTAGCATCTAGTGATGTCCAGCTGTACAACTGACACTGGCCACGTGTTTGAGCATCTTTTAAGGAAACTTCCTTATTACCATTTTGTCTGTTGGATGAATATTGGTTTCATCTTCTGAGACAGATCATAAACTCCAGGAGACCAAGGATGAGGGGTCTCCTGGGCCTCCATGCCCTATGGAATCTGCTGCAATTCTCAGGATGCAGAAGACTCTGTCATAGGGTAAATTTCTCCCTGGTCTCAACATCAGGAAGCACGGGAAGCACTGAAGATTTGCGAGCAGGTGACTGATGGTATTTCCCTCTAGGTATTGGCTACCAGGAGGCTGAGGGCTAATTTGCTGCCTAACCCTGGATCATGGCACGCTTTGTGCACCACCCTCACCCTTGACGCTGCCTGACTTTCTATTTTTTATTTTGATTTTTTTTTGCTAGATGGTAAGCTCCATGTGGGTAGGCCCTCTTCTGTTTTGACTTCCCCTCTACCTCTATTCACAGCCCCCAGCACTGTGCCTGGCACTTAATAAACATTTGTGGTGTGGAGGAGCCTCAGGTTTTGCAACTTTCCCATCATTGAGCAGTTAAATCCTATTTGAAACAAAGTGAGGATAATGTACATATACCCACACACTCATGCTAATAATGAAACAATATACTTGATTAATATCAAGTTATTGAGAATTACAGTTAAAGTGGGCTGAGTTGATTGGGCCTCTGGCTGTGGTGTTTACACTGTAATGAGTTTTTTAATAATGGTGATGGGGAAATATCCAAATGGCTTTCCAGGATTGTTTTCAGTTCAGTAAATTTAGTTTGGGATTGGAGTGTGGTGGAAGGGGTCTTTCATTCCTCATTCTCACTGGGGTGGAAGTTCTCAAAAACCCTTGGCAAGAGCTTTAAAGATTCCTGAATGGATCTATAGCTTGGACGGTGTTTCCAAAATCTCCGCCTTCTCTTTGAGCTTCTCTCTGTCTGGGAGCAGATTGCTGTGGTGTGGCTAATGTTACACTTGTTATACAGGAAACTCAGATGCGGCTGGGTTGATGGCATGGCTCACATCTGGATGAGGGCAGGAAAATTCTACCAGAAAACCAACCTGTCTTCAGTATCCAAATGCGTGGCATTGTGAGTTCTGTAGACTATTCACTGAGGAGGTTTCTGGGGTGTTTTAGACCTGGCCGGGCTGCTGATTACGTAAGGTCATCCCTTGTAGCACAGGGCTGAGTTCTGGGTTACAGAGCCTACATCAGGGATAGCAAGGGAGGCGTCACCTGCCAAGTGCATTCAGAGCCCTCACTTGGCCTTCAAAGGGGTGGGGGGTGGAGCTGTTTCCCTGCTTCCATTCACCGGGGTCCTCTCAGGACACTCACCGTTTCTGTCGATGGCAAAAGGCACATCAGCTGTGACGATTTCATAGTTGCAAATCTGGCTGTACTGCGGGGAGCAGTCCTCGTCTACAGCCTCCACCTGCAGGATGCTGTCGTAGATCTTGCCCTCCGTCACGACAGCCTTGTAGACCGGCTCTTTGAAGGTGGGAGCAAACTCATTGACGTCCTTCACCTGGATATGGACCACGGCCCTAGGACCACACACGGGAAGGAAGAGATGGCGGTAAAGAAAGAATCACACCATCCTCCCACACCTCCCACAGGTACTGACTTAGGTCCCAAGGTCAGGAGAGTAGAGAAACCACAAGACAGTCGGGGTGGCTGCTGTCTGAGTGCTCTGTCCTCCCTCCCATTGAGACCCCTTTACCTGTCCTTGCCCCGATCCTCTGAGATGAATCCACCCCGGAGAGGTGCCTCCCCTTCTCTGACCTTCCTAGTTACCCGGCTTTAGGCAACACGTTTCCCCTAGATCATCTCCCCATTCCCTCCACTATTCATTCACTCCATCCAGTAAGAATTTTGAACCACTCTTACTCTGGGTTAGGCGCTGAGTTAAACTCTATTTGAGAGTTACAACCCCAAATGAAAAGTGCTGTGATGGAGAAAAGCACATGGCCTGGGAGAAATCCAGGGAAAGGTCCCAACGAGGTCTGCAGGAGGGCTTCCCAGAGGAAGTGACATCTCAACTCAGTCCTGATGGTAAAATAGGAGCATCTTCATGTGAAGCAGAGGGGTGGAGTATTCTAGGGGTAGAAGGAAGCCCGCGCTGATGCCTGTAGGGGGCCTGGGGACCCAGGCAGCAGTCGGGCAGGCTGGAGCAGCACGGTATGAGCACCGCACATGCCTATCTGAAGGGCAGCGTGGGAACGGAGGTGGGCGGGCGGGGGCGGGAGGGCCCAGGGAGCTCCCTCCGGTCACTCACTTGTGCGATCTCTTCCAGGCTGTGCCCTGGGGCCCCGTGCCGCAGTCGTAGGCCTGGATGATGAACGTGCATTCCTTCTGCAGTTCACAGTCGATGGGGCTCCTGGCGCGGAGCCGGCCCTCTCCCGACGTCTTGTTGAGCACCACAGCCTCGAAGGGCAGCCCCTGGCCACGGATCTTGAATGCACAGATTTCCCCTGCAGGAGGATGGAAGGCAGAGAGCGGGGATCCTGAGAACGGCCAGACTGAACACAGAGCTTCGACTGGACCAGATTTGCCAACCCCAAACCGGACCATTTCCTCCACACAGACAACTGTCAAAGCAGAAGCAGCCTTTAGAGACTCAGACCAACACGTTCATGTCCTGGATGGTAAAACTGAAATGTGCCCCATCCGGTGTACCCGGCGGGAAGAGTGGGGTGTGTGGGTGGTCATCAGGCCGGGGAGCTGGCTGATATCTCAGTTTGCCACTTTTCCCAGGAGGTTTCTCGCTTGCCCTCTGCCCAGTATGAGATTAAGGAACTTGCCCGCGGTCGAAAGGCAAATGACTGCGGAGGAAAGGAGAAAAAGGCCAAAGCTTTCACTGTCTTTCGTTTTGTGACAACATCCTTGATTCTTCAAAGTGTGCTCTGTGAAGCAGCGGCCTGGGCATCCCTGGGGAGCTCGTTAGGAATACAGACTCCCAGGTCCCACCTGGACCTCCAGAGTCAGGATATGCATCTTTTTTTTTTTTTCTGGTGTGTCCATGATGTCTTTTTCTTTATTTTTTTTTGAAGTATAGTTGATTTACAATATTGTGTTAATTTTTGCTGTACAGCAAAGGGATTCGATTATATATATATATATTCTTTTTTATATTCTTTTCCACTATAGTTTATCACAGGATATTAAATATAGTTCCCTGTGCTATATAGTAGGACCTTGTTGTTTACCCAGCCTATATATAATAGTTTGCATCTGCTAACTTAATTAGGGTCCCCAGGTGACCTGTCTGCTCAGTAAATGTGAGCAGCGCTGCTTGCTCTGTCCTTTACTCTTGGTTTAAGCACCCCGCGTTGCTGTAGCCCCCTCCCCGCTTCTCCCCTCCCCGCTCCTTCACGTCTCTCACCAACCACTTCCCTGCGGGGACAGAGACACCACTTGGAGTTGCCATGTTCTCTCCAAACAGCGGGGGTGAGTTTATGTGAGTTCCAGAATCCCCGTGGAGCCTGAAAAGCCAACTTCTTAAAGAGCTGACCGTGTTGTGAAATGAATACATTTCTCTCCGTCAGCTGGGTTCATGTCCTTGTTGTTTACCCAGCCTATATATAATAGTTTGCATCTGCTAACTTAATTAGGGTCCCCAGGTGACCTGTCTGCTCAGTAAATGTGAGCAGCGCTGCTTGCTCTGTCCTTTACTCTTGGTTTAAGCACCCCGCGTTGCTGTAGCCCCCTCCCCGCTTCTCCCCTCCCCGCTCCTTCACGTCTCTCACCAACCACTTCCCTGCGGGGACAGAGACACCACTTGGAGTTGCCATGTTCTCTCCAAACAGCGGGGGTGAGTTTATGTGAGTTCCAGAATCCCCGTGGAGCCTGAAAAGCCAACTTCTTAAAGAGCTGACCGTGTTGTGAAATGAATACATTTCTCTCCGTCAGCTGGGTTCATGTGTATTATAGCTATTTCTCAGCATTAAAACAAGGCCACGAAAATATCTTCTTTATCTCAGTTGATGGATGTTTATTTCTTGAACCCTGACTGTAAGCCCTGTAGTAAGTGTCCTGGAAAGTACTGAAGATTTGAGACACGTTCTCTTCCTGTGTTGAGGGAGCTTACACGCTTGTTGGGGAGACGATGTTCAGATGTCCAGAAAGACCCTTCATAGTGTAAAAGGGTGTGTGAGTGTCACATGACACGGGCAGCAAGGTGTCCAGCTATAGGCTGCTGGGGAGTAAAACACAGGCTTGAGTCCGGGGGCCTGAGTCACCTTCCAGGTTCACTACTGACTTGTTGATTTAGTCAAATTACAGTGACTCTCTGGGTTTCAACTGTGTCACCTGTAAAAGGGCCCAGGAGATAATGTCGTAGGGAGAACATCTACCTGACATGCCCCAAGCCTGGTCTGACATTGCCCCAGCTGCACTGCTGCGACCAGGATGAGGTGCCTACAGTCTACAGTTTAAGGGGGGCCTCAGGCTCAGGGTGACCAGACATCTGCCCACGAAGCACAGGCACGGTGAGGAGAAGGGGTAACGCGGCTGCATGCCTGCTGTGTGTCAGGCATCGAGCTCTGTACCTCCGCCCAGGTGATCTGGTTTAATCGTCACAACAAGCCTGCAAGGCAGACGTTTTATACCAATCTGTACAAATTAACAACAACAACGAAAAGGATCAAAGGAGTTATTACTTTCTCGAGGTCACAGAGCGGAAGTTGGTGTAAACCCCAAGCATGGCTGAGTCGTAACTCCACGCCCTCTCTGCCCCACTGCGCCGTCTCCAAGCAGCCCCATGACTTCTAAGGGGACGGCCGAGGGAATTGCTTCCAGTAACATTCTACATTCCCACTCAAGGCTCCCTCAGGAGAGGAAGTCCCCACCCCATTTTACATATAGCAAGGTGCCCCGATCTCTTACTGACAATGTCTTCTGAGATGGTCAGTCGATACCAGTTTTACCTTTAGGCTTTTGTTTTTTATTATTTCGTCGATCCTCAATTTCATTATGAACACTCCATTTTCACTACATTCCCTCCTGGCCATTTCTCAAATGTAGTTGTGGAATAATGGACAAGACAGACAGCTTGTGGGCCAGGCTCTAACAAGAAGGCTGGTTCCCATTCCATCGCTGTTGCTCAGGCCAGTACTGCCTCTCCGACAAGGCTAGCTCTGCAGCCTTCAGGGCGGGAGAACAGGTTACATCGCATCCTCAAGTCTCATTTCTGCTCTGAATTGGCTGGGCTTGAAGGGATGGACTTCTGACATGCCTGCCTCGAGATTCTATCCCAAGATCAATGCCAATGTGGGAGTATTAGCAGCGAATGAGCCCAGACTGGTGCTGGGGTGTTCTCTGGACTGCTCGGCTACAGCCATGATTCTAAGACCCATCAGACCAGACCATTTCTCTTTGAAGAGTCCAATTAAACTGAATATAAATGAGGGTAATTTTCTGTTGGAGATATTTGATCACACCTAAAGTAGTTCTCAAGGCTCAGAAATCCTGAACAAGAAGAAAGGAGAGGAAGGAGGAAAAGGCAAAGGAGGAGGGGGAAATGCAGACACAAGGGGAAGGTAAGAAAAAGTAAACCTCAGGGCAATGTATTTTCATCGATTCAACTCAACAGAACCAGAATTTTTTGAGGATGGAGTAAGTAAGTGCAAGGCACCATGCTGGGGCTGGAGACACAAAAAAAACGACTTGTATACCTTAAGGGATAAAGATACCCGATCCTCCAGTCCTCATTACCTCCTAGAAGAGACAGTGAAGTTCACAAGGGCTATATGCCATGCTCCCTTAGTTTGCACCAGCTCAGACTGAGATGGGACTTAGCCCCCTTTAAACAAAAACTAGAATTCATGCCACAATCATTTATCCCACCTCTCCATCTGACCTGTGTGTTCTGGTTACAAAAACATTCATTCGTTTATTCATCCATTCACTCACCTCATATTTATTAGGGACTGTGCACCCAGCACTGGCAAAACAGTGATGAACAAAACCCTGGCCTATAAGCTGCTGGCAGTCACGTGGGGGACAGAAATAAGGAATCAGATAATCACCTACCTTTATGAAGGATGGCGATGGTGATACATGCATTGAAGGAGGACTTCCTGGTGCTAAGAGACTTCTGACCTGGGCAGGTCAGGCAGGGAGGTCTAAGCTGAGGATGTGATGGCTGAGCTGAGATCACAGGAAGAGAAACAGGGAGGCACCCAGGCCACGAGGGAGGGGACTGAGTTTCAGGCAGAGGGGGCAGCACACTGTAGTGCCCTTCAGAAGGAAGGGACATGGGACTGCAGAGACCGATGTGGCCAGAGTAGAGGCAATGGGGTAGGGCCAGTTTCATGGGTGTGTGACCTGAGAGGCACATGGGGGCCATGTACTCAAGAGGGCCCTGAGCTTGGTTGAAATCTCTGCGGTCACCATGTTGAAATTCTTAATAATTTTATCTTTGAACTCGGGTTTTGTAAAGGAAGGCTGATGGGACAATGGAGTGTGTTCTGAGCAGTGGAGATGGGTGTAATAGGCATGGCTCCCCATTCCTGCTCTCTCTTCATATCTAGTGTTTAGGATGCGCCGTAAGCACAGCATTATGGTGGACCCACGACGTGGGGATTGGGGAGCGGCGCTCGGGGGGACTCAGAGACAGAACAAGGTAAGCATATGACAGCTACGAGTGAATAGTCCACTAAGCAGGGAGCTGACAGCCTCGAGAGGCTACCCCTTCTGTTTGAACCAAAATTATTTTGAACGCAGAAAAAAGGCAAGCAACCGAAGAACACTGTCCTATCCTTTCTTACTATGTTACTTCCCTGTAGTAGCCAATCACTTAGGCTGAAAATGATGACAGAGAAGAAAAGGAAAGATAAAACAATCCATTATTCCTTTTCTTTCCACACCGTCCTTACTATCAGCAAGTCAAATGTAGAGAATGTTGGTAGAATATGCGTATATCAAAAGTGGAGTGAAGGGGCTTCCCTGGTGGCGCAGTGGTTGCGCGTCCGCCTGCCAATGCAGGGGAGCCGGGTTCGCGCCCCGGTCTGGGAGGATCCCGCGTGCCGCGGAGCGGCTGGGCCCGTGGGCCGTGGCCGCTTGGAGTGAAGACCATCGAGTACCATTTGTGTAGACTTTACAATGCTCTGGTAAAGAATTAAATACATATGCATACCTGAGCTAGAACATGCAAATGCTGTAATTTTCAGAGATTCTGCACAGCAGTTAACTGCTCTTCTGTTTGTATTTGAAACAAATTGGCATTGCACAGTATAAAGATAAATTGTAAAATCTATGCTAATCATTTAAAATTTTTTCTTTACTTAGAATCACAACAAATAGCAAATTAAAAGCACAGCAAGTTGAGAGAGAGACTGTGGAAGGAATGTCCTGGGAGACAATCCTGAGGAGGAAGGATATTTAAAACTGTAGTTCCCAGTATCTGTGAATGACACATTGGGCTGTCATGATCTTTTGTGAGGCCTGTGGCTAGAATTCGTTGTAACTAATAAAGCACTATAGTGGGAGGGTGATGTACTTAAAAGTAAAAGATCAGACCTAATGGTTTCTATATAAAAAATATATATTGTAACAGGGAAGAACAAAATCTGACTCCATGCTGGATCTGTTTCTTTTACTTTAACCTTTGCTCTCTGTTGCTATTTGTTACTATGATCACTAAAATGATGTTCTCTAGAGCTACTGGCATACATAATGGCCTCCCTCGGGGAACACTGCCCCTCTGCCTAAATGTTAAACTAAAGTGCCTTCGTTCAGCTCACAGGGAAACATTCTGACCCTGCCTACCTGTGAATGGCTGCAAGAAAGAAGAAATGAACACATCCCCTCCCCTAGGCTGGCCAAACCAGGAGATGTTTTGCAAGATTTATGGCCTTTTTACTTTACTTCCTCACCTCCTCCCCATCTCTGTTCTATAAAAGACACTAGTATCCAGACCCTGGTGGTACTCTAGGACATTAGTTTGCCAACTTCTCAGACACCCGGCTTTCTGAATAAAGTTGCTATTCCTTTCCTCAACACCTTGTCTCCTGATTTATTGGCCTGTCATGTGGTAAGCATAGGGAGCTTGTACTCAGTAACAATATCACTTTTAAAATCTTGCTTTCCTAGAAAAATGGTACAAATGAACCAGTTTGCAGGGCAGAAATAGAGAAACAGATGTAGAGAACAAACATATGGACGCCAAGTGGGGAAAGCAGCCGGGGGGGGTGGTGGTGGTAGGATGAACTGGGAGATTGGGATTGCCATGTATACACTCATATGTATAAAATGGATAACTGATAAGAACCTGCTGTCTAAAAAAATAAAATAAAATTCAAAAAAAATGTTAAAAAAAAATCTTGCTTTCCAATCTGCTTTCTGGGGTGTGAGACTTAGTGTGCCAGGACCTATGTGTGGGAGTGCAACGCACAGATGCACACGCACTTGGGACCAGCAACAGGTTCTGTGGGGAAATGGGGCCAGCAGTGTGGCGCTATCTCGCAGTGGCTGTGGCCTAAGGTGGCTGAACTCAGCTCACCAAGAGCCCCCTGGAGGGGCCAGGCCAGAAGAGGAGCCCCTGCAGTGTCTGGGGCTCTAAAAAAATAAAATAAAATTCAAAAAAAATGTTAAAAAAAAAATCTTGCTTTCCAATCTGCTTTCTGGGGTGTGAGACTTAGTGTGCCAGGACCTATGTGTGGGAGTGCAACGCACAGATGCACACGCACTTGGGACCAGCAACAGGTTCTGTGGGGAAATGGGGCCAGCAGCGTGGCGCTATCTCGCAGTGGCTGTGGCCTAAGGTGGCTGAACTCAGCTTCACCAAGAGCCCCCTGGAGGGGCCAGGCCAGAAGAGGAGCCCCTGCAGTGTCTGGGGCTGGGTGGCGGGGTTTCCATGGCTCCAGCCCCTTATCACCTACCTCTATCTCACCTTTTCCTCTGCAGTAACATGCCTCCTGACACACCAGCAGAAATTGGTGTAGTTGTCTCCTAATCCCTCCCATAAGATTCTGGGGGAAATGAATGAATGAAAGAAATTGATGAATGAATGAATGAAATTGATTTTTAGAATGTATTTTGTTCCTACTCTTGTACACCCTTGACCAACAGATTGGGTTGATTCTATTTTCCAGGTGAGGAAACTGAGTCTCAGAGAGATTACCTGGTTCACCCAAGGTCACTTTGATAGTAAGGAGTGGATCAAGGACCAACGTCTAGACCCTTTGAATCTAACTCCTGTGCCCTCTGTTCTTTCATGTGGGTGTGATGTTCCAGAAGAGGGGTTCTCAAAGTGTTATCTGTAGACCCCTTGGATCCCCAAGGCCCTTTCTGCTATGTTCACAAAGTCAAAATCATCATCATATGAACACTAAGATATTATTTAACTTTGTCCCTGTGTTGATGTTTGCATTGTTGGTATAAAACCAGTGGTGAATAAAAGTGCTGGTGCTGTAGTAGCACCTGACTGCATTCTATGTGACGTACAGTCACTGTAAAAATAAAGAAAGAAAGAAATAAGGCCAATTTCACTTAAGAATGACTTTAATGATGCGGTAAATATTACCCATTTTATAAAATCTCAATCCTTGAGTACGTGTATTTTAATATTCTGTGTGACAAAATGGAAAGTACACATAAAACATCTTTGCAGAGCAAAGTATGCTGGTTTGTCTCTAGGAAAAGCATTCACGTAATTTAAGTTGAATGGGAGCTAAACTAGGATGTTTTTGTAGGGGATGCTAGTTTTACTTGAAAGAATGATTGACAAACTATGTTCATTCAAACTTGAGTGTCTGGCAAACTTTCTTTTAAAGTAAGCCTGTCACTTCAAGGAAAAGAACTCATAGTAGTGGTTGCCAATGATAAATTTGAGGCTTCAATTTTGGAAAATTTGTGTCTGCCATAGAGAGTGTGACAATTTACCAATGCTTTAATACTTTTCTGATGAAGTGGGTAGTGCTACTAATGACTGACTGATAATGTATAATGAAACATGTCAACTTTAGAAAGATCTACTTAACCATAAATCAGTAACTTCTAAATGACCAATGCATACTGTCACACAGAATGTATGGGTAAAAGATTCATTCAAAGTGTGAAATAGACCAATGGATTTTAATGCAGCAGTGTATAGTAAGTTCATGGATGTGATTTCAGGTACTTTATTGTATTGTAGCTAAACTTTAAGAAACCATTGCTTATGGAGTTCTGGTACAGTGTCAGAGAAGAATAGCTACAATTATCTGAAAAGATTAATACTGGTTTTTTTTTGTTTTTTTTTTTGGTTTTTTTGCGGTACGCGGGCCTCTCACTGTTCGGGCCTCTCCCGTTGCAGAGCACAGGCTCCGGACGCGCAGGCTCAGCGGCCATGGCTCACGGGCCCAGCCGCTCCGCGGCATGTGGGATCTTCCCGGACCGGGGCACGAACCCGCGTCCCCTGCATCGGCAGGCGGACTCTCAACCACTGCGCCACCAGGGAAGCCCTATTGTGATTTTTAAATAAGTTAATAAATAAGCATTTGTAAGTTTCTTAGTTTTAGTTTCTAAAACAGTAAATATCAATAGATATAACCCACATAAATAAAAGCTCTTCAGAGTCATTAGCAATGTTTAAGAGCATAAAGGGGTCATGAAACCAAAAAGCTTATAATTTATCAACCATAGTTCCCACCCAGATCATGATTCCATATCCTATTCCTCATACTTGAAACATGATCCACCACCTCTCAGAAAAATCCCAATCTCAGAGGAACTCATTTTTCTCTGTATTGCACAGCTGGGGCATTTGCAGTGAAAGTAACCAGGCAGAGCTCGATGTCTACAGAGCTCCGGGGGTGGGGAACTTCATTTCCACATCCTCATCCAAGCATGGGCGGTAAACATCTGGCTCTGGAGCCAGAGAGGCTGGGCTCGAATCCTACCTCTATTAACTACCTGTGTGACCTTGGGCAAGTCATTTATCTCTCCGTGCCTGCTTTCTCATCTGTGAAATGGGACAATATTAGCAATAGTTACCTCATAGCGTTTTTGGTTGTTGGAAGGATTAAATGAGTTAATATATGCAGAGTGCTTAACAGTGACTGGCATGACGTATGTACTACCTAAAAGTCAGCTCTCCTCACTCTTATTATGTTGTAGAAAAGCCACATACTTCTGGCTAACTCCCTGTCCATGTTTGAGATCGGAAGAGGCTGAATGTGGAGCTCCTTTCACCGTCAGAAGTATTTTGAATGTGTGTCACATGTGTCATTAAAAATCAGTCTGGCTCCTTGAAGTACCTTACACTTATCAGTCACAGCTTTCACATCTTTATTTTCCTGAATATCGTTGGCTAATATCGTTGGCATCCTGTGAATTTGCAAAATCTCATCCAGGGCCAGTACTGCCTCATGGGGAAAGTTCAATGAGGGGGTGGGAGGTGTTGTGTGTCTGGCTTTGCTCATCACAGTGACTGGGGATTGCTAATAGCCTTTACTGGGCAAGGGTCAAGGGTGCTAAATGTCCTGCCTTGAGCAGGCTGGTCTTATACCATCAAGAACCACCTCACCTGAAATGGCCATAGCATTCCCTTGAGAAACACTACACCCCCAGCATGCAGCTAGTCTGTTGGAGCAAACATGGCCAGGTTCATGACACCAGCTTTAGGGAAAATGATAGGTCCTGCAAAGGCTTCTCTTCCAGATTGGTGAGGTCCCTCCCGATGGAGGGTGGTACCATCTGCTCTCAGCTGCACACTCTGTCCTCCCAGTACACACTCTTGGCAGGCAGGGAACATTGACCACACCGCCGGAGGGTTGGGCGGAAGGGTTTCTTAAAGCGTACTCTACATGGAGACATCTGTATTCACTTTAGGTGTAATAAAATGGAAAGGACAAATGCTAATCACAACAAGACGTACTCATGCCCAGAATATCAAATTAGGGCTGAACTGAGAAATCTACACTATAAAAAGAAGGTTGATTTTAAGCCCTCCCATTTCAGAGAACAACTTGGATAGTTAGGGAGTTTGGGATTCACATGTGTGCACTGCTATATTTAAAACGGAGGGGAGGACCTTCAAGATGGCAGAGGAGTAAGACATGGAGATCATCTTCCTCCCCACAAATACATCAAAAATACATCTACATGTGGAACAACTCCTACAGAACACCTACTGAATGTTGGCAGAAGACCTCAGACTTCCCAAAAGGCAAGAAACTCCCTATGTACCTGGGTAGGGCAAAAGAAAAAAGAAAAAACAGAGACAAAAGAATAGGGACGGGACCTGCACCTCTGGGAGGGAGTTGTGAAGGAGGAAAGGTTTCCACACACTAGGAATCCCCTTCGCAGGCAGAGACTGCAGGTGACAGAGGGGGGAAGCTTCAGAGCCGTGGAGGAGAGCGCAGCAACAGGGGAGCAGAGGGCAAAGCGGAGAGATTCCTGCAGAGGATTGGTGCCGACCAGCACTCACCAGCCCGAGAGGCTCGTCTGCTCCCCCGCCGGGGCGGGCGAGGAGGGGAGCTGAGGCTCGGGCTTCGGTCGGATCCCAGGGAGAGGACTGGGGTTGGCGGCGTGACACAGCCTGAGGGGGCTAGTCCTACTGAATGTTGGCAGAAGACCTCAGACTTCCCAAAAGGCAAGAAACTCCCTATGTACCTGGGTAGGGCAAAAGAAAAAAGAAAAAACAGAGACAAAAGAATAGGGACAAGACCTGCACCTCTGGGAGGGAGCGGTGAAGGAGGAAAGGTTCCCACACACTAGAAGCCCCTTCGCGGGTTGAGACTGCGGGTGGCGGAGGGCGGAAGCTTCAGAGCCACGGAGGAGAGCGCAGTAACAGGGGTGCGGAGGGCAAAGCGGAGAGATTCCCGCACAGAGGATCAGTGCCGACCAGCACTCATCAGCCCGAGAGGCTTGTCTGCTCACCCGCCGGGACGGGCGGGGGCTGGGAGCTGAGGCTCGGGCTTTGGAGGTCAGACCCCAGGGAGAGGACTGGGGTTGGCTGTGTGAACACAGCCTGAAGGGGTTAGTGCACCACAGCTAGCCGGGACGGAGTCCAGGAAAAAGTCTGGAACTGCCTAAGAGGCAAGAGACCATTGTTTCGGGCTGCATGAGGAGAGGGGATCCTTCCCTGTCTGCCCACAAAAGGCAGAGCACCGCCTAAATGAGCTCCAGAGACGGGCGCGAGCCTCGGCTATCAGCTCAGATCCCAGAGACGGGAATGAAACGCTAAGGTTGCTGCTGCAGCCACCAAGAAGCCTGTGTGCAAGCACAGGTCACCGTCCACACGTCCCTGGGAGCCTGTGTAGCCCGCCACTGCCAGGGTCCCGGGATCCAGGGACAGCTTCCCCGGGAGAACACACGGTGTGACTCAGGCTATTGCAATGTCAGGCCGGCCTCTGCCGCTGCAGGCTCACCCCGCATTCCGTACCTCCCCCTGCCCCCAGCCTGAGTGAGCCAGAGCCCACTAATCAGCTGCTCCTTTAACTTCCTCCTGTCTGGGCGAAGAACAGACACCAGACGGTGACCTACATGCAGAGGCAGGCGAAATCCAAAGCTGAACCCCAGGCACTGTGTGAACAAAGAAGAGAAAGGGAAATTTCTCTGTGCAGGCTCAGGAGCAGTGGATTAAACCCCCACAATCAACTTGATGTAACTCTCATCTATGGAATACCTGAAGAGACAGCGAATCACCCCAAAACTGAGGCGGCGGACTTTGGGAGCAACTGTAGACTTGGGGTTTGCTTTCTGCGTCTAATATGTTTCTGGTTTTATGTTTATCTTAATTTAGTATTTACAGCTTATTATCGCTGGTAGATTAATTTACTGAAGTGGTTGCTCTCTACCTTATATATATATATAATTTTTTCCTTTTTCTCTTTTTGTGAGTGTGTATGTGTATGCTTCCTTGTGTGATTTTGTCTGTATAGGTATGCTCTTACCATTTGTCCTAAGGTTCTGTCTGTCTGCATTTTTTAGCATACTTTTTAGTGCTTGTTATCATTGGTGGATTAGTTTATTGGTTTGGTTGCTCTCTTCTTTTTTTAAATTACTTTTTTATTTTAATAATATTTATTCTTTTTAATTTTTTATTTTAATAACTTTGTTTTATTTTATTTTTTTCTTTCTTTTTTTTTTCCTTTTCTCCCTTTTCTTCTGAGTCATGTGGCTGACAGGGTCTTGGTGCTCTGGCCGGGTGTCAGGCCTGAGCCTCTGAGGTGGGAGAGCAAAGTTCAGGACATTGGCCCACCAGAGACCTCCTGGCCCCTTGTAATATCAATCAGCGAGAGCTCTCCCAGAGATCTCCATCTCAATGCTAAGACCCAGCTCCACTCAACGACCAGCAGGGTCCGGTGCTGGACACCCCATGCCAAACAACTAGCAAGACAGGAACACAACCCCACCCATTAGCACAGAGCCTGCCTAAAATCATAATAAGGTCACAGACACCTAAAAACACACCACTGGACGTCATCCTACCCACCAGAAAGACAAGATCCAGCCTCATCCATCAGAAAACAGGCAACATTCGCCTCCACCAGGAAGCCTACACAACCCACTGAACCAACCTTAGCCACTGGGGGCAGGCACCAAAACCAATGGGAGCTAGGAACCTGCAGCCTGCGAAAAGGAGACCCCCAAACACAGTAAGTTAACCAAAATGAGAAGACAGAGAAACACACAGCAGATGAAGGAGCACAGTAAAAACCCACCAGACCAAACAAATGAAGAGGAAATAGGCAGTTTACCGGAAAAAGAATTCAGAGTAATGATACTAAAGATGATCCAAAATTTTGGAAACAGAATGGAGAAAATACAAGAAACGTTTAACAAGGACCTAGAAGAACTAAAGAGCAAACAAACAATGACGAACAACACAATAAATGAAATAAAAAATTCTCTAGAGTAATCAATAGCAGAACAACTGAGGCAGAAGAATGGATAAGTGACCTGGAAGATAAAATAGTGGAAATAACTACCACAGAGCAGAATAAAGATAAAAGAATGAAAAGAATTGAGGACATTCTCAGAGACCTCTGGGACAACATTAAATGCACCAACATTCGAATTATAGGGGTCCCAGAAGAAGAAGAGAAAAAGAAAGGGACTGAGAAAATATTTTAAGAGATTATAGTTGAAAACTTCCC
>NC_041214.2:27784136-27785220 GCF_002837175.3 Physeter macrocephalus
CTGAACCCCAGAAGCTGTGCAAACAAAGAAGAGAAAGGGAAATTTCTCCCAGCAGCCTCAGGAGCAGCGGATTAAGTCTCCACAATCAACTTGATATACCCTGCATCTGTGGAATACCTGAATAGACAACGAATCATCCCAAATTGAGGAGGAGGACTTTGGGAGCAACTATAGACTTGGGGTTTGCTTTCTGCATCTAATTTGTTTCTGATTTTATGTTTATCTTAGTTTAGTATTTAGAGTTTATTATCATTAGTAGATTTGTTCCTTGATTTGGTTGCTCTCTTCCTTTTACCTTATATATATATAATTTTTTCCTTTTTCTCTTTTTGTGAGTGTGTATGTGTATGCTTCCTTGTGTGATTTTGTCTGTATAGGTATGCTCTTACCATTTGTCCTAAGGTTCTGTCTGTCTGCATTTTTTAGCATACTTTTTAGTGCTTGTTATCATTGGTGGATTAGTTTATTGGTTTGGTTGCTCTCTTCTTTTTTTAAATATTATAAAGTTCAGGACATTGGCCCACCAGAGACCTCCTGGCCCCTTGTAATATCAATCAGCGAGAGCTCTCCCAGAGATCTCCATCTCAATGCTAAGACCCAGCTCCACTCAACGACCAGCAGGGTCCGGTGCTGGACACCCCATGCCAAACAACTAGCAAGACAGGAACACAACCCCACCCATTAGCACAGAGCCTGCCTAAAATCATAATAAGGTCACAGACACCTAAAAACACACCACTGGACGTCATCCTACCCACCAGAAAGACAAGATCCAGCCTCATCCATCAGAAAACAGGCAACATTCGCCTCCACCAGGAAGCCTACACAACCCACTGAACCAACCTTAGCCACTGGGGGCAGGCACCAAAACCAATGGGAGCTAGGAACCTGCAGCCTGCGAAAAGGAGACCCCCAAACACAGTAAGTTAACCAAAATGAGAAGACAGAGAAACACACAGCAGATGAAGGAGCACAGTAAAAACCCACCAGACCAAACAAATGAAGAGGAAATAGGCAGTTTACCGGAAAAAGAATTCAGAGTAATGATACTAAAGATGATCCAAAATTTTGGAAACAGAATGGA
>NC_041214.2:27785482-27788252 GCF_002837175.3 Physeter macrocephalus
AAATAGTGGAAATAACTACCACAGAGCAGAATAAAGATAAAAGAATGAAAAGAATTGAGGACATTCTCAGAGACCTCTGGGACAACATTAAATGCACCAACATTCGAATTATAGGGGTCCCAGAAGAAGAAGAGAAAAAGAAAGGGACTGAGAAAATATTTTAAGAGATTATAGTTGAAAACTTCCCTAATATGGGAAAGGAAATAGTCAGTCAAGTCCAAGAAGAGCAGAGAGTCCCATACAGGATAAACCCAGGGAGAAAGACGCCAAGACACATATTAATCAAACTATCAAAAGTTAAATACAAAGAAAAAATATTGAAAGCAGCAAGAGAAAAGCAACAAATAACATACAAGGGAATTGCCATGAGGTTAACAGCTGATCGTTCAGCAGAAACTCTGCAAGCCAGAAGGGAGTGGCAGGACATATTTAAAGTGATGAAAGGGAAAAACCTACAACCAAAATTACTCTACCCCGCAAGGACCTCATTCAAATTCGACAGAGAAATTAAAAACTTTACAGACAAGCAAAAGCTAACAGAATTCAGCACCACCAAACCAGCCTTACAACAAATGCTAAAGGAACTTCTCTAGGCAGGAAACACAAGAGAAGGAAAAGACCTATGATAACAAACCCAAAACAATTAAGAAAATGGTAATAGGAACATACAAACTGATAATTACCTTAAATGTAAATGGATTAAATGCTCCAACGGAAAGACGTAGACTGGCTGAATGGATACAAAAACAAGACCCATATATATGCTGTCTACAAGAGACCCACTTCAGACCTAGGGACACATACAGACTGAAAGTGAGGGGATGGAAAAAGATATTCCATGAAAATGGAAATCAAAAGAACGCTGGAGTAGCAATTCTCATATCAGACAAAATAGACTTTAAAATAAAGGCTATTACAAGAGACAAAGAACGACACTACATAATGATCAAGGGATCAATCCAAGAAGAAGATATAACAATTGTAAATATTTATGCACCCAACATAGGAGCACCTCAATACATAAGGCAAATGCTAACAGCCATAAATGGTGAAATCGACAGTAACACAATCATAGTAGGGGACTTTAACATGCCACTTTCATCAACAGACAGATCATCCAAAATGAAAATAAATAAGGAAACACAAGCTTTAATTGATATTTATAGGACATTCCACCCAAAAACAACAGAATACTCTTTCTTCTCAAGTGCACATGGACCATTCTCCAGGATAGATCATATCTTGGGTCACAAAGCAAGCCTTGGCAAATTTAAGAAAATTGAAATCGTATCAACTATCTTTTCCGACCATAATGCTATAAGACCAGGTATCAATTACAGGAAGAAAACTGTAAAAAATGCAAACACATGGAGGCTAAACAATACACTACTAAATAACCAAGACATCACTGAAGAAATCAAAGAGGAAATCCGAAAATACCTAGAAACAAATGACAATGAAAACATGATGACCCAAAACCTATGGGAGGCAGCAAATGCAGTTCTAAGTGGGAAGTTTATAGCAATACAATCCTACCTCAAGAAACAAGAAACATCTCAAACAAACAACCTAACCTTATACCTAAAGCAATTAGAGAAAGAAGAACAAAAAAACCCCAAAGTTAGCAGAAGGAAAGAAATCGTGAAGATCAGAGCAGAGATAAATGAAAAAGAAATGAGGGAAACAGTAGCAAAGATCAATAAAACTAAAAGCTGGTTGTTTGAGAAGTTAAAAAAAATTGATAAGCCATTAGCCAGACTCATCAAGAAAAAAAGAGAGAAGACTCAAATCAATAGAATTAGAAACGAAAAAGGAGAAGTAACAACTGACAGTGCAGAAATACAAAGGATCATTAGAGATTACTACAAGCAACTATATGCCAATAAAATGGACAACCTGGAAGAAATGGACAAATTCTTAGAAAAGCACAACCTTCCAAGACTGAACGAGGAAGAAATAGAAAGTATAAACAGACCAATCACAAGCACTGAAATTGAAACTGTGATTAAAAATCTTCCAACAAACAAAACCCCAGGACCAGATAGCTTCACAGGCAAAGTCTATCAAGCATTTAGAGAAGAGCTAACACCGATCCTTCTCAAGCTCTTCCAAAATATAGCAGAGAGAGGAACACGCCCAAGCTCACTCTAAGAGGCCACCATCATCCTGATACCAAAACCTGACAAAGATGTCACAAAGAAAGAAAACTACAGGCCAGTATCACTGATGTTCATAGAGGCAAAAATCCTCAACAAAATACTAGCAAACAGAATCCAACAGCACATTAAAAGGATCATACACCATGATCAAGTGTGGTTCATCCCAGGAACGCAAGGATTCTTCAATATAGGCAAATCAATCAATGTGACAGACGATATTAACAAATTAACAAATTAACAAAGAATACAAACCATATGATCATCTCAATAGATGCAGAAAAAGCTTTTGACAAAATTCAACACCCATTTATGATAAAAAACCCGCAAGAAATTAGGCATAGAGGGAACTTACCTTAACATAATAAAGGTCATATATGACAAACCCACAGCCAACATCGTTCTCAATGGTGAAAAACTGAAACCATTTCCACTAAGATGAGAAAGAAGACAAGGTTGCCCACTCTCACCACTATTATTCAACGTAGTTTTGGAAGTTTTAGCCACAGCAATCAGAGAAGAAAAAGAAATAAAAGGAATCAAAATCAGAAAAGAAGTAAAACTGTCACTGTTCACAGATGACATGATACTATACATAAAGAATCCTAAAGATG
>NC_041214.2:27788964-27790122 GCF_002837175.3 Physeter macrocephalus
CACTATAAAAGACTTAGAGGAAAACATAGGCAGAACACGCTATGACATAAATTACAGCAAGGTCATTTTTGACCCACCTCCTAGAGGAAGGGAACTAAAAACAAAAATAAGCAAATGGAACCTAATGAAACTTAAAAGCTTTTTCACAGCAAAGGAAACCATAAACAAGATGAAAAGACAAGCTTCAGAATGGGAGAAAATATTTGCAAACGAAGCAACTGGTAAAAGATTAATCTCCAAAATATACAAGCAGGTTATGCAGCTCAGTATCAAAAAAACAAACAACCCAATCCAAAAATGGGCAGAAGACCTAAATAGACATTTCTGCAAAGAAGAGATACAGCTTGCCAACAAACACATGAAAGGATGCTTTATGTCACTAATCATTAGAGAAATGCATATCAAAACTACAATGAGGTATCATCACACACCAGTCAGAATGGCCATCATCAAAAAGTCTACAAACAATAAACGCTGGAGAGGGTGGGGAGAAAAGGGAACCGTCTTGCACTGTTGATGGGAATGTAAATCGATACAGCCACTATGGAGAACAGTATGGAGGCTCCTTTAAAAACTAAAAATAGAACTATATCATACAACACAGCAATCCCACTACTGGGCATATACCTTGAGAAAACCATAATTCAAAAAGAGTCATGTACCACAATGTTCATTGCAGCTCTATTTACAACAGCCAGGACATGGAAACAACCTAAGCTCCAATGACAGATGAATCGATAAAGAAGATGTGGCACATATATACAATGGAATATTACTCAGCCATAAAAGGAAACAAAATTGAGCTATTTGTAGTGAGGTGGATGCACCTAGAGTCTGTCATACAGAGGGAAGTAAGTCAGAAAGAGAAAAACAAATACCGTGTGCTAACACTATGTATGGAATCTAAAAAAAAAAAAAAGGTTCTGATGAACCTAGGGGAAGGACAGGAATAAGAGTCAGAAGTAGAGAATGGACTTGAGGACACGGGGAGGGGGAAGGGTAAGCTGTGACGAAGTGAGAGAGTGGCATGGACATATATACACTACCAAATGTAAAATAGAAAGCTAGTGGAAGCAGCTGCATAGCACAGGGAGATCAGCTTGGTGCTTTGTGACCACCTAGAGGGGGGGGATAGGGAGGGTGGGAAGGAGACGCAAG
>NC_041214.2:27790173-27797022 GCF_002837175.3 Physeter macrocephalus
ATAAAGCAGAAACTAACACACCATTGTAAAGCAATTATACTCCAATAAAGATGTTGAAAAAAATGTGTTTCACTCCAACAACAACAAAAAATAAAATGCAAAATGGATAAGCAACAAGGACCTACTGTATAGCACAGGCAGCTCTGCTCAATGTCATGTGGCAGCCTGGAAGGGAGGGGAGTTTGGGGGAGAATGGGTACATGTATATGCATGGTTGAGTCGCTTTGCTCTGCACCTGAAACTATCACAACATTGTTAATCAGCTATACTCCAATATAAAATAAGAAGTTAAAAAAATTTGAAATTTCCAAAAGTAGAAAGCTTAAAGGGAAAGTTTCAGCAGAGTGTCTTTGAACTCGACTGCTCCCTCATGTGTGAGGATGGCAGGGAGATCTCAGACAAGCCAACACAGGCAGATGGCCTTGGTCTGCGCCCCAGCTTGGCTCTTCTCAGCGGTATGACCTTGGGCGTTTCCCAAGTTCCTCTTCATCACAACTGAGGATAGAGCCATGCCTAATCCTGAAAGTACAGTGAGGCTGCAATGACACCCTAAATGTGAAAAAACTTTGGGAAGTGTAAAGGTCTATCTACTTTTTATTATTATAATTATAATAAATCGTGCCTGAAAGCCTGCAGTAGTTAGAAGCATATTGGCAACTTACTTTGTTTCTATTAGAAACCAAAGTGCATGGGGGGGGGAGGGGGAATGTCACCATTATAGCACTCTGCGTACTGAGTATTGAGTAAAAATAAAACACTCTTTTATTTAAAAACTCATTTCCATTTTCCTAAAGCTCTGTGCTGAGATCAAATCCCCCTCCTTTTGGAAGATTAACACAGCACAGTTATTTTGTTGCTGAAAAACCAATGAAGTTAATGTATTTTTCTTTCTTCGGCAATGTTGTTAAAAGAATAAATGATGTAGCGACTAATGTAGATGCTGAGAGATTTGGAGAGGTCCCCAGGGCTCAGCTAGTCACCATTGGGTCAGGAAGAGCTTGAAGAGGTGTCGGGCAGCCATTTGGTCTGGCTGGCGCCCATGGTCTGGAGGTGAAGGACTCCAGGTACAAAAATGTGCTGTAGTCATCATTCACACAGCAAATCTTCCCTGGCCGTAAAAAGTAGAGTAAGAAGAAAATGAACAGTAATAATTTATAAAATTCACTCTAGCTCACATTTATTGTGCATTTACAATGAGCCAGACATTTACTTAGGATGACAGTGAAAACAAGTGGCCTGCTTCTCTCTATGTGCTGATCTGCCCAGCCAAGGGTGGGAGGTTTAGATGAACTGCGGACCAGCTTTGTCTTTGCAGACAGGAGAAAGGAGAAGGAGGCAGATGCAAAAGGAAGTGAGTGAGATAAAGTACTGCCGAGGCTGCAGTAGGTTTCTGTTCTGGGTGTTGTGAGAACACAAATGATGATGGATTAGTCGAATCTCTCCCCTAAAAGAAGCAGTTGTTGTGTAACCACCACCGAGAAATTCTGTAGCTGCAAGAAGGAAATCGTCTCAGCCTAAATAACTCTGCTGAGATAAGACCCGGTTCTGTGAACACTACTGTGTCTTTCTGCTTGCAATGGTCTTTCAGTGCTGCTTTTCCCAGCAGAAGGCTAGTATAGGTCAGTGCCTAAGAGTCAAAACCCTGCCTCTTCACTTGTCTTCTCTGAAACTGATAAAAAGTTAATCTTTCCCATACATTCATTTCCCCATTTGTGAAATGGGAATGCAGCCATCTCCCTCCTATGGCCACCACATTATAATAAGTATAGTACTTTTTTCTTTCTGAAGCTGAGAATTTACTATGGCCTCAACCGCGTCGGGTGATTTGTGGAAAGTTATAGAATGGAACTCTCACCACAGCTGCATGAGGAAGTCGGCAGAAAGGGACGGCAGGCCATATCACGTGGGCTCTTTCCTAGTTCCACTGCTGTGATCTTACCAGTGTTCGTGACTCCCGGCCCTCCTGCTGACCTCACTGGTTGATCCTGAGGTGTCCACAGTTTGGGTCAGGTGTGGACAGATGGCAGGAGGAGGGAGGGAACAAGAACCCCGCACTGACCAGGACAGTGGCTGTGTTTATAGTGTCTAGATTTTTAATATTTGACGAGAGTGTTTTAAACCCTGTGTCTCAGAAATGACTGCTCTGGATGCAATTACCAGATGGGAATAAATACCTTTCTGACTGCCAAGCAGGAATGGGGACTGTGAAATAAGGGTACAGAGTCTTACTTAAAAATGAAGAGATCTCATTTGCCCACAGCTATTGGGTACAGGTGAGTAAGACCCACAACCATTACCTGGAATCTTATCTGAGAAGCTAACTCCTTGTCCCTTAGAGAAAATAATGGATGTTGAAGCACTTCAGAGAGTGAAAAAGTCCCATACAGATACAATGGCCCTTTACTGCTGCCCAATTGCCTCCATCCGTCGACAAAATTTTGTAAGCATCTACTTCCTGCAGGGAGGGAATCTTACTAGGTGCTGAGGTCTCCAGAAGCCTAAGACTCTGTCCTTACCCTCATGGGGCTCACAGTTGGGTTTCAGAAATAGAAGCTATATATTGGACCGAATAATTAAAGGTGTTTGGAATTAATGAGTGCTAGTGAATTCTCAAGATATAGGGGCTGACTACTGCAGCCTCCTCAATTAACCAGAGGAAGACCTAATATTCAAATAGAGCTGGTAGAATCATGCTGACAGCTAAAATCTTTGGAATCTCGTGCTGTTCCCTTCTTCTCAGTGTCCAGACAGGAGTCTTACATAGGGCCTCAAGAGCGAACCAGGCAGAAGTTCCAGCCCATTTTTTTCAAATTTATTTTTTTTCCTCTATTCTGAGTTTTTCTCATCTACGGTGCCTTTTGGAACTTGGATAGACACAGGATGCAAGTTTCTCTTCAAAGAATGACTTGTTGAGTGCCCTACTCGACACTTTTCAGTGCAGAGGCCACTAGCCACAATGTGGCTCTCCAACACTTGAGATGTGGCTGGTGTGGCCAAGGAACTAGATTTTTAATTTTATTTAATTTTTATCATTTTAAATGTAAATTTAAGGACAGATACTCAATAAAATTACTGGGAAACTTTTAAGTATGTTTGGATATGGATTTAAAAGGGCTTTTAAATGAAAAATAGAATGTAAAATTTCTCATTAATAATTTTCTATTTGATAACTTATAGAAATGATAATATACGATATTTTGGGTAAAATCATTTTCACCTGTTTCTTTTTACTTTTTTTAGTGAGGCTATTAGAAAAATGACATTGTATAAGGGGAACAATAATTAGAATGTCTGTGAACCGGTCACAAACCATGGAAACTAGAAGACAGCGGAACAATATCTTTAGAAAATGAAAGAAAAAACCCTATCAGTCCATAATTTTATAGCAAGCAAAAGTAGCCTTCAAGAAGGAAGGTGAAATGAAGACATTTTTAGTTCATCTCCACTAGACTGGGCCTACTAGAAATGATGAAGGAATTCTTTTCTGGCAAAAGAGAAATGATATTGGGGGAAACATGAGTCTTCAGGGATGAAGGAAGATCAATAGGAATTGTAAGTATCTGAATAAGTCTAAAAGACTATTTTTTCCTCTTAATTTGTTTAAAATACATATTTTAAAGTATTTTTTAAAGTAAAATCATAACATCGTCTCTGGGGCTTATGTATACATACAATACACTTGATCACTGTAGCATAAAGGATGGCAGGAGAGGCCTGGTAAATGAACCTATATGGTTGCAGGTTTTCTGCAATTTGCACAAAATTATAAAATATAATTCTAGGAAAACTGTGAAAATTCATAGATATATATAAAGAGCAAGTAACCACTAAAAATTGAAAAAAAGATATAGCTAAGACCTCAATAGATAAAGGGAAATTCTAAAGAACATTAAAAAAATCCCAAAGAAGGCGGGAAAGGGATAACAGAAAAACAAACATCAGAAGTTAAACAGAAGACAAATAATAAAATGGTAGATATGACTCCAACCATATCAATAATTACATTAAGCATTCCAATAAAAAGAGGTTATCAGAATGGATAAAAACGCCAGACCTAACTACAGGCATGCTGTATATAAGAGATGCACTCCAAATATGAAAACAAAGATAGGTGAGAAGGGATGGGTGGGGGCTTCCCTGGTGGCGCAGTGGTTGAGAGTCCGCCTGCCGATGCAGGGGACACGGGTTCGTGCCCCGGTCCGGGAAGATCCCACATGCCGCGGAGCGGCTGGGCCCGTGAGCCGTGGCCTCTGAGCCTGCGCGTCCGGAGCCTGTGCTCCGCAACGGGAGAGGCCACAACAGTGAGAGGCCCGCGTACCGCAAAAAAAAAAAAAAAGGGATGGGTGGGAAAGAATCCAATACAAATAGTCAGCATAGGAAGGCTGGAGCAGCTAAATTTGTATCAGATGAAACTGATGGCAAACAGAGATTATTGCTAAAGGAGGACATTTTATAACTGTAAAGGAAGAGATAGTGATCATAGAAGCATATGCACCTAATTATAGATTCTCAAAACATATGAAGTAAAAATGGACAGAATTAAATGGAGAAATAGACAATTCCACACCACAGTGGGAGAATTTTAGTAACTGATAGAACAACAAGACAAAAAACAATCAATAAAGTCATAGGTAATCTAAATAACACTATCAACCACTTTGTCCCAGCTTATATTTATAGAACATTACATTCAACTGCAGAAAACACATTCACTTCAACCTCACATGTCATGCTCACAAAGACCATATGCTGGGCTATCAAATGAACCAATAAACGAAAAAGGCTGAAATCCTACAGTCCGTTCTCTGACCACAAAGGGATTAAAATGGAAACCATTAACATTTAACAATAAGAGATCCAGAGAAACCCCAGATATTTGGAAATTGAACAATACGCATTTAAATAGTACGTGAATCTAAGAAGAAATTGAAAGCGATATTAGTAAATAATTGGAACTGAAGATAATATAAAAACAATATATCGAAATGTGTGGGGATGCAGATAAATCTGTGCTCAGAGAGAAGTTTATAGCTTTAAGTGCATATATTATTAAAAAAAAGATCTAATATCAAGAAGCTAGGAAAGAAAAGTTAGGTAAATCCAAAGTATATTTAAAAAACCCTCTTGATTATCATATTTAAATCATATGTTAAATAATTTGTAATTTTTATAAAAATATCTTCCCACAAAGAAAACTCCAGGCCTGGATTGTTTCATTAATAATTTTATCATACATCTCAAGAAGAAATAACACTAATTATACATAATTTGTTTTTAGAAAATAGAGGAGGAGGGAACACTTTCTCTTTTTAAGATGCTGATGTTACCCCAATACCAAAACCTGATACAGACATTAACAGACACTGTAAGTGAGGGAAATGACAGACCTCTATCTGTCATGAACATAGACACAAAAACCCTTAACAATACACTAGCAAATTTCATCCAACTCTAAAAAAGGATATGACTATGCAGAACTTCTCCTAGAAATGCAAGATTCTGTCAATGTGATTCACCATATTAACAGGATAAAGGAGAAAAACCACATGGTAATTTCAATAGATGTGAAAAAGAATTTGCCAAAATTCAACACCCATAGGTAATACAATCTCCCAGTAAACTAGAAATAGAGGAAACTTGTTCAAACTGATAAAGGGCATCTATGCTAAACCTGCAGTTATCATCATACTAATTAATGGTAAAATAACAAATCCTTTCTTCCTAAAATCAGGAACAAGGTAGGAGGCCTGCTCTCGCTACTCAGTAGTTCTTGAGTGCTTATTTTGTGCCACGTACTGTGCCAGTCTCTTTAGAGCAACTCTTTGTGCAAGTAGAAATAAGAAGCCTGGAGCACAGAGAGGTTAAGAAACTTCTCCAACATCACAGAGTAATCATAAGCCAACATTTACATTCAGACCCACCAGACCTCAGAGTTCACCTCTGATCACAACTGTCTTCTTAGTAGTAAAATAATAATTATTATTATAGAATCTAGAGGTGGGGGAAAGTCCCTGTGTCTGGCTTCTTCACGCTTTCCCCTCCCACAGGCCCACAGGCAAAAATAACTGCTGACACTTGCAGATGCCGGCTAAAAGGTACATGGTTTCCAGGAGATGCTAGAGAGAGCTGCCGCCTGATTAACACCTCTCCATCAAAGACGCCATGCTATCCATCAACAGTAATATTCATATTACAGTGGTATTTTGCTACTCAAAGTCAGTCTAATTTGCTCATTTTCATTATTTAGAGGCAGTTAATTAAAAACCCAGCCGATGTTTATTTTGCTCCCCTCACATCACCAGTGATTTCTTGCTGCTGTGCTTTCACTGCATTACAGTTTAATGACTTGACACGGCCTGTGGTGGGTTTCTTGTGGTTGTGTCTCCCATTATTTTAATTTCAAGCAAGACATTAAACTGCTGTAAGAATTCAGCCATTGCTGGTGAAGCGTGAGGAACAACCATGGTGCTCATCTGAATGAAAGAGCAGGCACTACTGGGTTATACACCAGGCAATGGACCCTGGTCCCTTCTACAAAGAGAATGGAGGGGTTTGGCTTTGGGGCAAGCAAAGGACTGACTGCAAGTGTTATACTGGCTGGAAACTGACGAGCTTAATCCAAGTCCCACTCAGCTATTTCATCATCACCTAATGATGGAGAAGGCATTACTATGCCAAAAAGTAGCCCATGTCAACTGTGATGTTTCTAACAAAGCTAATGTTTTATTTCTCGAGAGTCATGCTAATTTTTTTTTTTTTTTTTTTTTGCGGTACGCGGGCCTCTCACTGTTGTGGCCTCTCCCGTTGCGGAGCACAGGCTCCGGACGCGCAGGCTCAGCGGCCACGGCT
>NC_041214.2:27797086-27807368 GCF_002837175.3 Physeter macrocephalus
AGGCTCAGCGGCCACGGCTCACGGGCCCAGCCGCTCCGCGGCACGTGGGATCTTCCCGGACCGGGGCACGAACCCGTGTCCCCCGCATCGGCAGGCGGACTCTCAACCACTGCGCCACCAGGGAAGCCCGTCATGCTAATTTTCAATTCACTCTATAAATTATCTAAATGTCCTTAACTATGAAATTAATGTTGTATATCCTTGCCTCTTTGAGTAGAATTGATATTCTGAGAAAATGTGTCATGCTTATCTGGCAATTCCAAACCTGCTTGGCGAGGGCCACTTCAGGTAGAGAGAAGCTCTGCTCTGAAATTGCTGGTTGAAGGTTAGAATATCAGAAAGCCAAACAGCAACTAATGCACAAGCTTTTTCATCTGGAAATCAAGAAGGAGCAAAAAACACCCTAACAAGCAGGCTTTTGCAGATTATCTGCAAACGGGAACCTGTGGAAACAGAAAGGCTTGCACGCTGCCCATTTGAGAGGTTACTAAGCAGCTGATATTACCATCAGCAGCCTTTGTTCCTAAGAAAATGGGGCATCCTAGCTGCTCTTTGTCAACTAATGAAGAGCTCCCCCTTATACGTATCTACTGGGAGAACTCCTACACAAGCTCCAAAACCCAGTTTTAAGCATTACCTTGTTTGGGAGCCTGCTCTGGCTTCTCAAGCTGAGATGGGCACCACCTCCTTGGTGCTCCCCATGCCCCATGCTTCCTGGCCTCCCTGCACTTTTCTTCCTGCATTGTCAATTGTTTCCACTCATCTTTTTTTTTTTCCCTTTGGAGCTTCTGGAGGCAAGAATCTATACTTATCTCCCTGACTTTACTGCCTAGCTTAAGGCCTAACTTAATACAAGTGCTCAGGGGATGTTTATCAGCTGTCAAAGTCTCAATCAATTTAAAGGAAAAATGGTATGATGGTTAAGACCATAGTCTTTGGAATCAGGAAGACTTGGCTTCAAGTAGTAGCTCCAACATTCCTAACTCTGTGAACATGGCCAAAATGCCTGAAATTCTCTAAACCTCAGTCTTCTCATCCATACAATGGGAATAACAACAGAACCTACTATATTGTGCTATTGTGAAGTGTAAATCAACAAGGCAAAGTAAAGAAAGCACTTTGCAGGATTCCAGCATGGAGAATGTGCATGGTAGGTGTTGGCAATTGCTCACATCAGTGGTGGCACCTTTGTACTGAAGCCGAAACTCATTTGCTTCTGATTTTGACCTCGCAGGAGAGAAAAAGCCTCAGAGAAGGTCACCATCTGGTGTCAGAAAGATCCCAGCAAGGCCATCACTAGGACCCCGCCTCCAGGTTTCCCTTTGCCAGTTGTCAAGCCCCTTCCTCCTTCACTGGGTCATTTCTAGGTCTGTTTAGCTCCTGCGTCAGACCCCAGTTTGCTTCTGAGGCTCTATCCCGGGAAGCATCTTTGGTGGGCTGTCGTTCCAGGTGCCAGGGCTCCTCTAATGCCTGATGCTGTCCCTAAGCTTACCCCGTGGCTGGCTTCTTCTGAACTGGATACACTGTTACATCCTTCCCATATTCACCACTGGGCACGGGGCACTCTGCCTTCAGGGACTCTCACCTTACCAACAAGCCCACTGCCAGCAGGTATTCACCCCATTTGACAGATGAGTCAACTGAGGCACAGAGCAACTGAATGACTTGTTCAAGGTCACTATGGGATCTGACCCCACGTTTTCCTGGCTCTGGTGCTCAGGCTCCACACCAAGCTGCCTCCTTGTATGGCAAGGCCTCTGAAATTGACAAACTACTGCAGGTATACAATACCTCATATTTTCACTTCTTGACAAGTTCTGCCCATAATCCGTATCTTGTACTGAAGTTCCCAAATGTTTGGGTGGGGAACCCTAAAGGGGCAGAGGCATATTTTAAATGTTTAATTCAAGTTAAGGCAAGTGTCAGGAAAATCCATATTTCTAGCTGCAGAAGAAAGAGAAATGGCAGCCCAATCAATATTACAGAAGTATATGGACTATTTTACTGTTCTATCAATTCTTGGAGCTAATAAGTCAGCATCTCAGGGGACAGCTTCATAGTTTAAAACCAAAGTTCAGAGGCTACTGCCTGTCAGGCATGACTCCAGCTTTCATTCTGATCAAGGTGAGTGGGAGATGAAGGACCTTCTTACACAACGACCAGATGAGCACCTCTCATCAGGACCAGGGCTGCTCAGCTGGTAACAGCACCTCCTATGTGGCTGGCTAATTCTTCATTTCCTTGTCATCAGTAGTGCCTGCAAAGCCCACACAGAAGGCAGGCAGATTAAAATGTTAAACTCAGAAGAGAAATTTGAAAATCAGTTTGAGGTTCCTGAAGAAAAGGCCAGGGAAGATAATTAAGACTCGTAACTCCCATGAGCTTCCCTGGTGGCGCAGTGGTTGAGAGTACGCCTGGCGATGCAGGGGACACGGGTTCGTGCCCCGGTCCGGGAAGATCCCACGTGCCGCGGAGCGGCTGGGCCCGTGAGCCATGGCCGCTGAGCCTGCGCAGAGAGGTCCGCGTACCGAAAAAAAAAAAAAAAAAAAAAAAAAGAGTCGTAACTCCCAGCTTCAGCTGCTTCATTTTCTAATTCTGGGACAAAATAAAACCATCATTTTCTAAGGAATCAGAGGGAGCAGGAATGCAATGGTAGGTCTGAGCATGCTCCCCAGGCTGAGAGCCACCATGGCCAAGGCATTCCAAGTTCATGGACAGGACATGCACCCCAGTGAGCCAGCCTTTCTGGCAAACTGACTCAAAACAACTCTCTCATTTTCTTTTCATGTACCTTTTTTTTTTCTGGCCACAGAAAGCCAGTGCAAATGGGAAATGTTGGCTGCTTCCAAGTTTACAGTAAATAACTTGAAAGAGCTGTAGATTGCCCAGGCCCTGGGTGTCAGGAGCTAATGCATTCTAAATGTAACCCATTTCCAGCAGAGCCAAACTCCGCTTTGACATTTTCCTTTGCTGCACACAGATATTTGTATTATCGATGCTTTGCTCTGTCTCTGATTTGCCTATTGTGATTCACACGGACCAGCAATGCTAATAGGATGCTTCATTTCCCCCTTGGGCCAACACAAGATAAATTACAGCTTCGTGATCCATCTCACTGTACAGTGAATACCTCTGTGCTTCTTCGTACTTTCCATGCAAAACATATGTGGATGCAGTTCACTTTTAAGCTACCGAGAAATGGAAGGAGAGATGGAATTCCTCCTTCTCTAGGTAGGGGATATTTGTAGAAGACCCAGGAGAATTTAATTCCCTGGCTCCCAGCAGTGAAGTTCACATAATTATACTATCTCCAGTGAGATCCAAAATTCTGCATACCCCAGTAAAATAAAATTGACGGAGGAGTCATTTCTGCAGCTACTCAGAATTGCCTATTTTTTATCGATTAGGAAGTCTGCATCGCACATTTCTGCACAAAATTATCAGCCCTAGTTTTTCATCCTACTCCTGTTCAGTGAACGGCATTTGGCCTGGAAGTTCTGTGGTCAGCTTAGAGTTCAACTACTTATACCTTTTGTCACTTGTTACTCTCCCAGCCAATCACACTCATGCATGGGATATTAGGGATAGTTAATGAGCACCTGTTATTTCCAGACACTGCAGAGGAGGCAAAAGAAATAGAACACCAAGCTGAGATCTTCTTAGGAAGAGGAGCTGGATGCACATAGCAACGTGACATTTTAGACCAAAGAGAGATTCAGAGCTTTTCTTCTAACGTTTCTCAACCTCAGTTTTCCAAGGATCACCTTCATGATTTTGGCAATAATCCACGAAGACTTATAATATTTTTACTTCACAATTTTAACTAGATTTGCTTGATTTTACTTAAATTTATTTATAGAGAAGATTTTAACTACTACTATAATTTTTTTCATTTGTAACACTTTTATTTTTTTAAATTTTATTTTAAAAATAATTTTATTGGAGTATAGTTGATTTACAATGCTGTGTTAATTTCAGGTGTACAGCAAAGTGAATCAGTTATACATATATATATATACCCATTCTTTTTTAATATAATTTGAAAAACAACACAATCATTGAAAAAGTGAAGGCACTGTTTAGGTGCAATTTCCAGTCTGACATTGTTACCCTCATAGTGAGGAAACGGACGACATGTGTCTACCTATTTAACATGGAGTCTGATAAGTACAACAGAGACAAGTGAGGAGGGAGCAGTTAGCCAACTGTAAGGGTAGGGGAAGGCTTCCTGGAGGAGGGAACATCTAAGTTGGGCTGGAAGGATGATTAGGAGTTCATCAGGAAGACAAGAAAACCTTCCATTTTCCCTTGTGGTCTTCCTTGTGTCTCTGGCACCAGCCAAGATGTCATGGTATTAATTTACCTGCTGTCCTCTCTGGAATCATGCAGAGACAGTAAATTACTGGCTATCTAACACGGACATCAAAATTGATTTGCACCAGCACCTTTCAAATTGTTTAGGTAGTTGCTGTGACACGATCTGATTATTTCTTCCAAGAAACAACTCTAAAATGTTGTCTGTTCTCACACTCAGCATCTCTCATCTGTTTAGATTGTTATGATTTATTTTAAAGGCCACATTGTCAGCTACTCCCACTTTCTCCAGGTTCTGATGTTCTGCTAGGGTCAGAAGCCCAATCTCTCTAGCTTGACACAAATGTCCCAGTTTCCAAAGTGCACGAGGTTTAATGACGCCTGGTTGTGGTGACCTCCCTCCCTGAGCTGAAGAATCCATTTCCTGGTCACCTGATTGTCATCTAGCGGAAAACCCCCAAAACCTTTCAGTTGGATTTCCTTCATTTCTCCTCCTTAGGGCATAGAATCATCTCATTTCTCACAGAGCCTATGTGAAGCATGCTTCAAGTTTATGCAAAGGATAACAGCCTCTGATGCTTCCTCTTTTGTTGATATCACTTCTCTATGGCAGGGAGGTTTTTAGCAGGGTTATCCCAGCAAACTGAGCCCCAAAAAGAACGAGGTAGAGCACAGCCCACAGATACAAACAAAGATGGCTGCAAGGGTGCTTGTCACCTTCCACGAAAATGAACAGACGTCCTTGGAAAATCACGTCGATTAAATACCACTCAGTTGAAAGTGGAGACTACGAACCACTCATCTTCCCTGGATGGTCAGCCTCCCCTGGTGTTATGGGGCCACGCGTTATCTGGAGGAAAGAGTGACGGTTTCCGTCTATCAGAGACCCACAAAACAGTCCCCAGCACCCACTGTGGGTGAGAGCTGAGCGAGGTGTTAGGCAGCCCGTGGAGAATAAACCTGGCAGGGACCCTGCAGTCTGGGATCTGGCCTAATGGTGAAACTGAGTTCCCTTGAAACCGAGTTTCTCTGCTAAATTTATGATTAACCTCCCTGCCCCCAAACTTTATTTCCTCTTTTCTTGTCCCCCACCTGTTTCCCTCAGGAATGAGAAGCATCAAATCAAAGCGGGGACTGAAACCCAGCAGGGCCCTGGAGGGCCTTCCCAGGGACAGACCCCCGCCCCCACTGCCATGCTCCCCATCTCTTGTTGGTAGAAAAGTTTTAGTCTCCCAGGCCTCCCCTGAGTCTCAAGAGACTGGCTCGGGTGTTAGTGATTGGAAGCATGGGAACATGTAGTAACAAAAGAGAGCAGTTGCGCCAGGAGAACTGGCAACAATTTAAACGACAGATCAGCCATATTGCAGAGTCACAGAATCTTTATTTCCTCCCCGAAGGACACAGATAACAGTGTCTGACATACATTCCTGAGTTGCTTTTCACAGAAATCAGACTCCCACCAGATGGAAAAAGCTGACCATAGCACGTAGACCTCAGACCAGCTGGAACCAGAAGGTTGATGATGAAATACCACCTTGTTGCCTCGCCACGCACTAATCAGAGAACCGTGTACCAGCTAATCACGCGGCCCAAGACCCCCTCCGTTTTCTTACGCTTGTCTTAAAAAGCCTCACACCCCAGCCAGTCAGTAAGATGGATCTGAGACAAAATGAAGTCTCCCATCTTCTTGGCTGGTGCCTTCTCGTTCAATAAACTTCTTTCTGCGTTGGCTTGTCTGGTCTTACTGTGTGTCATTCACATGAACTTGGTTCTTCAACAATGGAAAAGGCAGGTATCAAACGAATAAGTACAAGACTGAAGATGTGGTTACACACTGGGTTTAATGTTAAGATGGGAATGAACAGGAAAATAACTGGGCACAGGGGGATGGTAGGTGAGAAGAGAAGAAATTCTCTTAAATTCTCATGAAAGAATGTGAAGAAATTAGACCAATTGGGAAACTGGGAAGGACGGTGGAGGGCAGATGCATAGTGCATTTGGGGTAGAAGAAACAAGCAGTGCAAAGGCCCCGAGGCAGGAGTGTGCAGGCCTCCTCTTACGGAACAGAAAGGGAGTCTGAATACAGTGAGGGTGGGGTCAGTGGCAGGAGAAGAGTCAGAGAGGTAGGTATGGACATATCATGTTTTCTAATGCAAGGCTTTCTGACCCCAAATTTATTCTTTAAAGACTTCTTGCTTTCTGGTATCCAGAAGGCCTTGTGGCAAAGGTGGCCTCTGTGAGGTTGCTCTAAAATGGCAAGCTCTGATCGTTCAGTTCAACAAGCTCTGGTACATCACCAGCCTTGTGTCTGGCTCTGTGCTCTTGCCAGGGACACTTAGCTGGTCAGCCTGGGAGGCTCCTGCTGGCCTGCCACCCTTGGACCCCCCGCAGTGTGGAACTAGAGCTGCAGTATCAGCTCTGCTTGGCTGGGCCAGGACTCCCCCCTGTATGGAGGAACTGTGTGGCCAGTAAGCGCAGCTTGATAACAACGAGAAGTCCCACCCAGGATGAGCCAGGCATCACGCTGTGTGCTTTACACACAGAACTTCATTTAGACCTTGCAATGATCTTGGCATTAGGTGCTTTTATGCAGCGTAGAATGTGGTAGAGGCGAAAAAGGGTTGGGTGATTTCCAAGGCTACACACTTAGCGGGTGGCGGAGTCAGCCATAGAAACCATTGAGGCTTGAATTTTGTCCCCCCAACAAAGCATGTTGAAGTCCCAACTGCAGAATGGGACTGTATTTGTAACTAGGGTCTTTCCAGAGGTAATCAAGTTAAAATGAGGTCATTAGGGTGGACTCCAGTCCAATATGATGGTGTCCTTATAAAAAGGGGGAAATTTCAAGGCAGAGGCAGGCATACACAAAAGGAAGACGATGTGAACACACAGGGAGAAGACGGCCACGTGACTGGAGTGATGCATCCACAAGCCAAGGAATGCAAGGACCACCCAGCAGCTGGAAGAGACAAAGAAGGATCCTCCCCTGGAGCCTTCAGGGTGAGCGTGCCCTGCTGACACACTTCCAGCACACAGAGTCGTGAGACAGTGTTTCTCTTGTTTTAAGCCACCCAGCTTGTAGCATTTTGCTATGGCAGCCCTTGGAAAGTAATACAGAAATCAAACCTGAAGCTGATACCCTCTGCTTTCTGAGCTGCAAAGCCCGCCGACACACTTTTGCTCAGCTGCCCTTCGAGTCTACTTGGTCCTGTACCGGGGCCATGGGGACGCAGAAGGAGAGAAGTTCCTGGAAGGACACGCAGTCCAGCCACGGACAGTCCCGTTCAGCTACACAAGCCCCGTGTGAGCAGATGGGGATCCCGCACACAGCGTGCTCAGGGTAAGCTTGTTAAATAAATGAGGACCTATGTGGCACAGTCAGCCAGAGGCCCAGCCTGGGGTGGCACAGACAGGGAGGCGTTTTGGGGTGGGGAGGCAGGAGGCTGGGTCAGCAGGAAAGGCCCTCCAGGGTTGGCTGGAGGTGCTTAACTAGGCTTTGTGCCTCTGACCAGATTTATCTCAAGAGGAAATGAAAATAATTCTTGTCAGTGTTTCCAAATTTTGGAGGAATTGCAGACTTAAGAAATTATCAAGAACTTCAATAAAAGGGCTATAAATAAAACTGTTATTATTTCATTGTTATGTGCTGTCCCTCAAGGCGGCCAATATGATAAGCATTCCAATTTATACCTGGCTGGACAAGGCTCCGAACTCACATGGACGTATCCTTTATTCTTCTCAAGAAATAGGGCCAGACCTCAGTAGGGGCCCTGCTTCCCTCTCCACAGGGGCTGATTCTTATGGGGTCTTCCGGCTCTGTGACAGGCACACACTCCCAAGCCCTCTTCACAAACACTTCTGGATGTTCTCAGAGCCCAGCATTGTCAGAGTGGGCTCAATGGTCAGGCATATAGCCTGCTGTCACTGTCACGGAGGGGTCACTGAACAGAAAAAAGACGGCTCTCATTCCAACAAATATAGCCTTGCTGGTGCCTGAAATTCCACCAGCAGAGTCCATTTCCTTAAGCTGGTATCTCTTGGTTTTATTTTTGTTTCATTTTCAATTTTTACCTTTATGCTCAGTAGATAAAATTTAGAAATATAAAAAGGTAAAAAAAGAAGGGTAATCCTACTGTTGGGAAGGAATCAACAGTAATTTTTAGGCATGTTGACTTTCAAGCTTCTTCTGGTAAACTTTTTGTAAACAGTAGATCTCATGCTTTATGTACAATTCTGTATCCTGTATCTTTGTTTCATATTATAAGGGCACTTTTCTAGCTTATTAAAGACTCCCTGCAGGCAGTAATTTTAATGGTTGCGTAATATTCTATTGTATGGATAATGGCAAACATTTTTTTTTTTTTTTTTAAATTTGCGGTACGCGGGCCTCTCACCGTTGTGGCCTCTCCCGTTGCGGAGCACAGGCTCCGGACGCGCAGGCTCAGCGGCCACGGCTCACGGGCCCAGCCGCTCCGCGGCACGTGGGATCCTCCTGGACCGGGGCGCGAACCCGGTTCCCCCGCATCGGCAGGCGGGCGCGCAACCACTGCGCCACCAGGGAAGCCCCAATGGCAAACATTTTTAACCTACATTCAAATGGTTGAAATATAGGTTGTTTCCAATTTCTTACAACCTTAAGTAGTACTGGGATAAACAGTTTAATGTGTCTTTAAAATAACGTTGGCAAAATGATGATGAATTCTAGGAAGTGGAAATACTGAGTCAAAGGGCATGAATATTTTAAAAGTTCCTGCTATGTTTCCCTATTTTACTTAGAAATGCAACCTTCCATTTCCCCTTCCCCAGTAAGAGAATGCATTTTGATCACCAACATTCCACTATGCTAACATCAATCTCCTAGGAAATGGAACCAGCCTTCCCATTTGTGGGGTGGACACTGGCTGAATGACTATGTTATGACCCCCAGCAAGACTCAGCCAATGAGCTACTCTGAAGAGCCACTCTCCTCCTCTTCCCTGGGACTGGTCCCCTTGGGTACTCTGGGAGCACATTCCTCTCCATATGGTCTGGAGATTGGAGCTCGTCTGCTTGTTTTTTGGCCTGGCTGGTACCCGAGACTAACAGCACGAAACAGCAGGCTCCCGCCTGCTAAATGAGATGGTCTCAGCTCCTGCGGGCAGACACCCAGCGGCAGCTCAAGGGAAGGTGATTCATCTTTGCCTCTTCGTTCCCCTGGAATGTGGGGTCCTTTGGGGATTTTCAGTTAGCACCTCTCCCTCCAGACAGTAGGTGGGAGTTGAGTGGAAGGCAGCAGAAAGAGCTGCCGCAGGGGAAGCCCGGCTGCTAAACTCGTGCTGACAGCAAAGAGTGCTGAAGACTTCAGGCCCAAGTGGGTTTCAGTGGGCAGCAGGCAGGCTTGGGCTGATTTAAGTCACACTGACTGCGATAGGAAGGCGGTGCGGGGGAGGGTGATGCCATCTACAGCATAAGTGAGCAACTATTTATTATACGTTAAACACTAGGCGTGACGTTTCATGCACAGCAGCACACTTAATTCTGTCTAAACTCTTGAGACTTATTTTACCAAATTTTGGAGAAAATGAAACCAGAGCTCAGAGAGGTCACACAGCCAGTAAGTGACTCTCAGGCTTCAGACATAGTTTATCCGATTCCCACACTCATGTGCCTTCTGGGTACCTGAAGAAGCCCTTCCTGGTGGAGCCTCAAGGTCTCCCTGGGGCCTTCCTCACAGCCAGATTCAAATGGGCGTAGGGTCCGATGCCCGTGAGAAAGTCTAGGTCTCATGTCTCAGGTCTCTTATAGCCCCAATGATAGATAAATAAATTACAGTCTTCCCTTCCTTCCTTCCTTCCTTCCTTCCTTCCTCCCTCCCTCCCTCCCTTCCTCCCTTCCCTCTTTTTTCTTTCTCTTTCTCCTTTCTTCCTTTCTTTCTTCCTTTCTTTCTCTCTTTCCTTCCTTCCTTCCTTTTCTCTTTCTTTCTCCTTCC
>NC_041214.2:27807696-27823889 GCF_002837175.3 Physeter macrocephalus
CTTTCCTTTCTTCCTTCTTTTCTTTCTTCCTTCCTTCCTTCTTTTCTTTCTTTTCTTCCTTTCTTTCATCTTTCTTTCCTTCCTTCCTCTCTCTCTTTCATTCCTTCCTTCCCTCCCTCGCTTTTTCTTTCTCTCTTTCTTTCTTCCTTTCTTTCATCTTTCTTTCTTTCCTTCCTTTCTCTCTCTCTTTCCTTCCTTTCTCTCTCTTTCCTTCCTTCCTTCCTTCCCTCCCTCCCTCCCTTTTTCTTTCTTTCTTTCTCTGTCTCTTTCTCTCTCTCTCTCTCTCTTTCTTTCTTTCAAGTGAAACAAGTAAAGTGTTTATTAGGAGGAAAAAGGGTACATGTGGATAGACACATTGGTGGGCTCAGAGAAAGAGTTGCACCCTTGTGGTAGTTTGAATCATGTATATGGGGCATTTCTTCCGGGTCTCCTCTGGCCATTCATCTTGCTTTGCCTGGTTCTGAGTTTTATTTGGTTTATCTCAGGGTTCTCCCTTGTGTGTGTGCCCATCATCTCTTAGCCAAGATGGATTCTAGCAAAGAGAGCTATGGGTAGGTTGACATCACCTACTATGGGGTGGCGCCCCCTCCCTTTTTGGACCCTGAGGAGCCTGCCTGTGCATGTGTAATTGGGAAGGTCTCCTTGACGCTGAGAATGAGAAATATGTGGCTTGTCTCTTCTCTGGGCAGGGCTCAGACTCTCCTCCCTCTGCTATTGTCTTCATCTTGGAGTCTCTGTCCACAGGGGACAGACTCCCGCTGCTCAGCCTGGGGCCCATCTAGCTCTGCCTCAAATCCCCCTAAGAGACGTAGACCCCAAGAAATCTTTACTGGGAAGATGAAGGGCAAAGGTCTGTCTTCTGTAGCTTCCTCAGGCTGGCAAGGGGCTCATAGACCCTACCTAGCTGGGGCAGTCACTGCATTTCAAGCTCCACCTTTCCTAGCTCCAGCAGAGAACTCTTAGTCTTTGGAAAGACTCCATGAAGTCAGGAAGGTTGTAGGTACTAGCCTTGTACAGGCTAAGTGTGTACAGTGCCTGGAACATAATAGATAATTGATGTGTACTGATATTAGCTTCCTTTCTCCATTGGGGTCAAGTGGCTTTGCAGTTCATTCAACACATATTTATTAAGCATCTATTATCTGCCATCCAGAGTAATTCCTGTGAGGATCTGCTGCCAGGAGAAAGGAGTAAGGGAGCACCCACAGCAAGACGTAGTCTTTCCCTATAGTGTACCTGGCAGGAACATGGTTCCTGTCAAGCTTTAAGACCTCATCAAGAAATGCTGATAGAAGAATGATCCCAAACCCAGCTCATGGACCTTTCATGTTGCTTCCTTCCTTGGAGTCTTAGGAGAATAAGACTACAAATAACACGATGGCTTATTTCAATTAAACTGAGACACTGCTCTCCTGTTGGCAAATCTTGCCAAATTTCCTGGGATTGTACGGTCAGACAAGACCCTGGATTTACAGCACAATTCTCCACAGGGACTTTTACAGTGACATGAGAGAACTACTTTTTTCCAGCATTTACAAACAAAATACACGTAAGCTTTACCTCTGCGGAGGGGGATTTGGAATTTTGGCCTGTTGCTTACTGGATTATTCAACTAAGTACTTTGAAAGTATTTGGTTGAATACTTAGTTGAATAAAGAAGAGATAGAGGGATGATGCAGATGGAGGGGGATCTTTGCAGGGAGGTTGTGATATTTCAGTGGGATCATGTGGAAGGAGAAAAGCATCCAGCCTCTCTCCCTTCCCTGTCTATCACTGCCCTTGGCTAGGGAACCTGCCTGCTGCAGCCTAGAAAGTACAGCCTTGAGTATTACTTGCCACCATCCTGATGGCTAAGCAGGTGGAGATAAAGCAAGAGATGGAAGTTGAAAACTGAGCCAAGCTGAACTGCCCAACCAGAGACTCTCTTCCCAGTATTTGGAATTGATTGACAGTGACTGAGTCAGCAGTTCGATGGTAGTAGGTTCTGGACTACATGGCATGCAGATTTGAGCTGGGTGCTTGGGCTGGGCCTTGGGAAAGCAGATCTCAGCTGCTTGAAGAGGGCACATGAAACAGATGAGCAGAGAGGGAGAAACAAGGAACCCCAGTGTGAGAGACACATGGAAAAGATAGTTGATGATAATTTTCCGTTTCTAATGAGGCTTGAATATCCTTACTGCACTTTATTTCTCTGCTATTTGCCTGTATCCTTTCAATAAGCCTTCATTGTATGGAGATAGCATGAGTGGCTTGCTGTTTCTGGCCACTCACGATGTCCTTTTTGAGACACAGGACAACCCTCACAACTGGTTGCTTCACGACTTTGCCTCAAACTTGTCATTTGGTAATTAAAGAGCATACAAGACAATAAAGTAACAGTAGGCTATGAACAAAAAGATGAATCAAGGCAAAAGCCATTTAAAACAGCATGAAAGGCAAATAACAAGGCTAAAATAAAAATGAATAACATAAAGATAAAGCTCCAAATAAAAGTTGAATACGATGAGAGAATTAGTAGATAAAATGGAAACCAGGGATAAAAGTACAAAGGAGATAAAAGAAAGCCATTAAATCCTACATCAGTTGAGAACAATTAAAATACAAGAAACAAAAGAGCAAAGTGAAGACAAAGAATATAACCTACAAACTATAAAGCTAGGTTAATCAGGCAATAAAACAAGATGGATAAGAAGAAAGAGATCATTTGGCCCTGGTGCAACGCCAAAGTCTTGAGTTTCCAAGAGCAAAGACCATCAGGGCCTCTCTAGCCATGTTAGTGGAAGCTGGGGCACAGGCTCCCATGACTTTGTTCCATGGTGAGGGGTCCCCAAGCAAATGTTCTCTGGGTGGAGGGCCCCAGGGTCAGAGAGCAGGACATTTGTCCTCCCCATTTCCCTCTCTCCTTTGATGTGTCCCTCCTCCCTATGCCAGCTTCTTCAATGCACAAGGGTGAAACCTGGACCAGGGCAGCTGCCCCCCATCAGTTCCTCAACTACATTTTGTGAACAGCCTAGAACAAGGCCCATTCATACAGTCCATTAGAGAGTCCAGATGTCAAGATTCAGAACTGCCGGAGATGGGGGGAAGGGAACCCTTGTGCATTATGGTGGGAATGTCAACTGGTACAGCCACATGGAAAACAGTATGGAGGTTCCTCAAAAATTTAAAAATAGAACTTCCACATGAGCCAGAAATTTCTCTTCTGACTGTTTTTCTGAAGAAAGCAAAACACTCATTTGAAAAGATACATGCACCCCTACGTTTTTTGCAGCATTATTAGCAACAGCCAAGATATGGGAGCAACCTAAGTGTCCATCAGTAGATGAATGGATAAAGCAGATGTGTGTGTGTGTGTGTGTGTGTGTGTGTGTGTGTGTATCACAGAACATTACTCAGCCTTAAAAAAGAATGGAATCTTACCATTTGCAACGATATGTTTGGACATTATGCTAAAGGGCATTGTGCTAAGTGAAATAAGTCAGACAGAGAATGACAAATACCATATGATGTCACATATGTGGAATCTAAACAACAAAACAAATGAACAAACAAAACAGAAACAGACTCATAGATACAGAGAACAAACAGGTGGTTGCCAGAAGGGAAGGAGGTACGGGGGTGGGGTGGGGAATAAGTGAAATAGGTGAGGGAGATTAAGAGGTACAAACTTCCCGTTGCAAAATAAATGAGTCACAGGGATGAAAAGTACAGTGTGGGGAATGTAGTCAATAACTTCATAATGTCTTTGTATGGTAACAGATGGTAACTAGGTTTATCATGGTGATTATTTTGTAATGTGTAGAAGTATTGAATCACTGTGTTGTGCACCAGGAACTAACATAGTGTTGTAGGTCAATTATACTTCAATTAAAAAAAAAAACAAGATTCAGAACTGCCACCCTGCTCCTAAGTGGGCAAAGGATGCTGGAAGGCCAAAAGCCTTGTCTGTCTGAAATTCTGAAAAATGCACAAAGGCTTTGGGTTGGGCTGGTCTGGCCAGAGGAAATCATCAGAGCAAAGAGTTGTCTATGAGCAGCTGGCCTCCTTCTCCCAACTCTCTCCAGGGTACTGAGAAGCGTGGGGCGGCCAACCCCAGTCCAGTGATACTAAAGGTATATTCGGATGCTATCAAGAAGTTACCAGGGAGCACCCAGCACAGTCAAAGGGAACAGGCATCTGACTATGAAAATTATTGGTTCCATTTATTTGAGTTATAAGATCATTTAGGGTTTCCATTTCTTCTTTCATCAGTTTGAAAAGCTGTATTAAAATTTTGTTTATGCCAGTTACATTTTCAGATGTATTGTCATAGTCATTTTTAATACCATTTGATTGTCATTTAACATCTGCTCTCCTCTCTTTTCATTCTTGCTCTAGGTTATGTCTTCTTTCTTTTTAACCTGATCATCCTTAGCAGAGGTTTATCAATTGTATCAGTGTTTTCAAAGAAAGAGCAAACCCAAAGAATAGAAATTAATGAAATAGCAAACAAACTTACAATAGAGAGGCCCATTCGGGCAAAAAAGGATACCTATAAAACACAGCTAACAACACGGAGAGAAAGGCTGATGCCACAAGAGGGTTTAGTCGTGGGTCCTATCAGAGATCACTCTGAAGACACATCAGGCAGGCTGTGGAACTTCAGGTAGACTGTGAGGAATGACAGCGTTTGCACAGTCTGAGAAGAGGAGGGCGAGGAGGGGGAGGAAAGGAGGAGGAGGAAGGGGTGCGGGGGAAGGCCTGAGCAAAGGCGTAGAACACACAGGTTGACTGACTTGGTTTCTCTCCTGGGATTTAAGGTCACAGAGTTACACAGCAACTAAGGGGCAGATCACAAGGGGCTGTGATGTGAAAGCCAGTGGGCAGGAGTTTGTGGCACATCCTGAAGTTAGTGGGCACTGACAGTGTCTGCTGTGTGAAGGATGCAGCCCTGTAGGAGGATCTCTCAGAAGAGCAGAGGGGAAAGCAGTTGGACAGGGAGACTGCTGGCAGGCTGTGGAGGCCATCCAGGCCTAGGGATGGGGTCCAGCAGCACGAAGCCTGCAGAGAAGATGGAGAGAAGGGTCTAGAGCCCAAGCAATTGGGGAGGGAAAAGAGCTGAGGGCACATGAGATGTCCAGTCCTTGAATGAGGGCTCCAGAAACTTCTGGAAGGGATGAGTGACCCATTGCAGTGCTCCAGTGATGACAGGGAGCCTCAGCCTCTTTCCTCTGACCCCTTTCCCTCCAGCAGATTGGGAAGACAGACCCCACCTCGCTCTTCAAAGAGATGATTACACCTCCCTGACTTTCCCACTCTTAGAGCCTCACTCGTGACAGTGTATGTAGGTCAGAGCAATTGCTCCTGTGCCCTTAAATAGAGTTCTCTCCCTCCTGAGCCAACAGTCCTGATTGTCAGTGCCCTGTGCACTTAGAGAGCTCTTTCTGCTAAAGACAGTTGCACACCCTGGCTGTGCAGCCCAATGGCTCAAAAGAAAAAAGGCTGGAGAGATTCCTTCTGAGCTGTTGGTCTCTGGTTCTCCTGCTCAACGTGACGGACAGCACATAAGGGAGCAGCACTCAGGACGGACCCTCCGTGGGAGTGCAGCACAGCAGAAAGCGGATCATTTTCTATTTGAAAATGTAGTTTTCACATTGAGCATGCTTTTATGCCTGGTGGTCACTCAAGGAGCAGTCGGGGGGAAGAGGTCGTATTTCCCTGATGGCTGAGCTGAACTTCTCCCAAGAATAAGAAACAACAGTCCTCAAAGTTTCAATGAGATTCTCTCTCATATTACCAATGTTAACGTAGTAGTATGATCATGTGTGCTAGAGTATACTCTGCCGTTTTAAAATGGATATTATACACACTCATAGTTCCTTTTATGGCTATGACCTATGTTTGGAAATTGCTGAGTTAAAACAGGTTTCTTAACTGCAAGCCTTCTTTGAGACTTTGATATGCTAATTTGTATTGAGGATTTCCAAGAGAAGGATTTCCCAAGATTACGCATTCTTGGAATCAATTTTTTGTAGAGCATCTCCTGCAACTAGATCTTCACAAGGTACCTTTAGGGAAGATTGGATTTCATCCTGGAGACCATGAAAGCATTATGGCCTGGGACAAAGGCATGTGTGTTTAAGTGTGGAATTCCAGACAGAACAGTAGTAAACTGAGTTCAGTTCCTGTTACTCCCTCCCCACTTTGGATTTCCCAGGCTGGGGACAGCCCCACCTGCTGCATACCTTTCTCCAGATTCATCCTATGCCTTTGCAGTTATTCCTGCTCCATCCAGACCCCCGATTACAAACCCTCTTGCCATGAAGCTGTTACTGGCTTAGTCTCTCTGGCCACCCAAGGCTCATCATGAAGCATCAACGTATTACAACAGCTCCAGGAAGGGTGAGGTGGACATCCTGGGTGTCCCTCTAGGGTTAGGGCTGGATGAGGAGAGCATGCCCACTTACTGGCAGTGCCACTGTTTAATATAAATCTCCCTGACCACAGATTTGCTGATCATGCGCTACTCAGCAATTGTACCATAATTGGTTTGATGGAGAAACCCTGAAATTAATGAATATGTGGCCCTAGGCGAGTCCTGTAATCTCCCCAAGTTGCAGTTACTCAGCTGAAAGTAAAGATGCAATTTCCTTCTCTGGCATTCTTTAAGAAGGATTATATTGGATGATGGATGCTGAGGCTCTAGTCTGAGTTTAGACTGGACTCAATATGCCTGGACATAGGTTGTTGGAGGGCAGACATTGGGATGATTTACAGGAAGGTTCCAGGGAAAGCCAGCGTTGGCGAGTGTATTCATTTGTTCATGTTGTTCTACAAACTGGGTGACTTAAACAACAGAAATTTATTGTCTCACAAATCTGGAGGCTAGAAGTCTGAAAGCAAGGTGTTGGCAGAGTTGGCTTTTTCTGAGGGTTGTGAAGGAGAATCTGTCCATGCCTCTCTCTGAGCTTTTGATGATTTGCAGGCATCACCCAAATCTCCGCCTTCATCTTTACATGGCGTTTTCCCTGTGTGCATGTCCATGTCCAAATTTCCCATTTTTATAAGGACACCAATCACATTGGACTAGGGGCCCACCCACTCCAGGATGACTTCATCTTAACTAATCATATCGGCAAAGACCCTATTCCCACATAAGGTCGCATTCTGTGGTACCAGGGCTTAGGACTTCAGTAAAAGAATTTTGAAGGGACACAATTCAATCCATAACAGGGAGGAATGTGGGATAACCCAGGAAGTTCATACAAGACCCGGAAACTGCAGAACTTTGCATGGTCTGCAGCCTGCATCGTGCCAGTGTCATGAACAGCCTGAATGTTGGGATCATGTATGTTGACAGTATGTTACCAGTTACTGGTGTGGAGGTCCCATTTGCACCAAAGACTGGTGAGGCTTGGGGAAAGTAGCTTGTGTACAAAATGCCTGGCGTGTGTCTGGTCCTTAGTCTATGACAGCTCCTTGTCACCCACCCCCTAACTCCCTGGGTTCCAGCTGAGCACGTTCTCTCCTTCATCCTCTGTAGATTTTGTTTTTTGCAACTGCCTTCCAGGTCCGTTTCTTCCAGGTTCAGCCAACCCTGTTTTCAAAGATCAACCTACACGCTTCCTGTGGCTGAAGCCCTCTGCTTCCCAAAGCCCTGTCAGATCCCTGCCTCTAGAGGTACCTGTCGGGACTCGTAGGGGGCATGCTGTACCTGACCCCCTTTATCTTTTAGCAGCCTCGGTGCCAGGGGAATTGCTGGGTGAAATATGTCACCTTTGAGAAGTGAGAAAATTCCTGCAGAACGTGTTTGCCAGAAAGACAGCAAAAGGTGTTGTTTTCACTTAGCATGTGTTTAAATTTTTACACGATGCACAGACTTGTGGAAATCACAGACTCTCAGATGGGTGTTTGATATCCAGAGTCACCATGCTTTCCTCGCCAAGTCACTGGAGGTGGCGTGGTGTGTGTGTTTGGTTGGGGTCGGGTGGTACTAGGGTTCTGATGGAAGGAATATCGTGTGCTCACAGGTCCAGCATGGCCCCTGCCGGGACCTGGGCATCAGAGAAAGTCAGCTCATCTTTGAAATGTGTATTTATTCATCTGTAAGCTTGAAGGATTCTCTTTTTTCAGCTATGTGTCCTTCCCATGTAAGATTGGCTCCAGACTGCCCAGGGCAAGGGCAGGCTGAGTAAGTACAGTTCTCTCAGGCTAGTGGAGTTATACTGGGGTCTCCTCCATTCTCCTTCAAACCTGACACAACAACCATGTTCTAGAACCACAAAATCAGGACCAAGCTGGGTCATAAGCTTTCCACGACAATGCCTTCTTTCCCTCTCTTTCTTCCTTCCCTGTGTAAGTATATATGAAGTATCTACCATATGCCAGGCACTGTGCTGGGTGAAGGATACAGGGTAAGCACCAAGCCATCTTGGGTTTCTGGTCTGGTGGGGCAGGCAGAGCCCCCAAACTTTCAATCCAGGACTGTACTTCAGTCCCATGATTATTGACCTTAAGAAGGTGCTACCCATAGTGAGGCATGTGTATCCATCTCCAGCCTTGATCCTCAACAATCTGCAATTAGGGATTTCAACTCCTGGAGGTGATACAAGGCTAGGTAACAGAAGTGAGTGAGGCAGACTAAGGTAAGGATGAAAAGTGGGAGCTTGGCCATAGGAGAGCTGATGCCGGGTCCAAAGTGGCTGGGCTATTATTTAGCTCTTACTGATTGTGGTCAAGCAGAAATTGAGGACCCACGCTGGCATCTTCAGATGCTTTTGCAGATTTTTATGAGAAATCTCCTGATTTCTATATATTAAAAGCCAATCATTTTCAAAAAGAATATTAAAAACAAATGAGCAAAAAAACACATTGGGCAATGCAAGTCAGATATGTCAACTGATCAGATTCGATTTCCAGACCAAAAGGACGGCCAGTGCACTGACCAAGCGGGGCCCTACCCACGTACAGACTTTCCGTGATGGATCATCACTGCTAGCTTCTGCTGGATCCCAGGTTTAACTGGTGACATCACAGGCAGGAAAGCCCCATAGCTGGCGTCCCTCCGCTGCCTGCCGTGAAAGGCAAGTATGAAGTTCATAAATATCCATGACATGAAAATCTCTCTCACCGACTCAGTATTGACTTCTAATGGCTGCTGATGGATTTTACACAAGACAGTTAAATAGGAAGCTATAACAACGGAAGTGCCTAGAATCCAATGGGTGAATTTGTTAATTACTCTTCCTCATCTCAACGACTGGGTCTCAGGCATTGCTGGGTAACAGAGCAGTGACAATCTAGCCACAGATTCATTCGTTTCCTTAAAAACTGCTACTGAACCTCTATTTAAGGTGGGCATTGTGACCCCCAGTTGGGATGGCGAGTCCTTGCCCTAGGGGTCCACACTCTCCTAGAGGAGTAGAGTCAACCGTCAGTCAAAATGCTTCAATTGTGCACTGGCTGTGAGGGGGGCAGGCTAACCCTGGAAATCTATACAGTAAATTATGTTCTTTTGTGGGTGAAGAGGTCGAGTATGTGGCTCACGTTTCATTGGAAGTCAATGCTGGGTGTTCTGGATTCACCCCCCATGCCAGAGAGATTTAATGGACAAAACCAGATCTGGTGGGAGAAATTTGCAACATTTTTGTTCTGAAGAAATATTGAATCTGAGTTAATTTGTTTTCTTGGAACTGTAATAAGCATGGAAAATTTAATATTTTAAATGCCTTGAATGTATTTAAGACTGTCCAAGTGTTTAATAAAGGTCATATTGTATTTCACACACAAAAAGGAGTCACCCACCTTTCTAACTGCTTTCCAGATTGTTCTTTTCATTTAAAGCCCACACAGAACACTGTAAGATCATCAATGAATGCTGAAGCTATAAAAAATAACTCTTAAACTTCCACAGCGAATGAATAGCAGGTGGTGGACACTCTGGAGAGAGAGGGCAAATTCTCTGCTCTCTGGCTGTAGGCAAGACAGAGGCAGAAGGAGGGTGGAGGCGCAACTTAGAGACCTGGGTCTGTCTGGGTCCTGGCATCACTTTTTGACAGCCCCCATGGATCATCCTGGGGGCCTTCAAGCATAGGTAGAGACAAGGACTGGTTAAGAATTAACGACAACTTGGAACCAGCAGGAAAGTTGAGACTCTGGCCCTGACCCATTGAGGAATGGGGCTCCATTCAGGCCAAAGACTGTATCCTCCAGTAGGGTCTGGATGGCTCTGGGTCCCATGTGTCCTTCCCCCAATGCTGTCTCCTCCGGCAGGGTTGGCTTCTGTCCTTCTACTGGGTTAGTCCCACATTTGAGTCTCTCCTCATGGAATCATTGAATCAGTCTCCTCCTCTGCACATATGCCAAAGTCGTCTACTTCTGAGGCCAGCTTTAGTCCTATGGAGCCTTCTCTTCCAGGAAGCCCTTGCTGTTTACTTCAGCTCCCTTCTGGAAGCTCCTGAACACAAGCATTTATTGAGTGCCTACCACATACCTGGGGTTTTATCTATAAATTAGGTTCTTTCATTCTCACTGCAACCCAGCATAGAAAGTCTCCTTCACAGATGAGAACACAGTGGGTCGAAGAAGTTCCCCACGAGGTGTGGGGCCGCCCAGCTACTAAGTGGTAGGCGTGGAGTCTGACCTCATAGTGTTTTCCCTTTCGGGAGAGAAGTCACTCATTTTCTATAAGGTGCTTCTTTCAGCCTTTCCTTCAGGAACAACTATACCATGTACAGAAAAAAAATCTCGATTCTTTTTTAAAGCATTTGTACGGATTCATGCGTTTTCTCTTAAAACATCCTCTCTTTAATATCTTGATAAATGGAATTACCATCTACCAAGTGTTTTGATCCAGAAATCTGGGAAGTTTCCTAGATTTTTCCCTTTCTTGTACTCCTCACACGTTACACGTAATTAATGCCTGAAATCCCACCTCCTCATTATCTCACCAATGTGCCTTTTCCTTGCCTTATAGTTTACCTGGACAATTGCCATAGCCTCCTAATTGGCTCCCCTCCAGTCCAACTTCCATAAGGTGGCCAGAAAGTTCCTTCTATAAAGCTAAGCTGATCATGCTACCCCAGTGCTTAAAATCCTACAGTGGTTAGCATTTACCTTCAAATAAACTCCAATCTCTTTAGCTTCAGCACCAAAGTCGCTCTATATGGGGCCCCGGTTTCTTCTCCCACATATCCACCCACCAGCCTCCCATGCAGAGGGCCTTGCAGGGCCCAAGGCCAGCTTTAGTCTTCACATGGGGTAGGTTTCTCTTTACCTCCCGCTTTATCTCATCTCTACCTGTAACAGTCACAGTCCCAGGAGGAAAGAGGAGAGGTGGGTAAACAGACTACTGACCAGGGTGAGGTTCAGGTGTAGAAAAACCACAGGGACTGGAACAGGGGCCACGGACACAGGCAGCCCCCCAGAGCCTGGGTGGGGGTGAGGAAGAAGTCTCAGAGATCTGAAGCCAGAGGCTGTGATGACCGGGCCACCTGACAGGACATCTGGCCCTTGGTCAAGGGCACATCCGCCTGCAGTGGCCAAGCAAGGAGGGTGCCACGGCAGTGAATAACCTGGCGTCACTCTCCTTCCTTCCCCTGAGTGCCTGCCTGGCCCCACTGGCTGAACCAGCTGGAAGCCAGAGGGCAGGGCACAGAGTAAGACAGGAGACGAGGGCTCTGGAGGGGAAGAGGCCACTGTACCGAGCACACTACTCAACCCTTAAACCAGGCGATGGGTCGGGAGGCCCTCTTGACCACTCCATCCTCGGCTAACTCAGGTGTCCCTCCTCCGTGCTCCCAATGCTCCATGATGGGATCAGTTTGGGGGATCAGAGAAAGTGCATTGAGTACGTGCATGAACGTATCTTTTTACATTTCACTGGTGGCCCGTCTCCCCTCCATCTTGGGTAATGGGCTTCACATATTTACATTTTTCTACCTCAGACAGGCTTTCTCTGATTTGTTTTGCCAAAAATAATCACCTGGAAGCGTCCAAAGCCCTCCATGGTTTAGATTTCAGGGTCTGAAGGTTCTTAGATTCTGCAGCGTTTTAGATTTCACTGTGATTCCCTTCTTCACCCCAGTGATGACACATGTAAACACAGCAGCCTCTTCCTGTGCCCAGACGAGAGTAATGATAGCGCTGAGCACTCGCTACATCTAGGCGCTGGGCTCAGAACTTACAGGCTCACCTGATTCATCAAAAATCCTAGGAGGTAGTTACATAATTCCAGTTTGACAAATGAGGAAGTTAAGGTTCTTGACCGTACATAGTGCCACACATTTACTAAGTGGTAGAACCAGGACTGGGGTAAGAACTTTAGGACCTTCATGAATTAAAAATGCTCTGCAGGGAGACCTTCAAGATGGCAGAGGAGTAAGACATGGAGATCATCTTCCTCCCCACAAATACATCAAAAATACATCTACATGTGGAACAACTTCTACAGAACACTCACTGAATGCTGGCAGAAGACCTCAGGCTTCCCCAAAGGCAAGAAACTCCCCACGTACCTGGGTAGAGCAAAAGAAAAAAGAAAAAACAGAGACAAAAGAACAGGGACGGGACCTGCACCTTTGGGAGGGAGCTGTGAAGGAGGAAAAGTGCACCACAGCTATCCAGGAGGGAGTCTGGGAAAAAGTCTGGGCCTGCCAAAGAGGCAAGAGACCATTGTTTCAGGATGCGCGAGGAGAGGGGATTCACAGCACCGCCTAAATGAGCTCCAGAGACGGGCGCGAGCTGCCGCTATCAGCACGGACATCAGAGACGGGCATGGGACACTAAGGCTGCTGCTGCCGCCACCAAGAGGCCTGTGTGCGAGCACAGGTCACTCTCCACACCTCCCCTCCCGGGAGCCTGTGCAGCCCGCCACTGCCGGGGTCCCGGGATCCAGGGACAGCTTCCCCAGGAGAACACACGGCGTGCCTCAGGCTGGTGCAATGGCCTCAGCCGCTGTCCTCAGCCGCCGCAGGCTCGCCCCACATCTGTACCCCTCCCACCCGCGGCCTGAGTGAGCCAGAGCCCCCGAATCAGCTGCTCCTTTAACCCCGTCCTGTCTGAGCGAAGAACAGATGCCCTCAGGTGACCTACACTCAGAGGCGGGGCCAAATCCAAAGCTGAACCCCAGGAGCTGTGCGAACAAAGAAGAGAAAGGGAAATCTCTCCCAGCAGCCTCAGAAGCAGCGGATTAAATGTCCACAATCAACTTGATGTACCCTGCATCTGTGGAAAACCTGAATAGACAGTGAATCATCCCAAATTGAGGAGGTGGACTTTGGGAGCAACTGTAGACTTGGGGTTTGCTTTTGGAATCTACTTTGTTTCTGGTTTTATGTTTATTGTAGTTTAGTATTTAGAGTTTATTATCATTGGTAGATTTGTTTATTGATTTGGTTTCTCTCTACCTGCATCTGTGGAACACCTGAATGTAGATTTGTTTATTGATTTGGTTTCTCTCTACCTTTTTAAAAAAATATATATATTTTTTTCCTTTTTCTCTTTTTGTGAGGGTGTAAGTGTATGCTTTTTTGTGTGACCTTGTCTGTATAGCTTTGCCTTTACCATTTGTCCAGGGTTCTGTCTGTCCGTTTATTTTATTTTTTTAAAGTATAGTTTTTAGCACTTGTTATAATTGGTGAATTTGTTTTTTGGTTGGGTTGCTCTCTTCCTTTTTCTTCTTTTTTTTTCTTACTTTTTATTTTTTTATATTTAATAATATATTTTTTATTTTAATAACTTTATATTATTATATTTTATTTTATTTTTTCTCTCTTTCTTTTTTTCTCCCTTTGCTTCTGAGCCGTGTGGCTGCCAGAGTCTTGGTGCTCTGCTCGGGTATCAGGCCTGTGTCTCTGAGATGGGAGAGCCAAGCTCAGGACATTGGTCCACCAGAGACCTCCCGGCTCCATGTAATATCAAACGGCAAAAGCTCTCCCAGGGATCTCCATCTCAACGCTAAGACCCAGCTCCACTCAACGACCAGCAAGCTCCAGTGCTGGCACCCTATGCCAAACAACTAGCAAGACAGGAACACAAACCCAGCCATTAGCACAGAGCCTGCCTAAAATCATAATAAGGTCACAGTCACCCCAAAACACACCACCAGATGTGGTCCTGCCCACCAGAAAAACAAGATCCAACCTCATGCATCAGAAAACAGGCAACAGTCCCTTCCACCAGGAAGCCTACACAACCCACTGAACCAATCTTAGCCACTGGGGGCAGGCACCAAAACCAGTGGGAACTATGAACCTGCAGCCTGCAAAAAGGAGACCCCCAAAAATAGTAAGTTTACCAAAATGAGAGGACAGAGAAATACACAGCAGATGAAGGAGCACAGTAAAAACCCATGAGACCAAACAAATGAAGGGGAAATAGGCAGTTTACTTGAAAAAGAATTCAGAGTAATGATAGTAAAGATATCCAAAATTTTGGAAGTAGAATGGTGAAAATACAAGAAACATTTAACAAGGACCTAGAAGAATTAAAGAGTAAACAAACAATGATGAACAACACAATAAATGAAATTAAAATTTCTCTAGAAGTAATCGATACCAGAATAAGAGAGGCAGAAGAATGGATAAGTGACCTGGAAGATAAAATAGTGGAAATAACTACCACAGAGCAGAATAAAGGAAAAAGAATGAAAAGAACTGAGGACAGTCTCAGAGACCTTGGGGACAACATTAAATGCACCAACATTCGAATTATAGGGGTCCCAGAAGAAGAAGAGAAAAAGAGAGGGACTGAGAAAATATTTGAAGAGATTATAGTTGAAAACTTCCCTAATATGGGAAAGGAAATACTCAGTCAAGTCCAGGAAGCGCAGAGAGTCCCATACAGGATAACGCCAAGGAGAAACACACCGAGACACATATTAATCAAACTATCAAAAATTAAATACAAAGGAAAAATATTAAAAACAGCAAGGGAAAAGCAACAAATAACATACAAGGGAAAGAAGGGAGTGGCAGGACATATTTAAAGTGATGAAAGGGAAAAAACCTACAACCAAGATTACTCTACCCAGCAAGGATCTCTTTCAGATTCAACAGAGAAAGTAAAAGCTTTACAGACACGCAAAAGCTAAGACAATTCAGCACCACAAAATCAGCTTTACAACAAATGCAAAAGGAACTTCTCTAGGCAGGAAACACAAGAGAAGGAAGAGACCTACGATAACAAACCCGAAACAATTAAGAAAATGGTAAAGGGAACATATATATCGATAATTACCCTAATGTAAATGGATTAAATGCTCCAATCAAAAGGTATAGACTGGCTGAATGGATACAAAAACAAGACCCATATAGATGCTGTCTACAAGAGACCCACTTCAGACTTAGGGACACATACAGACTGAAAGTGAGGGGATGGAAAAAGATATTCCATGCAAATGGAAATCAAAAGAAAGCTGGAGTAGCAATCCTCATATCAGACAAAATAGACTTCAAAATAAAGACTATTACAAAAGACAAAGAAGGACACTACATAGTGATCAAGGGATCAATCGAAGAAGAAGACATAACAATTGTAAATATTTATGCACCCAACGTAGGAGCACCTCAATACATAGGACAAATGCTAACAGCCATAAAAGGGGAAATCGACAGTAAAACAATCAAAGTAGGGGACTTTAACACCCCAATTTCACCAATGGACAGATCATCCAAAATGAAAATAAATAAGGAAACACAACTTTAAATAAGATGGACTTAATTGATATTTCTAGGACATTGCATCCAAAAACAACAGAATACACTTTCTTCTCAAGTGCTCACGGAACATTCTCCAGGATAGATCATATCTTGGGTCACAAATCAAGCCTTGGTAAATTTAAGAAAATTGAAATCACATCGAGTACCTCTTCCAACAACAATGCTATGAGACTAGATATCAATTACAGGAAAAAATCTGTAAAAAATACAAACACATGGATGCCAAACAATACACTACTAAGCAACCAAGAGATCACGGCAGAAATCTAAGAGGAAATCAAAAATATCTACAAACAAATGACAATGAAAACACATGACCCAAAACCTATGGGATGCAGCAAAAACAGTTCTAAGTGGGAAGTTTATAGCAATACAATCCTACCTCAAGAAACAAGAAACATCTCAAAAAAACAACCTAAATTTACACCTAAAGCAACTAGAGAAAGAAGAACAAAAAAACCCCAAAGTTAGCAGAAGGAAAGAAATCATAAAGAT
>NC_041214.2:27823925-27828037 GCF_002837175.3 Physeter macrocephalus
ACTGTGATTAAAAATCTTGCAAAAAACAAAAGCCCAGGACCAGACGGTTTCACAGGTAAATTCTATCAAAGATTTAGAGAAGCACTAACACCTATCCTTCTCAAATTATTCTAAAATATAGCAGAGGGAGGAACACCCCGAAACTCATTCTACGAAGCCACCATCACCCTGATATTAAAACCAGACAAAGATGTCACAAAAAAAGAAAACTACAGGCCAATATCACTGATGAACATAGATGCAAAAATCCTCAACAAAATCCTAGCAAACAGAAGCCAACAGCACTTTAAAAGGATCATACATCATGATCAAGTGGGGTTTATCCCAGGAATGCAAGGATTCTTCAATTATGCAAATGAATCAATGTGATACACCATATTAACAAACTGAAGGAGAAAAACCATATGATCATCTCAATAGTTGCAGAAAAAGCTTTTGACAAAATTCAACACCCATTTATGATAAAACTCCTCCAGAAAGTAGGCATAGAGGGAATGTACCTCAACATAATAAAGGCAATATATGACAAACCCACAGCGAATGTCGTTCTCAATGGTGAAAAACTGAAACCATTTCCTCTAAGATCAGGAACAAGACAAGGTTGTGCACTCTCACCACTATTATTCAACATAGTTTTGGAAGTTTTAGCCACAGCAATCAGAGAAGAAAAAGAAATAAAAGGAATCAAAATCACAAACGAAGAAGTAAAACTGTCACTGTTTGCAGATGACCTGATACTATACATAGTGGGCATAGAGGGAATGTACCTCAACATAATAAAGGCAATATATGACAAACCCACAGCCAATGTCGTTCTCAATGGTGAAAAACTGAAACCATTTCCTCTAAGATCAGGAACAAGACAAGGTTGTGCACTCTCACCACTATTATTCAACATAGTTTTGGAAGTTTTAGCCACAGCAATCAGAGAAGAAAAAGAAATAAAAGGAATCAAAATCACAAACGAAGAAGTAAAACTGTCACTGTTTGCAGATGACCTGATACTATACATAGCGAATCCTAAAGATGCTACCAGAAAACTACTAGTGCTAGTCAATGAATTTGGTAAAGTAGCAGGATACAAAATTAATGCACAGAAACCTCTTGCATCCCTATACACTAATGATGAAAAATGTGAAAGAGAAATTAAGGAAATACTCCTATTTACGAATACAACAGAAAGAATAAAATACCTAGGAATAAACCTACCAAAGGAGACAGAAGACCTGTATGCAGAAAACTATAGGACACTGATGAAAGAAATTAAAGGTGATACGAACAGATGGAGAGATATACCATGTTCTTGGATTGGAAGAATCAACATTGTGAAAATAACTATACTACCCAAAGCAATCTAGAGATTCAATCCAATCTCTATCAAACTACCAATGGCATTTTTCACAGAACTAGAACAAAAAAATTCACAGTTTTTATGGAAATACAAAAGATCCTGAATAGCTAAAGCAATCTTGAGAAAGAAAAATGGAGCTGGAGGAATCAGGCGCCCATACTTCAGACAGTACTACAAAGCTACAATAATCAAGACAGTATGGTACTGGCACAAAAACAGAAATGTAGATCAATGAAACAGGATAGAAAGCCCAGAGATAAACCCACACACATATGGTCACCTTATCTTTGATAAAGGAGGCAAGAATATACAGTGGAGAAAAGACAGCCTCTTCTGTAAGTGGTGCTCAGAAAACTGGACAGCTACATGTAAAAGAATGAAATTAGAACACTCCCTAACACCATACAGAAAAATAAACTGAAAATGGATTAAAGAGAATGGGAGAAAATATTTGCAAATGAAGCAACTGACAAAGGATTAATCTCCAAAATAAACAAGCAACTCATGCAGCTCAATATGAAATAAACAAACAACCCAATCCAAAAATGAGCAGAAGACCTAAATAGACTTTTCTCCAGAGAAGATGTACAGATTGCCAACAAACACATGAAAGGATGCTCGACATCATTAATCATTAAAGAAATGCAAATCAAAGCTACAATGAGGTATGACCTCACACCGGTCAGAATGGCCATCATCAAAAAATCTACAAACAATAAATGCTGGAGAGGGTGTGGAGAAAAGGCAACCTTCTTGCACTGTTGATGGGAATGTAAATTGATACAGCCACTATAGAGAACAGTATGGAGGTTCCTTAAAAATCTAAAATAGAACTACCATACGACCCAGAAATCCCACTAGTGGACATATACCCTGAGAAAACCATAATTCAAAAAGAGTCATGTACCACAATGTTCATTGAAGCTCTCTTTGCAATAGTCAGGACATGGAAGCAACCTAAGTATCCATCGACAGATGAATGGATAAAGAAGATGTAGCACATATATACAATGGAATATTACTCAGTCATAAAAGGAAACGAATTTGAGTTATTTGTAGTGAGGTGGATGGACCTAGAGCCTGTCATACAGAGTGAAGTAAGTCAGAAAGCGAAAAGCAAATATCATATGCTAACACATATATATGGAATCTGAAAAAAAAAGAAAGGTTCTGAAGAACCTAGGGGCGGGATAGGAATAAAGATGCAGACATAGAGAACGGACTTGAGGACACGGGGAGTGGGAAGGGTAAGCTGGGAGAAAGTCACAGTGGCATTAACATATATACACTACCAAATGTTAAATAGCTAGTGGAAAGCAGCTACATAGCACAGGGAGATTAGCTTGGTGCTTTGTGACCACCTAGAGGGGTGGGATAGGGAGGGTGGGAGGGAGATGCAAGAGGGAGGAGATATGGAGATATATGTATATGTATAGCTGATTCCATTTGTTATAAAGCAGAAACTAACACACCATTGTAAAGAAATTATACTCCAATAAAAATATTTTTTAAAAATGCTCTGCAGCCACAACTTTCCCAATTCAAAATATAAATAATAAAAAATATTGACACAAAACCGATGCAGATGATGGAAGTAAAATACTTTCTAACTTTTAGAATTCTAAAGTTCTGGATGCATTTCTCTGAAGCTGGACTTCTCTCCATTTTGTGTGCCTCCCTCCTTTGCTGGTGCCTAAAGCACCCCTTGGTGTCCCTACTGGATCACCTGGCCCTGGGTGAGAAGCCTGGAATCTGGGTGGTGGGGTCAGCATCCATGTTCTTAACCACCAGACCCACTGCCAGGCCACCATGGCAAGCACTCCTTTGAGTGCAGAGTGGCCTAGAATATTTCTTCCTGGCTGCAGGTGGCCAGTACTGCAATCATGTGAGTTTGGCTTTGTCCTCCCTCCTGCACACGCTGTCCCGGCCCCATCCAGTGCTGCTACTGATCTGGGTTGGTCAGTAAGAGAACCCAGGTCACTCCCCGAACTCAGATCATGGCATGTTCCACCTTTCCTAGGTGCCCGCTTGTCCCAGAGGCTGGAAGGGAAAAAGCCAAATACCGTAGTCCCCAGTTATCCACTGTTTCCGTTACCTGCGATCAACTCTGGTCTGAAAATGTTAAATTCCAGAAATAAACAATTCATATGTTTTAAATTGTGCACCATTTTGAGTAGCATGATGAAATCTCATGCTGTCCTGCTCTGTCTGGGATCTCCAACCATCAACAGTCTCTGCTCCAGAGACCCAACCTACGACATCATCAAGGCTCAATGATTCAGAATCACCCGAAGCAGATGATCCTCTTTTTGACATATCCTTAGAACGTCTGTAGTAGCCAAATGCTATGTCACAGTGCCTACATCATTCACCTCACTTCATCTCATCACGTAGGCATGCTATCATGTCACAGCATCACAAGAAGAAGGGTGAGTACAGTATAGCAAGATGTTTGGAGAGAGAGAGAGAGAGAGACCACCTTCCTATAACTTGAATTACAGTATATTATTAAAAACTTTCTATTTTATTATTAGTTATTGTTGTTAATCTCTTACTATGCCTAATTTATAAATCAAACCTTATATATATTCTGTATTCAAGTCTTTTATCAAATATATGATTTACAATATTTTCTCCAAGTCTATGGCTTGTCTTTTCATACTTTTAATGGTGTCTTTTTTTGTTGTTGTTGTTGTTTTTTTTTTTGCTGTACGCGGGCCTCTCACTGTCGTGGCCTCTCCCGTTGCGGAGCACGGGCTCC